>NC_133649.1:28370762-28703428 GCF_009905375.1 Apium graveolens | reverse complement strand
GATGATATAGAAATGCAATACAAGATAATGCCTAAAAACCAACACCAAACTTCCTAAACTAAAGCTGCTACCAACGACTATTTCTCCACAGTCCTACAAACACTCCACTACTTGCATGACTCTGTTTTTATTAAAATAAATACAAAATAAATTAAATAACTAAATAACCAAAATAGTTTAGATTAATACTAACAATCTCCCCCTTAATCTAAACTATACTAGCAGGTTCCTCACACCAAGAAGAATCCTCATTTTCTCAAACCTGGCAGTATGCAGCGCCTTCGTAAGCACATTCGCACGCTGAAGATCTGTACTGATGTGTTTGATAACAATTTCCCCATTCTCGACACACTCTCTAATAAAATGATAGCGTATGTCGATGTGTTTACTCCCACCGTGAAATACCGGGTTTTTGGCTAGATCAATCACGGACTTATTGTCTATGTATAACAGCACTGGTTCGATGTAGGCACCAACTACATGACTCACAACTCTTCGCAGCTAGATAGCTTGACATGAGGCTGCCGTCGCAGCCATAAACTCCGCCTCACAGGAGGAGAGAGCCACACTCTTTTGTTTTTGCGATGACCATGTTATCAGTCCCTTATTCAAGTAAAACACCATACCGCCTGTACTCTTCCGGTCATCAACGTGCCCAGCGAGATCGCTGTCAGAATATCCAATTACTGAATCACTCCCACTACCAGCTGTATAAACCAAACAAAAATTTAGAGTCCCTTTGATATAACGCCGAATGCGTTTAGCTGCTAGTTGATGCATCAGGGTCGGCTTCTCCATGTACCTGCTGACAACTCCAACATAGTAAGCTATGTCGGGCCTTGTATGTACTAGACAACGCAAACCTCCTATCATACTCTTAAACTGTGTGATGTTAACTCGCACCCCTCCCTCGTCTTTATGAATAATTTCCTTGGGATCCATGGGAAGTTTAACAACATTGTAATCCCACATTCTAGCCTTCATCAATATTTTCTTCGCATAGACAGCTTGTTTCAGCTTAATCTCACCATCTCTCTGTTCAACCTGCAAGCCTTTGAGTACATCAGCTTTCCTAGATTGCTCATTTCAAAATGCTTGTTCAACTCATCTTTGAACCCCTGTATGCTTGACACTTGCGTCCCAGTAATTAGTAAATCGTCAACATATACTCCAATAATAAATACCTCATCATCGGCTGATTTAGTATAGACTGCGTGTTCATAAGGGCACCTTACAAATCCTAACTCCTTAAGGAACTTACTTAACTTGGTATACCAAGCACGGGGTGCTTGTCGTAAACCATAAAGATCTTTTATTAGCTTATACACCAGTTATTCCTACCCTTTCTGAACAAACTCTTCCGGATGCGTAACATAAACTTCTTCTTGGATTTCACCGTTTAAAAATGCCGACTTCACATCTAAGTGATGCACTTCCCAACCATGTTTAGCAGCGATTGCAAGTAGAATTCTGACTGTTTCAAGGCATGTAACTGGAGCAAAATTCTCTTCAAAGTCCCTTCCTTGTTTCTGAACATATCCTTTTTGCCACAATTCTAGCCTTATATTTTATTATCTTTCCACTTGTGTCTTTCTTTGCCTTAAACACCCTCTTCAATCCAATCGCTTTCTGTCCCGGGGGAAATTCAATAAGTTTCTAGGTGTTATTTCTTTCAACAGCGTCCATTTCAGTTTTCATGGCTTTTCTCCAGTTGTGTTCAGCTGTTGCCTTAGTGTAGCTTGCAGGTTCTTCCACTCCAGCAAATAATAACTCATCATCTTCTAATTCAATCTCATGGGTCTCATTATAAATATCATGTAGAGACCTATAATGTCTCAGCCCACTGTCTCTATCTATATCAGAATTTTCTGATGAAGATGGTGCAGAGTCATGAGCAGAGGTGTGAGCAGAGTTTGACCCACATGTGCCATCAGTATCCGTCCTTGAAGATAGTGAGGTTGAGCTAGTGTTTGATGAGATCGAAGTGTTGGATTCCTCTTCACCTGAACTTGACCTTTCAGGAACAGGAGTGAATGGTTCATCGTCTTCATCATTGGTTTCACCTTCCGACTTGGTGACTGACTCAAGAATTGTGAGTGTATCGTGTGCCTTTCCATCTGATTCTTTATTATGCTTCCACATCCACGCTTTGTATTCTTCAAAGACAACATCTCGGCTACATATGATATTTTTCGCTCTGGATCGTACAGCCAGTACGCCTTTGCCCCGGGGTCCTTGCCAAGATTAATTACCAATTTACTTCGGTCATCCAACTTAGTCGTGTGAACAGACAGGAGTTTCATGTGTGCCAGGCACCCGAAGACTTTGATATGCCCTATATTTGGTTTATTTCCCAACCAAGCCTCATATGGGGTCATGCCTGAGATAGCTCGTGTTGGCAATCGATTTAGTACATAGATGGAATGTCGTACGGCTTCTCCGCAAAATATCAGTGGTAAATTCTTTTCTTTTAAGAAACTTCTGGCCATCTCCACTACCGTTCTATTTCTCCTCTCGACCACACCGTTTTGCTGGGGAGAATAAGGTGCTGTGAATTGTCGTGCTATGCCTGCTTCCTCACAATAAGTAATGAATTGTTTAGAGAGAAACTCCCCACCTCTATCTATTCTAAAAGTTTTCACCTTGCGTTCTTTTCCGTCCTCAACTTGTACTCAAAATTTTTTAAACGCCTCAAATGCCTGGTCCTTACTCTTTAGCATATACCCCCACATTACTCGACTGTAGTCGTCCACCAGCAAAAAGAAATATCTATTCCCACCGAATGTTGAGGGTAAAATAGGACCACAGAGATCACCGTGCACAAGCTCTAGTACCCTTTTTGCATTATAACTAGCCTGTCCTGGAAAAACCTTTCTGGTTTGTTTTGACATTAGACAGCTAGTGAAAACATCATTTTACATTTTAATCTCAGGCAAACCATATACCTTATTTGTAGTACACATCAGATTCATAGCATTAAAGTTGACGTGCCCAAGATGGGCATGCCAAAGCCAGGAAACTTCATCATATTTTAAGAATAAACATTCTGGGCTACTACTTTCAATTATAAGTTTATAAAGATGATTTATAGAACGTTTTACCTTCATAATCAATTGTCTTCCTTTGTTGTAGACCCAGAGGTAAGTACCATTCATAATAACCTTGTTTCCTTCCTCCGAGAATTGCCTGAGGCTAATGATATTATTGCACAATATTGGAATATAGTACACATTTGTAAGTAGCCGATCTTCCCCATTTTTGCACCTCATACTGATCGTCCCCTTGCCCTTAATTATCACTATCGAGCCGTCTCTGAATCTCACCTTCCCCCTCACGATTGTATCCAATTCCCTAAATTTTGATAATAGCCCTGTCATATGATTCGAGCCTCCAATATCTAAATAGAAAATATTTGAATTTGGTTGCCCTGTTTCTGCATTATCGTTGAGTTTTGGTACCACTTTATCTTCATTAATCAACATGACTTTGGTTTCTTCTTCCTCCATTTTTTCCAACATTAACAACGCGGGCTCATCATCTTGCATCTGGGCCAAATTTGCTTCCTCTGTTGCTTCCTTATTTTCTCTTTCATGCTTTGATTTTTTACATTCTGCAGCGAAATGACCGTACCCCTGGCAATTAAAACATCTTACCCTGGTTTTGTCGCATCCTGCACATCCAAAATCCCGATTATTTCGAGATCTTAACCCATACGATCCATCTGTTCCCCTTTTACTGGAGCGTTTAAGCCACTCCTCCCTTATTAGTAGTAGTTTTCCATCATCTATTTCTCGTCTTGACCACTCTTCTTCAGTCAACAATAACTGACCTCCACTCGGTTCTTCTTGGCCACGTAAATGTTCTTCATGATCCTTTAAGGACCCAACCACCTCCTTAACACTCATCGATTCAAGACCTCCGAACTGTTCGATGGATGAAGCTATTTATAGAAATTTAGTAGGAACAGCTCGTAATAATTTCTTTACAATATAAATTTCCTTGACCTCCTCTCCAAGTGTCCTTATAGTGGTGACAAATCCATTAAATTTCATATAAAATTCATCAACTGGCTCTGTCTCTTTCATACTCAAGGCCTCAAATTCTGCCTTAAGAGTTTGAATTTTTGTCGTCTTGACAGGATCATCTCCCAAGCACATGACCTTGACAGCGTTCCACGCTTCCTTTGCTATCTTCTTCTCAGCAATGGACAACAAGACGTCCCCCGGGATCCCTTGGTACACTGCTGCAAGGGCCATTTGAAAGGATATCTTCGATATATTATTTATTTTAGTATTTGTACGATTAAACATAAAATTAAGAACACGTAGATCCTCTCCATTAGGACATGAATTTAATTGATCCAAATCAAAGTCAAAAAGTCAAACTAGCAAAATCATGTCTTTTAAACAGATAAAAGAGATATTCCATTCTTGCAAAATATCAAAACTATATCTTTAAGGAATATATCTCTAAGGCAATATGATCAAAGAATAAACATCAAGATATGATATTTCTTAGATCTGTGTTGCAATAGAAATATGGCAACAAGCTCGAATAAGGAATATATCAAAAATATTCTTTAGAAGTCTCGTGCTATATCAAAAATATTTAAACTCTTCGCTCTAAAATAAATCTCTACATATAATCAAAAGAGTTTTTATTCAAATATTATTAATATTCATGTTTGGAATATTAATATCCAGTTATACAACTCATTTATATATACTTACAGTAATTTTCTCCCGGTTCGTAAAATCAGCATTTCTCAGAGAAAATTATTCAAAAATATTCAAACAGATTTCCTATCACCCAAATATATCTCATATATTAGGAAATATATTTTAAGTATTTATACAACTCAAAACTTTGGTCAAAAGATCCATCTCCTTTATTTCAGACCAATGGTATTTTTACTCGGAAGAAAGGCTGACAGAACAGTTCCAATTTTAGATAAAATACTTCCACATGCTAATATGAATTGAAATTTGGTATGGATTATTTTAATGGTATTTTCTAAGTATGAAATAAATTTTATAGCATTCATAGAATTTTTGTCCGGGCACAAAAATCGAGGCAGTTGGTCCCACAGTTGACCACGTTTGTCCTAGTTAACATTGACTGAAGTTGACCAAAACTTGCAAGACATCATTTTATAATATTTAGGTAATTATCATATTTTTTATGATATTTATTTAAGAGTTTTTGGGGTAGTCATAATTAATGGTGCTTAATCCTTAATTATAGTAATTAAAGAATGATTAAAAGAAAAGGAAAATATATATTTAATATATATATATCAGCTGAGATTTGAATGAATACTAGCTTGTGCTTCCTTCCCACTTGCAAAGAAACACAACCTACTTGCCATGTCATCAATCCATGTGACATACACCATCGACCATCCATTTTTCTTAAATCTCCACCATTCATTCCACCCAACTTCTCCTATAAATAAACCCCCACTCCAACCCATTTTCTTCAAACTAAAGAGCCACAAAGTTTCTGGGTTTTTTTGAAGAAGTGCTTCTCTTCATCTCTTTCAGATTCTATACACACACTTCTTCTCAAAAACCATCTCTCTTCTATATACTTACATATATACAAGGTTTTTGAAACCCATGCTTAGTTTCACCCAAGCAAGATTTATTCCACCAATTGAGCTCATCCACCACCACTTCCCGGCCTCTCGAAGGGCTGCCCAAGTTCGACCAGAGTGCCAAAATCCGGCCGAACCTCCGGTGAATTTTTCCGGTGAACTTTTCCGACTGTTTTTCAAAAGTGGTTAGTTTTAGCTTCTTATTTGAGTTCTTTATATTTATGCTTTTTACTTAACTTCTCTACTTCATCTTAAGCTCTAATACAAGCTCTCTTATAAAGGAAGTTCCCGGGGAGAACTTAAATTCGAACTCGGAATTCGAATAAGTACTTGATCTTCACATAAATCATTCCAACGAGAAGATCTAAAAAGAAAAGTACTTTATCTCCAAGGCAAGATTATATTTAACACAAGTACGAGTTAGCCAATTATTTCTTGCACTTTAATTGGATCTTGGCTAACATTCATTCGTACTCATAAAATAATTACGAAGTTTAAGTGTAATCCTTTCTAGCATCTTTAGTGCTCTCCGGGGGATTATTACTTATCTCATATAAACACTTCGTAATTTGTCAAATCTTAAAACGGATCGTACGAGTTAGACAATTACTTAAGGCTCTTTAATTGGATCTTGTCTAACTAATAACGTACATATAAAATATTACGAAGTAAAAGTGTAATCCCTTCTAATATATTTAGTGTTCCAGGGGATTATAGCTTGTTCCATATAAACTACTTCACAATCATCCGTTAAAATTAAGGACAAATCAAATCCACTAGTTAGCCAATTAATTTACGCTATTTAATTGGATCTTCGCTAACACATATCGTGTATATAAACAATTACGAGTCATATCGTATAAGCCCCTTCTAACATCTTTCACTGTTCCGTGGGGTTATACTACGATATCTATAAAATACTCGTAATTATTCGTCCAAACTTCGAAAGCACAATCTTAAGCCAATTACTTGCACTTATTTAATTGGATCTTGGCTAAGACTCATAAATCTTATAAACGTGCTTGAAATTAAAAGAGTGTACTTTGACCTTATAATCGTCAATATACAAGTATACCTTAAAACCTTAAGTTGATATACTTAAAGGTAAAATTAAAACTCCGAGGTTGTAATTAAAGTATTCTTCGATTTAAAAATAATTAATCGAAAGAAGAAGAATACTAAGGAAGTTATAAGCCATAAGTGCTTAATATAAAAAGACTTCTTATATTACTACACCTATCTATTTAATCTATAAAGGAGTAATCATAAAAATACTTGGACTACTATTTATTATCTTAAGTCAAGTATTCTTATTTTGTTTAATATTCTTATTTGAATATTATACTATTTATGGGCTAGTACAGTAACATACTAGTTCAAAACAAATCTTTTCCTACTTGTTTTGTTTCGTGGATTGTCTTATTAGTTTTGTAGTGAGGTGAAGTGACGTGAGGTGATTCTCGTTCTAAGACCCAAGTCCTAGACGTACTAATGGGGAGTTTGTAGTCTTTGCACCGTGAAGAAGAGGAAAGACCCAAGATTGGATCACTAAGATCCAAGACCGGCAAAAGCTAAGGAAGCCAATCCACACAAAGGCTCTACAACAACTTTGAAAAAATAGCGAGGAGTTATTGTCTAAGATAAGTTGTGTAGGTAATACATTTATTTTGAGGTGGTGACCCTTGTGTTATGCACCAAGATAAATACTTATAAAGGGTGTAAAGGTTTCTCCGCCTACTAAAGGAGCGAGTTTATTATAAGGAAAAATCCCGAGTCCGGAGAGGAGCTCGGGGACTGGATTAGGGGTGAGCGAATCTATTAGAGGTTGTGCCATCGCGAACCAGGATAAAATTACCGTGTGGTATGTTCTTTCCTTACACTTTATTTTCCGCACATATAAACTGCATAACTACTCGGTAAAGTTTTAAAAAGGGATAAAATATTTTTAAAACACTACAATAATTTTTAAATTGGTAATTAAACTATTCAACCCCCCTTCTAGCTTAAAATAGCCCTCTTACGGGACCTTACAATTAGTATCAGAGCAGTGCTTTTTAACGTGTTTGTTAAGTTATTTGCAGATTTACAAGCATAACAAAAATTGATCCGGAATCCCGTTGGATACGGTGAAGGTCTATCTAGATCACGACCTCCTCTAGTTGATGGCACCAACTTTGCAACATGGAAAATGAGGTTTCGCATTTATGCTAGATCTCAAGGAGTCAAAGTTTGGATGGCTATCGAAGACGGTGTTCGCATTCCTACCAAAAATAGCGATGACATCATCGTCGAAAAGAAGGTTAGTGAATACAACTTAGAGGAAGAAGCCACAATGAATATAGCCGCAAAGGCGGAAATGGTTCTCACAAGTGCACTTGCAGAAAAAGAATATAAAAGAGTATATAATTACAATTCGGCAGGAACAAATTAGTAGTAACCTATGAAGGAACCACTGATATAAAATATTCTCGGATGGATAGAGTGATCCAAGAATACGAGAACTTTAAACTCCAAGAAGGAGAAAATATCATCGATATGGAAACAAGATTTACTCGTATTATCGATGAGTTATCCCAACTTGGAAAGAATTATACTCAAAATGAAAAGAATAGAAGAGTGCTCAAATCTCTACCTCCTAGTTGAAAGGTTAAAGTCACTACTATAAAAGGGATGCACAACTTAAATGAGTATAAGATTGATAACCTATTTGGAAATCTTCGTACTTACGAAGAAGATAATATTCTGGAAAAGGTTGCTCCAAAAGTGGAGGATAAAAAGAAAAATATGGCTCTAAAGGCCATATTAATTTATGAAGATGAAAATGATGAGGAGTTAAACGAGGAACTCCAAAATCTCGATGAGAGTGAAATTGCTCTACTCACGAGACAACTTCGTCGTGTGCTTCAAAGCAAAGCTCAAAAATACGGAAAAGGCTTCCTAAAATCAAATAATCAACAAAGAGCTTTTAACTCTAATGGAAGGCCAAATTACTCTCAAAATTATTCTTCCAACTATAAGAGTAATTATCCATCAACGAGCTACAATAAAGGCAAAGGCAATCAAAATATAAATACTTATAGCAATGCCTCCACAAACCATTCGGTTTACACTCCTCCAAAACCTAAAGATCCATCTCCTGAGGAAACACAAGATGTGTGTTTCGAGTTTAAACAACCCGGTCATTATAAACGAGAATGTCCTAAACTTTCAAAGGGATGGAGTCTCGTGGCCGAAAATGGTTGGGATCTAAGTGAAGATGAAAAAGCTCTGGAAGCTAGTGAGGAAGTGGTGAATCTATGCTTGATGGCACTCGGAGAAGAAACTACATCTAGGGAAATCTCCTCTACAAATGACGAGGTAACATTTAACTACATCTCAATTAAATCATTATTGGATGAATCTAATTTATCACTTATGGACATGAATAAGCATGATTTAATTGGACTTGTGGTAGAATATAAAAGTAAATACAAAGATGTTGATCAAAGGCTTCACTTAGTATGGTCCGAGAAAATGAAAATAGAAGAAATACATCATACTCAAAATAAAGAGTATACTCGAATGATGGACTCAAGAGTCTAAGATAAAAAAGAGATTACATCTCTAAAAGACCAAAACCATCTCATCAAGGTTGAAGTAAAGAAACTTCAAGAAAATATAATCAACCTTGAAACATAGAATATATCATTAATTCTCAAAGATGAAGAGATGGAACGTGAAAAGATATAATTGAATGATAATATTTGTAAACTTCACGTTGATCTATTGAACTTAAAGATTCTAAATGAATCAAATGTTCAAGATATAGAAACATCTGATAAAAACAATCTTGATAAAGAAAATGAGCTATTAGAAACCAATGAGCTTAAATGTGAAGCTCTAAGGCTAAAAGAAGAAAATTATAAACTCATAGCTCAAATTAAGGATCAAGAAAGAATCCTTAACAACAAGATTGATGCCTTAAAGAAAGAAAATGAAAATCTTGAAGAAGTCATTTAAAGATTTACAAAAGGCAATAAGTTGTTGGATCAAATGATGCATACAAAAACCTCATATAATCATGAAGGTTTGGGATATAATAAGGATTCTCCTCCTAAAGGAAACACTCGGAGATTTGTATCACCAATAAAGACTTCACCCGAATCACCATCTTATAAATCTTCTTATTGCAATAAAATGGGACATACCATTCAATATTGCAAATTCAAGAATGGTGAAATTAAGGGGAATCATGTATGGATTCACAAGGAATCATACAAGAAAGATGATAAATGTGTGCCTTATAATAATATGGAATATAAGAATCCAAGGCAACAAAGGTCTCATCAACCAACTATGTTTCAAAATAGAAACAAACAATATCATGTAAATGGTAATGCATTTAGAAGATAACAAACTCTTAGTAGAAATGCTTATGCTACTTACCATGCTAATAATAGATATAATGTTTATCATGCTCCATCAAAATTTCATGATAGCTCTAGGTATTATCAACCTCAAACTAGGCCTTATGCATCTAGAAATGATTATATGCCTAATGATGATTATACCATGACTAGATTCCTTAATAAATCAAATGTTATATATGATATACTAACCCCAGGACCCTCAAGACAAATGGGTACTTATAAATTTAACTAATCATGTATGTAGGTTTATCTTGCCGCGAAACAAGACATATGGTACCTTGATAGTGGATGTTCAAGAAATATGACCGGTAATAAGTCACTCTTGAATAACATTAAAAAGGTTACCACGAGGAGCGTAACATTTGTTGATAGTAGTAAAGGAAACATTGTCGGTATCAGAGATATCGGAAATGGGAAAGTTAAAATTTCCGACGTCCAATTTGTCACCGGGTTAAGGTACAATCTTCTCTCAATAAGTCAATTATGCGACAATGATTACAAGGTAATTTTCTACACTACTCATTTTTCTATATTAGATAAATTTGGAAAGTTGGTTCTAACTTGCCCTAGAAATAAAAATATTTATACATGTAACATGAGCAAGCAAGTGAACGTGTGCCTAATCACTATAAATGATGATCCATGGCTATGACATCAAAAATTAGGACATGTGAACATGAAGTTAATTAAGAATATATCAACTAAAGACCATGTCCGAGGTATACCAAAACTAAAATATCATAAAGATCATACTTGTGAAGCTTGCGAAGTTGGTAAACAAATTCGAGCTTCTCACAAAGCAAAGTTTATGGTATCTACCTCGAGACCTCTCGAGCTACTACATATGGATCTTATTGGTCCGGTTCCAATACAAAGTCTCAGAGGTTGCTCATATACGTTGGTAGTTGTGGATGATTATTCACGATTCACATGGACTGAATTTCTCAAAGCCAAAAGTGATGCTTTTGAATCCTTCTCATACTTATGTAAAAGGATTCAAAATCAACAAAATAAAACCATGGTCTATATAAGGACTGATCATGGTAAAGATTTAGAGAATTCAAGTTTCACCAACTTTTGTGATGAACATGGCATCACACATAATTTTTCCGCTCCATACACTCCTCAATTCAATGAAGTAATTGAACGAAAAAATAGAACACTCCAAGAAATGGCTAGCACAATGCTAAATGAATATTGTCGACCTAAATATTTTTGGGCCGAGGCTATATGAACCACTTGCCATATTCTTAATCGGGTTTTGCTACGACCTATAAAACAAAAGACTCCTTACGAGTTATATTTTGGCAAAACTCTGAAACTAAGCTACTTTCGAGTATTCGGAAGCAAGTGCTTCATATAAAATTCAAAAGAGTATCTTACGAAGTTTGATCCTAAGTCAACCGAAGGTATATTTCTTGGATAATCGAACAATAGTAAAGCTTACCGAGTGTTTAACCTCAAATTGCTTGTGGTGGAAGAATCTATGAAAGTCGCTTTTGATGAAAGTAAACCACCGGCGAAATATAAAGATATTGTTGACCAAGAAAATGTTGAACAAGGCGATATTGAAAAGGTTATTCGACAATTCGAAAATATGGATCTCGGGACTCCAGTACATAAAAATCCATTAGAATTGGACGAAAAGGAAGATGAACTTCCACAAGCTATTCCCACTATAAAAAGTCGTCCATTAGATAATGTGCTTGGAGACTTAAGTAAGGGAGTTCAAATGCGGTCACAAGTTCAAAATGTTGTGAATCATCTTAGTTTTCTATCTCAAATAGAACCTAAGACCACGAAATAGGCTTTATTAGACGAGGATTGGATTTCTGCTATGCAAGATGAATTGCTCCAATTTACTCGTAGTAAAGTGTGGGAACTTGTTCCTAAGCCTCATGATACTTCTATAATTGGTACAAAATGGGTATTTCGAAATAAATTAGACAAGAATGGAATGGTAGTTTGAAATAAAGTAAGATTAGTTGCACAAGGATATACCCAAATGGAAGGAATAGACTTTGATGAAACATATGCACCAGTAGCAAGAATTGAATCAATTCGAATGCTATTGGTTTATGCTTGTCATAAAAACTTTAAAGTCTATCAAATGGATGTGAAATATGCATTCTTAAATGGGATTTTGGAAGAGGAAGTATATGTAAAACAACCTCCCGGGTTTGAAGATGCAACCCATCACGATCATGTCTATAAATTATATACAGCTCTATATTGCTTAAAACAAGCCCCAAGAGCATGGTACGAAAGGTTGAGCAATTTCCTACTAGACAATAAATTTAAGATGGGAACGGCCGATAAAACCTCATTTACGAGGCAAGAAAAAGATGATATATTGCTTGTACAAATATACGTAGATGACATCATTTTTGGATCAACAAATGATGCACTGTGTAAAGAATTCTCGGAAAATGTGAGTAAAGAATTCGAGATGAGTATGATGAGAGAATTAAACTTCTTTTCGGGATTGCAAATAAGGCAATCTGATGAAGGCATCCATATCTCTCAATCCAAGTATTGTAAAGAGATGTTGAAAAAATTCAAAATGGATAATTCCAAACCCATCTCTAATCCTTTGTTTACATCCGATAAATTAACGGAAGATCCAAAAGGAATTCCCGTAGACATAAAGAAATATCGAGGAATAATCAGTAGCTTGCTCTATATAACTGTAAGTCGTCCCGATATTCAATATAGTGTTTGTAAGTATGCTAGGTTTCAAGTAGCACCTAAATAATCTCATTTATCCGCGGTAAAAAGGATATTGAGAAATCTTAAAGGAACCACCGATGTTGGTCTTTGGTATCCAAAAGGAATACCATTTGACTTAGTATGTTTTTCTGATTCGGATTATACCGGGCATTTAGTCGACATAAAAAGTACCAATGTTACTTGTCAGTTTCTCGGTGGATTTTTAGTTTCTTGGTTTTCAAAGAAACAAAATTCCGTATCCATCTCAATAACCGAGGCTAAGTATATAACAGTTGCAAAGTGTTGTGCTCAAATACTGTGGATGAAGCAAACACTAGCTGACTATAATATAAAATTTGATGTGATCTCAATCTTATGTGATAATACGAGTGCTATTGATCTTAGCAATAATCCCGTATTACATTCTAGATCTAAACATATAAATGTGAGACATCATTTCTTACGTGATCATGTTAATAAAAGCGATATAAAAATGACTCATATTGATACTGAGATCAATCTCGCTGACATATTCACAAAACCATTAAATTCCGAAAGATTCACTAAACTCCGCTTGGATTTAGGAATGTTGAAATTTATGAAATAATGGTATATATATGAAGAACATTTGAGAATTATAAAGAAGTCTCAACGATAAGGATTTTCTCCTGATCAGGTTGTTAAGTTTATCTGAAACTCATATTTGTCAATAAAGAAATTTATTGATCGGGTTAAGATAACTTAAATAGCCCAGATTAACCGGGAAAATAAACTTAATCGAGTGAATATTTATTATTCCATGAGATTTATAAATATTTAGAAGTCTTTCTTATATAAACTGATTATTAGTCATATATATATATTTAGTCTCTTCTTTTTGAGATATAGCTAAATATATGTTATTTTAATATATATATATATATATATATATATATTTCTGTAATATATATATATATATATATATATAAATTTCAGCCAAAAAATTATATAAGGATAAATATATAATAATCCACCTATATTAATAAATATAGTTTTTTCAAATATATTTTTTGGATTACTTTTAACCGGCCCAATCAAAATTTATCCGGCCCAAAAACATCTATCTAAGCCCATATATTTTAACAAAATATATAACTATTTATCAAAAATTAAACCCAGTCCATTTTTTGCTGTTTGGCCCAATTTTTTGTCACAAGCCCAAAATCTGTTTATAAATTCTAATCTCAACCGTCAATTCCTTACCCTAATCAATACTGATCGTTCATTCAACAAAATATATAAACCATTCACTGTTTTGTACAGTTCCCTCACTCTATTCATTCGTAACCCTAATCTCTAAACTCTCTTGCCTCTCTTCTCTCTGCCTCTTTCGAAGAACCCTAAATCGATTTCTTCACCTTTTATCTTCGATTCTTGATGATAATTATATCAAATCGATTTCCGGTGATAAAAATCAATGATTTATACATAAATTGAACGAGAATCATCAAATCGGACATTAAATCGATGTTTTATATATATATATACACTCATTTTTTAATCATTGATTTAGAAAAAACCTAACTCGATTTCAAGTTGTGTGACAGGAGAAGACTGGTTATTGCGATATCTTCTCGAAGAAAAAGATACAACGGCTGAATGTGAAGGAAAAAGGATGAATCGGAAGTTGACTTAGTCCGCGACTAAGTCAACCAGGTAAGTTCTATTAGTCAGGCCAGACAATAGGCTCAGGTGAGTTATTCTTGTTTATTTCAGTCTCATTTGGTTGAATATGTGGTTAAGGGCATTCAACTGAAATTGAATTGAGCATGATTTAATTAAATAATATCTTATTCTTGATATGAATGTAGTAAATGGTATGTGGTTGATACAATTGTGATATGATATTTAGCTTATTTTGTGATTGCTCGAATTAAAAGTATATGAGTTTGTGACTGTTTATGAGTTCATTTTGGAAACTTTCTCTTTAAATTCCATTAATCTATATTGTTTAAGTCTCTGAAAATCTGTGTAATTTAACTTAATTCTGCTTGTTTTTATCGTGAACCCTGGATAAGAATTATGATTGATACTTTGTGTAACACCCCTAAATCCGGGGTCGGGGATCCGGGTTGTCACGAGTTCCATTTCCCTTAATAACACCCAATTTTAATAAACAATCAACTACTCTGTATAGTGACCCCATAATAAACACACACACCACAAGTTATAGTCTCAGAGATGAATATCCAAAAATAACACGAGTCATTTTATTCCACAATTATATGTCATTACACCTTCAAAGGGTTTCTGAATAAATTTACATTTTTTTTCATTATTACAATTCATAAAGATACATAAGTCTGGTACATCAAAAGTTGAAAGCCTAGCCTATTGGTAGTTCCTACCTCAGCTACATCGACATCAATGCCTATAGGAAACTGCGGAACATTTCATATCCGCTCGCGAATTGGGAGCTTGGTCCTGTTCATCTTGTCTATCTGATGTTGTGTGATGAAAGAAGAAAGCAAAGGTGAGCAATAAGCCCACCAAATAATTTGTATAATGATTTACAATATGTGAGCATCCTCATAGTACTCATGAAAGTCTTGGTCAAGTAAAAATGAACCAAGTTTGATACCTTACCGCGACCAAGTCGCAAAATATTCAGTATATATGTATATATACTTTTCAAAATCTTGGAAGTCCTCTTCCATGCATAATATACACATATTTCCAGCTTATAACTGTATAAAAATATCGTTGCAAGGTGATCTCATATATCTAACCTTATCTCAACATTTTTCTGAAAATCTTTGTCATGCATAAGATAATCATTAACTAGATATAAGTTGAAAATATGAAGTTACAAGATACTCCAATATACTTATATCTTTTCCGAATACTACTTGAACTACCACCATTCAAGGAATAATCAGTTTCCAAAAGTTCATCACAAAGATGAGACTACAAGAAAAGATGTGGATAGATTCAATCTTTGAAATATTATTATAAATAATGAAGTTACGAGATACTTCATTAAGTCCCGATATATACACCTATATATAAACATTTCATACACTCCTTAAAAACCTCTGTTATGAAAATTATAAACAGAGTTGCAATATCCAATGAATTTGGAAAGAAAAGAATTTTGGCATAAACCCGATATCTTGCTGATCAGGTAAAGATACCAATAAATAACCTTTTCTACTAGTAGATAGATGAATCCCCCACCGGTCATCACCCTGGACTCATTAGGACCTTGTGCTGGACCGCCACCCGGCCTCTTACGCGTTGATGAGCTGCCACCCAGCCACTTACACTTTGATAGACCGTACCCTGGCCTGTCGTTTATGCCGACTCAATTAGATGGACTTACTTCCCGAACGTTGGGTAAGTAATGAATTCATTTATCAAAACAACAACCTCGTTGTGAATATAAAATACACCACAGAGCCGGATCCCTTAATTTAAAAGCGAGTATTTAAATCCCCTTCGAAAGGAAGATCTTAAATTTGAAAACGAGTTTTGGGATCCGCTCTTACATTTAAAATCATTTTGAAGACTCGAAAATATTTTTAAGAATGTTTGGAGTAATGCCGATTTAATAAAATAAATCAGTCCCAATATATTAGAAAATATCTGAATATTATTATTTAAATAATATTCCCATAAGGGTAATCCTTTTAAAAATAATTAAAATAGAAGTTTTAAGACTCATACTTGAAATGAATAATAAATAACCAAAGACATACTTATACGAAAGTACGATCTTTATTTGAATAATCGAAAATAAGTTTGATTATCGAAACATTATTCTTTAATAAAATAAAGAATATTATTTAATAAAAGAAGCGGAGTCATAAGTCCTCGAATGAATATTGAAAATAATATTCATTTAATAAAATAAGCGGAGTCATAAGTCCTCGAATGAATATTCAAAAAAATATTCATTAAATAAAATAAAGTTATCAAATAAACCTTATTCGATTAATAGTTTTGAAAACTATATCTGTATATATAAATATATATATTATACTCGGGAAGATCGACTCCCAGTTTAGAAAATGTTCACCTTTGGGTCCCCTATACTAAGGGTATACGCAACTACTGCTTATCTCTAGCATAGGTATTATGCATCTTATAAACATTTAAATCAACAATTAGATATCAAGATTACGAAATAGGCATGCATATATACCATATCAGCATTCTCCAATATATCGCAAGATTTGCTAATAACAATCATGCACTTATCACAAGATAATGCATATGCATATATATATCACAACAACAGTGTAACGGGTAGAAAATTTGCCTGAGTGCTCCGGGGTAGACTTAAGCTTAAAGTGGGTCCGGTAAACTATGAACAACAACATAAGCCGGAATTAAATCACGGTCTCTTAAGAAACTAGACTTTAACCAATTGAACCTAACGTTTGCTTATGGTCATTTTTACGCTTAACAATCACATAAGTCGTTCGATACCCTACCAACTGCCTAGTCCACTTTACATAATTGTTTTATACTCCAATTAGTCATTTAAGAGCCTTAACCAAGGTCTCAAAGTAAGGCGAGGGGTAATGGTTCGTTCGCACAACACCGTTACTTAAAACGGTCCTTTTTCCTAAACCGTACATCGGATTCAAGCAAACCACATATCAAAACGAAGCTCGTAACATGAACTATCTAAAAATTGCAAATGTTAGAATCTTTCAGTGAGTTAACGGGTCCTAAAGTTAAGAACAGAACAGTTAAGGAAAATCGACCATTATGACGTTTATATTTACGCGATTTCCCATTTAATTAACACTCTAAATTATCATCAATTCACTCACAACCACCAATACAACAATATTCAACCATCATACTACAAACTCAGTCACCAACTCCATGTTTTACCAATTTATCCAACCAATCAAAAACCCAATATTCAAAACCAATACAAATCCACCAAAACTACTTATAATCAAAGATCAAGCCTTAATACTAACAATGCTTCAATAAAACTTAATGGAATCATAAAATCAAAGCTAGGGTTTGAAGTTGATACCTTACTTGGTAGGTTTTTAGTTGCTAGGAAGCCTTAGGGAGCCTTAATCTAACCTCCTACAAGCTTGATCTTTCCAAAGAAATCAAGAACACAAAGTTAGGTTTTGAAGTTTCTAATAGTCTGATTTAAATAACTGTAAAAATGAGGGTCTCACCTGCTTATTTGGACGAGAATTTTGAATAAAAGTTTTAGGCCATCTCAATACCTTTCCAACGAGCTATAGAACACAACATTTGAGTGAGTATTGAAGGAGATATAGTAGTTTTAAGTTGCTGCTCTGGTTTTGGCCCAGAGCAAGGGAAGAAAAAGTGAAGTAAAAATATTTCTAGTTTGATTAAATGATTTGTGTGGTGTTTAGCATGGTTACTTCCTTTTGTTGTTAATTAGATTGTTACCATGGTAAAAATTGTGTGGCTCACAATTAACAAACCAATCCCTCCATTTGTCATGATTATGTCACCATGCCTATGTCATCTTTCTCATGTCATCCTCTTACACTGTTCTTCTTCTTGTTGGTGTGATGACATCATCATCCACTAACCCCTTTGATTAACCCCTAATTACTTGGCTAATGACCGCTTATCTGTTATACGGTTCACTTAACTTTCGTTTTCGTTTATCATTTGAGGGATCATACCTGGGATCTTATTACTTAGGTTCCCCTAAACCTTTCTCAATATTTTATATTCCTTTTATGATCCTCTCTAAAAATCCTTGAATTTAAATCCTTTTTATCATGTTACCTTATACTCAATTCTTTCGGTATCTGGTGGATTTTCGGGAAAAATCAAAGTGTTCGGATGTGGATTCTGACGATCTTTATATATACTTATATACCATATAGAGTACTAATAAGACCTCAGAATATCAATAAAAGAACTGCTACATTGTGTGGCATGAAAAGTTTTCTTATTCAGCATAATTAGCAAAATCACTATTCATAAGGTTTACAAAAAGTCCAAAATTTTTGGGGTTATTACAGTCTCCCCTCCTTAAAAGGATTCCGTCCCCGAATCAGATAGAAAATGAATTGGGATACTTTCTTAGCATTGTACTTTCTAACTCTCAAGTCAATTTTCCCACATTGTGGTTCTGCCACAAACCTTGACTAGCATGATAACCCTTCTTCTAAGCACTTGTCCATTTTTGATCTATAACCCTTCCTGGTTGCTCCATATAGGTTATGTTTGGTTGCATGTATATGCGCTCATATGCCCTTATTTGTCTGACATTCGGATTACACTTCCTTAACATTGATACATGGAACACGTTATGAACTTGCTAAGGTTCGGGCTAAGGCTAGCTCATATGTTAACTTCCCAATACGACTTAATATATCCAAGGGTCCAATAATTCGTGCGCTTAGCTTTCCTTTCTTTCCGAACCACATCCATCCTTTCCAAGGGAATACCTATAACAGCACTAGGTCCCCTACTTCCTATTCTTTGTCCTTTCATGTCAAATCAACATTCTTCTTATGTCCATCTTGGGCTACTACCAGCCCTCCTCTGATTAGATCTATTATATACTTGGTCCTTTGGACTACTGCGGGTCCGAGAATCTTGCGCTCTACAACTTCATCCTAACATAAGGGAGATCAACATTGTCTTCCCTCAAGGGTCTCATAAGGCGATACCTCGATACTCACATGCGATCGATTATCGTAAGAAAACACAATCCGCGTTAAGTGATCATTCTAAATTTCTTTCAAGTCTATTATACAGACTCTCATTATCTCATCTAGATCTACAGCTTTTGCTTCTTAATACCCACTCTTTTCCAGTTCGTAATCGTTACTATCTTCCGTACCAAATTTTATACTGATTGCACTTTTCCTCGTTAGCGTTCTATAACCTTTTAATAATCGCGTCAACCTTGGTATCACGAACACGTTAGAATCAGAATACCACCATACTTGGTACCACTTCATCTCTAGCTGCCTCCATCTTCGAAAGCTTGGTCCTTAATATGAAAGTAAAAGAATTTATTGAGAGATCACTATGATCATGAACACTTGTTATATTGCATAGTTAGTACAGAAGGTGGCCAGCCTTTAGTACTTGACAAGCAATTAAACAATAGATGGTATCCTACTAGGCTTCTATCACACAGATAGATAGTCATTCGGCAATACCTCCCCTTGTGGAAGGGTTGTTCTTCTCAGCTTATATGAAATGAAAAGGAGAGAAAATAACGAATTAAAGAGAATTGTATATATATAAAATATACTGCCACAAAATATCTGGATTGGAATCTACCTCTGAACTATAGAGGTTTGTCATAGGAGCGCAAAACATATACGCATATATATATATCAAAATCAAGTATTATAGCATCGTATTTCACGTGTCGGAATATTTACTATTCCATCCATCATTCTATGGACCCATGCTCTTGCTCGAGCTTATAAACAATCACCTTTGAAACTCCCTCGACATCAAAAATCGAATCTGGGATTTCATTCTAGACGTCATCGTTATTAGAATTCTATGCTTGCATCGCAACCTTCCTCGTATAGTAATACGACTCTTTATTGATAAGAAGGAATAAATATTCAATGGGTAGATAATCGACTTAATTAGCCTATCAATGATAACTTATACACCACCACGACCCGATTAGTGGTACTCACTCCTAACATCCATTCCAATACAACTCTCACGGTTGTAAGTAATCGGCTCGTTACTAGGAGAATCATTCCTGCATTACTATGGCCCACCGTTGACCTACTGTAGTCATTCATTTTCCATGAGGTTTTAATAGCTAACCATACGGAGTCCATTCATTTCATATTGAATCCTTCTACGGAGGTAACATAATCACCATTCATGATTCGTGAAGAACATTCCTGATCTTGACGTACATACATGAAATGAAGCAGATAAAATTGTAGAAGAGTTTCAATCAAAGCAACGATAGCAGGCTAATACCATTATTCACCATATTTCTTTACTGGGAGACATGAAGCTCAAAGGTTCATTTAGTCCTTTCGTAACATGCTCCTGGCTTATCTCAAGATAGGAGCTTCTAAGATAGAAAGCCCGCTCACGACGATTATATGAAATAAATCTTTACCAAACTACTATTACGGTTGAGTACCGCACAGTCATCAGAAGGAATGTCAATCTTTCACACCATAATACAACGTTCATGAAATTAACCATTATCACTGTATTCCTCTGGCACGAGCACCGATAATTGTCCCCTTACACTTAAAGTGTTAGCCACCTCTTTGGCCTTTCCTGATAGTAAAATTTCCTTACAATCAATGTCATTTGAACCACCTCCAACTATATTTTCTACCTCATTTCAATCACTGCCTATGTGAAAATGCTTCTCTTAAGTCCTGGTGAGAAAAAAATCACCATTTTTCCAAAAGTCATTGACTTAGTCTTTAGATGTGAACATTATCATGGCTGACTCTTGATCATACTTAGGACGTCTTTTATCTTGGGCCTTCTTGCTTTAACAATTCTTACCTTCATTGGTTCAATCTATACTTCTTATGGTTTAACACATGCCCACCTGGCATTATTATAATTACGCCATATTTCCTTCATCAAAATTCCTATTCTTGAGAACTTTGAATATTACCTTTCTCCTTGTAAAACCTCTAAGGTTATCCTTAATTCCTTCATCAGGTACACCCTAGGCACAGGGCATAACAAGATACCATTTAATAATACCAGAATCATTGTCTATATACTTCTGAGAAATTTCTCCACTGATCTTTAAAGGTTGTTAATACCTTAATCCTTTCTAATTCATACTGTCAAAACTCATGATGTCCCTATTAAGGGTGAAATGCCAACCTTTATGCATTCCCCTAGGATTCATTTCAAGTTATTGAGCTTTTATCCTTAATTCCACCTTTAAAGATACTTACACTCTTCCATGGATAAATCAAGTCATATATACTTGATAGATTACCTTATTCAATCATTCTCACTTCGATATCTATACTTAATTTCACAATAGCATCCTTATTCAAACTGAGGTCAATCCATATGGCCTCCAAAAGATAACAACGGTTTTTTTTTCGCTTTGCTTGCGTAATTTGGTAATGACAACATGGATGTTCTGGAAGATATTGGTCGTGTTCAACGTGAACTTGTTCTTAATAATTCCTTATTTACTTTTGTTGTTTATCTCAACAGTCATCTCAATGTTGGGATATCTTTCATACCTGGCGTATCCCTTTCTGGGTATCAAGCCACCGGTCTTACACTTCATATTCTTGAAGGTCATTTCCTTCATCCAATTTTCCTAATTTCTTACTTCCTTATCTCCTCAGTCTATCCGCGTCTCATTATTTATCCTTCGAACTATCTCAAGGTTTTATCAAATCCTCCCAACTTACAGGGGATAAAATATATGTATCTCTTATGCCTTCAACCATCAATTTTAACTCATGATGAATCACCCTCATCCTGACGATTACATACTTTTCTATTTCTATTGCTACGCGTCTTTAGGGTTTCCTCATACCCAACTCCCTTATAATTCCTCAAACCCTATTGGCTTTATATTCCTTTCCACTTCAGTTTCTTTTTATTTTCCTTTCTCTTATCATTATTTCATGAACGAACAGAACATAAGCATTGATTTCAAACATCCCGTCATTCTGGATTCGTGTCCTCAAAACGAATCTTGATAACTTTTACAACTTAGATTCATAATTCATCATACTCGTCTGCCTTTGTTCTGTCTCTAAAGCTTTTACACTATCTCCATAACCTTGGGAAGTACTTTCCTGAAAACAATTGACTGAACTTAAATCAGTTTATTATTATCTCTTGCTCCGTGCCTTCCTTGGCCTTTCACCAGCGGGTGGCCTCTCTCTTAGGAGGGTAAGTGATAAAAACAGTCTTTTGTGATTCGTCAATCATTTAGAATCTCAAACGATTCCTATATTCCCTTTATCCAGGCTCTTGCCTCGACTGGGTCAACTTGTTCCTTGAAACTCTGAGAGCTTAGCGACTTAAAGGTCCTGAAAGAATTTCTCACTGCATTGTTTCCTCAGGGTGGTGGTTGGGGATAATAGTCTAAGTTCTGTCTAGAAAGGTCCATAAATTATTGTATAGGAGTACGTCTCGGGTCTCCTTTCCTTACTCGACTTCTGTTTCCTTAGTCTGAACGTTCCCTCCTCCTCCCCATAATCGGGGTCATCCTACATATTTTAAATCCTCATTTTCCACTTCATTATATGATGGGTTCCTTCTATCTTGATGGCGACCTCCCTGACTATCACGTTCAGGGTTTGCTCTAAATCTTATTCTTCAAACTAGCTTTCATCTAAGATCTCATCTTTAAGCTCTTGAACATTTAGAACCCAAATTCTGTAGGAATACCTCATTATTCCCTTATCATTTTTCCCGATATTAATCTCTTATCTATTTGTTGGCTCTCTGCCTTCATTCATCACTTTTTCTGGCACAATATGTTCTTTTCCAATAATTCGAGTTGTATTACAATCTCAAACAGCTTTTCAGTAGTGGCTCCGGTTACCTTCACTTCTATTTCCATTTTCTCAAAATCTCTTATAAACTTTCCCAAAGACATTATCATCTTGAGTCTCTCCTTTTTACTAAGGGCATCAGCCACCACATTCGCTTTCCCCGAATGATAAAGAATCTCCTAATCATAATTCTTGATTAGCTTTAACCACCTCCTCTGGCGTATGTTGAGCTTTTTCTACGTAAAAATGTACTAGAGCTCCTATGGTTTGTGTAAATCTTGCACTTCTCTCCATACAAGTAGTGCCTCCAATCTTTAGGAAAAAAACTATTGCCACGAGCCCAAACTCATGGGTGGGGATATCGAATTTTATATTCCCTGAATTGTCTTGACGCGTACGCGATTACCTTGTTGTTCTGTAAAAGAAGCACCCTAATTCCTTATGTGAAGCGTCACTACACATCACAAAATCTCCTTTTCCATCCGGCAACGCCTTCATAGGGCCCATCACCAATCTTTGCTTCAGTTCTTGAAAGTTGTTCTCATTATTTCTCTGTCCATTCGAACTTCTTAGTCTTACGAGTAAGCGCGTTAAAGGGGCTACTACCTTTACGGACTTGAACGAACCTCCGGTAGTAACCGACCAATCCTACCTCTGGTAGTCGCCCTAACCATAGTCATCAATTCCTCATTGGTCCTTTATTCATTCTTGTCAGGATCCTCCATGGGATTCTTCTCAGCAACAATCCCTTCTAGGACAACATCCTCAATCGCTACATCCTCAATATAAACATCATCCGGTCCCGCGTTAGGACGCTCTATCGGATCCATAATCCGATCTCCAATAAGTAATAAAACATCATCATGTTGTTGCTCCTCAACCTCAGGGTTCGGAGTCCCGCTACCATATACGATAACGAACTACGCTTCTATCACGATATTTATAAGGGTTCCCATAAGGGTTTTAACTGTCAGTACTATGTTAGGTAGTCCGACTATGAACTTGGCAACGGTTCTTATTATCTTAGTCAACTTATTATTTTAACGTCATATCATCTCTGAGGTTTATAACGCTTAGCTCTGATACCATTTCTATAACACCCCCAAATCCGGGGTCGGGGATCCGGGTTGTCACGAGTTCCATTTCCCTTAATAACACCCAATCTTAATAAACAATCAACTACTCTGTACTGTGACCCCATAATAAACACACACACCATAAATTATAGTCTCAGAGATGAATATCCAAAAATAACATGAGTCATTTTATTCCACAATTATATGCCATTACACCTTAAAAGGGTTTCTGAATAAATTTATATTTTTTTGCCATTATTACAATTCATAAAGATACATAAGTCTGGTACATCAAAAGTTGAAAGCCTAGCCTATTGGTAGTTCCTACCTCAGCTACAGCGACATTAACGCCTATAGGAAACTGCGGAACGTTTCCTATCCGCACGCGAATTGGGAGCTTGGTCCTGTTCATCATGTCTATCTGATGTTGTGTGATGAAAGAATAAAGAAAGGGTGAGCAACAAGCCAACCAAAATAATCTGTATAATGATTTACAATATGTGAGCATCCTCATAGTACACATGAAAGTCTTGGTCAAGTAAAAATGAACCAAGTTTGATACCTTACCGTGACCAAGTCGCAAAATATTCAATATATATGTATATATACTTTTCTAAATCTTGGAAGTCCTCTTCCATGCATAATATACACAGAGTTCCAGTTTATAACTCTATAAAAATATCATTGCAAGTTGATCTCATATATCTAACCTTGTCTCAACGTTTTTCTGAAAATCTTTGTCATGCATAAGATAATCATTAACTAGATATAAGTTGAAAATATGAAGTTACAAGATACTCCAATATACTAATATCTTTTCCGAATACTACTTGAACTACCACCGTTCAAGGTATAATCAGTTTCCAAAAGTTCATCACATAGACGAGACTACAAGAAAAGACTTGGACAGATTCAATCTTTGAAATATCATTATAAAATGAAGTTACGAGATACTTCATTAAGTCCCGATATATATATAAACCTATATATATACATTTTATACACTCCTTGAAAACGTCTGTTATGAAAATTATAAACAGAGTTGCAATATCCAATGAATTTGGAAAGAAAAGAATTTTGGTATAAACCCTATATCTTGCTGATCTGGCAAAGATACAAATAAGTAACCTTTTCTACTAGTAGATGGATGAATCCCCCACCGGTCATCACCCTGGCCTCATTAGGACCTTGTGCTGGACCGCCACCCGGCCTCTTACGCGTTGATGGGCTGCCACCCAGCCACTTACACTTTGATAGACCGTACCCCGGCCTGTCGCTTATGCCGACTCAATTAGATGGACTTACTTTCCGAACGTTGGGTAAGTAATCAATTCATTTATCAAAACAACAACCTCGTTGCGAATATAAAATACATCACAGAGCCGGATCCCTTAATTTAAAAGCGAGTATTTAAATCCCCTTCGAAAGGACGATCTTAAATTTGAAAACGAGTTTTGGGATCCGCTCTAACTTTTAAAATCATTTTGAAGACTCGAAAACATTTTTAAGAATGTTTGGAGTAATGCTGATTTAATAAAATAAATCAGTCCCAATATATTAGAAAATATCTGAATATTATTATTTAAATAATATTCCCATAAGGGTAATCCTTATAAAAATAATTGAAGTAGAAGTTTTAAGACTCATACTTGAAATGAATAATAAATAACCAAAGATATACTTATACGAAAGTACGATCTTTATTTGAATAATTGAAAATAAGTTTGATTATCAAAATATTATTCTTTAATAAAATAAATAATATTATTTAATTAAAGAAGCGGAGTCATAAGCCCTCGACTGAATATTCAAAATAATATTCATTTAATAAAATAAGCGGAGTCATAAGTCCTCGAATGAATATTCAAAAAAATATTCATTAAATAAAATAAAGTTATCGAATAAACCTTATTCGATTAATAGTTTTGAAAACTATATCTATATATATAAATATATATATTATACTCGGGAAGATCGACTCCCAGTTTAGAAAATGTTCACCTTTGGGTCCCCTATACTAAGGGTATACGCAACTACTGCTTATCTCTAGCATAGGTAATATGCAACTTATAAACATTTAAATCAACAATTAGATATCAAGATTACAAAATAGGCATGCATATATACCATATCAGCATTCTCCAATATATCACAAGATTTGCTAATAACAATCATGCACTTATCACAAGATAATGCATATGCATATATATATCACAACAACATTATAACGGGTAGAAAATTTGCCTGAGTGCTCCGTGGTAGACTTAAGCTTAGAGTGGGTCCGGTAACCTATGAACAACAACATAAGCCGGAATTAAACCACGGTCTCTTAAGAAACTAGACTTTAACCAATTGAACTCTAACGTTTGCTTATGGTCATTTCTACGCTTAACAATCACATAAGTCGTTCGAGTACCCTCGGCTCCACCATTTTTAATAAATTAACCGTTACGAATTTTAAGGCGATGCTTTCGCTAATACCCTACCAACTGCCTAGTCCACTTTACATAATTGTTCTATACTCCAATTAGTCATTTAAGGGCCTTAACCAAGCTCTCAAAGTAAGGCGAGGGGTAATGGTTCGTTCGTGAAACACTGTTATTTAAAACGGTCCTTTCTCCTAAACCGTACATCGGATTCAAGCGAACCACATATCAAAACGAAGCTCGTAACATGAACTATCTAAACATTGCAAATGTTAGAATCTTTGAGTGAGTTAACGGGTCCTAAAGTTAAGAACAGAACAGTTAAGGAAAATCGGCCATTATGATGTTTATATTTATGCGATTTCCCATTTAATTAACACTCTAAATTATCATCAATTCACTCACAACCACCAATACAACAATATTCAACCATCATACTACAAACTCAGTCCCCAACTCCATGTTTTACCAATTTATCCAACCAATCAAAAACCCAATATTCAAAACCAATACAAATCCACCAAAACTACTTATAATCAAAGATCAAGCCTTAATACTAACAATGCTTCAATAAAACTTAATGGAATCATAAAATCAAAGCTAGGGTTTGAAGTTGATACCTTACTTGGTAGGTTTTTAGTTGCTAGGAAGCCTTAGGGAGCCTTAATCTAACCTCCTACAAGCTTGATCTTTCCAAAGAAATCAAGAACACAAAGTTAGGTTTTGAAGTTTCTAATAGTCTGATTTAAATAACTGTAAAAATGAGGGTCTCACCTGCTTATTTGGACGAGAATTTTGAATAAAAGTTGTAGGCCATCTCAATACCTTTCCAACGAGCTATAGAACACAACATTTGAGTGAGTATTGAAGGAGATATAGTAGTTTTAAGTTGCTGCTCTGGTTTTGGCCAAGAGCAAGGGAAGAAAAAGTGAAGTAAAAATATTTCTAGTTTGATTAAATGATTTTTGTGGTATTAAGCATGGTTACTTCCTTTTGTTGTTAATTAGATTGTTACCATGGTAAAAATTGTGTGGCTCACAATCAACAAACCAATCCCTCCATTTGTCATGATTATGTCACCATGCCTATATCATCTTTCTCATGTCATCCTCTTACACTTTTCTTCCTCTTGTTGGTGTGATGGCATCATCATCCACTAACCCCTTGATTAACCCCTAATTACTTGGCTAATGACCGCTTATCTGTTATACGGTTCACTTAACTTTCATTTTCGTTTATCATTTGAGGGATCATACCTGGGATCTTATTACTTAGGTTCCCCTAAACCTTTCTCAATATTTTATATTCCTTTTATGATCCTCTCTAAAAATCCTTGAATTTAAATCCTTTTTATCATGTTACCTTATACTCAATTCTTTCGGAATCTGGTGGATTTTCGGGAAAAATCAAAGTGTTCAGATGTGGATTCTGATGATCTTTACATATACTTATATACCATATAGAGTACTAATAAGACCTCAGAATATCAATAAAAGAACTGCTACATTGTGTGGCATGAAAAGTTTTCTTATTCAGTATAATCAGTAAAATCACTATTCATAAGGTTTACAAAAAGTCCAAAATTTTTGGGGTTATTACAGTCTCCCCTCCTTAAAAGGATTCCGTCCCCGAATCAGATAGAAAATGAATTGGGATACTTTCTTAGCATTGCACTTTCTAACTCTCAAGTCAATTTTCCCACATTGTGGTTCTGCCACAAACCTTGACTAGCATGATAATCCTTCTTCTAAGCACTTGTCCATTTTTGATCTATAACCCTTCCTGGTTGCTCCATATAGGTTACGTCTGGTTGCATGTATATGCGCTCATATGCCCTTATTTTTCTGGCATCCGGATTACACTTCCTTAACATTGATACATGGAACACGTTATGAACTTGCTAAGGTTCGGGGTAAGGCCAGCTCATTTGTTAACTTCCCAATACGACTTAATATATCCAAGGGTCCAATAATTCGTGCGCTTAGCTTTCCTTTCTTTCCGAACCACATCCATCCTTTCCAAGGGAATACCTATAACAGCACTAGGTCCCCTACTTCCTATTCTTTGTCCTTTCGTGTCAAATCAACATTCTTCTTATATCCATCTTGGGCTACTACCAGCCCTCCTCTGATTAGATCTATTATATACTTGGTCCTTTTGACTACTGCGGGTCCGAGAATCTTGCGCTCTACAACTTCATCCTAATATAAGGGAGATCAACATTGTCTTCCCTCAAGGGTCTCATAAGGCGATACCTCGATACTGACATGCGATCGATTATCGTAAGAAAATACAATCCGTGTTAAGTGATCATTCTAAATTTCTTTCAAGTCTATTATACAAACTCTCATTATCTCATCTAGATCTACAACTTTTGCTTCTTAATACCCACTCTTTTCCAGTTCGTAATCGTTACTATCTTCTGTACCAAATTTTATACTGATTACACTTTTGCTCGTTAGCGTTCTATAACCTTTTAATAATCGCGTCAACCTTGGTATCACGAACACGTTAGAATCAGAATACCACCATACTTGGTACCACTTCATCTCTAGCTGCCTCCATCTTCGAAAGCTTGGTCCTTAATATGAAAGTAAAAGAATTTATTTAGAGATCACTATGATCATGAACACTTGTTACATTGTATAGTTAGTACAGAAGGTGGCCAGCCTTTAGTACTTGACAAGCAATTAAACAATAGATTGTATACTACTAGGCTTCTATCACACAGATAGATAGTCATTCGACAATACCTCCCCTTCTGGAAGGGTTGTTCTTCTCAGCTTATATGAAATGAAAAGGAGAGAAAATAACGAATTAAAGAGAATTATATATATATAAAATATACTGCCACAAAATATCTAGATTGGAATCTACCTCTGAACTATAGAGGTTTGTCATAGGAGAGCAAAACATATACGTATATATATATATCAAAATCAAGTATTATAGCATCAAATTTCACGTGTCGGAATATTTACTATTCCGTCCATCATTCTATGGACCCATGCTCTTGCTCGAGCTTATAAACAATCACCTTTGAAACTCCCTCGACATCAAAAATCGAATCTGGGATTTCATTCTAGACGTCATCGTTATTAGAATTCTATGCTTGCATCGCAACCTTCCTCGTATAGTAATACGACTCTTTATTGATAAGAAGGAATAAGTATTCAATGGGTAGATAATCGACTTAATTAGCCTATCAATGATAACTTATACACCACCACGACCCGATTAGTGGTACTCACTCTCAACATCCATTCCAATACAACTCTCACGGTTGTAAGTAATCGGCTCATTACTCGCAGAATCATTCCTGCATTACTATGGCCCACCGTTGACCTACTGTAGTCATTCATTTTCCATGAGGTTTTAATAGCTAACCATACGGAGTCCATTCATTTCATTTTGAATCCTTCTACGGAGGTAACATAATCACCATTCATGATTCGTGAAGAACATTCCTGATCTTGACGTACATACATGAAATGAAGCAGATAAAATTGTAGAAGAGTTTCAATCAAAGCAACGATAGCAGGCTAATACCATTATTCACCATATTTCTTTACTGGGAGACATGAAGCTCAAAGGTTCATTTAGTCCTTTCGTAACATGCTCCTGGCTTATCTCAAGATAGGAGCTTCTAAGATAGAAAGCCCGCTCACGGCGATTATATGAAATAAATCTTTACCAAACTACTATTACGGTTGAGTACCGCACAGTCATCAGAAGGAATGTCAATCTTTCACACCATAATACAACGTTCACGAAATTAACCATTATCACTGTATTCCTCTGGCACGAGCACCGATAATTGTCCCCTTACACTTAAAGTGTTAGCCACCTCTTTGGCCTTTCCTGATAGTAAAATTTCCTTACAATCAGTGTCATTTGAACCACCTCCAACTAAATTTTCTACCTCATTTCAATCACTGCCTATGTGAAAATGCTTCTCTTAAGTCCTGGTGAGAAAAAAAATCATGATTTTTCTATAAGTCATTGATTTAGTCTTTAGATGTGAACATTATCATGGCTGACTCTTGACCATACTTAGGACGTCTTTTATCTTGGGCCTTCTTGCTTTAACAATTCTGACCTTCATTGGTTCAATCTATACTTCTTATGGTTTAACACATGCCCACCTGGCATTATTATAATTACGCCATATTTCCTTCATCAATATTCCTATTCTTGAGAACTTTGAATATTACCTTTCTCCTTGTAAAACCTCTAAGGTTATCCTTAATTTCTTCATCAGGTACACCCTAGGCACAGGGCATAACAAGATACCATTTAATAATACCAGAATCATTGTCTATATATTTCTGAGAAATTTCTCCACTGATCCTTAAAGGTTGTTAATACCTTAATCCTTTCTAATTCATACTGTCAAAACTCATGTTGTCCCTATTAAGGGTGAAATGCCAACCTTTATGCATTCCCCTAGGATTCATTTCAAGTTATCGAGCTTTTATCCTTAATTCCACCTTTAAACATACTTACACTCTTCCATGGATAAATCAAGTCATATATACTTGATAGATTACCTTATTCAATCATTCTCACTTCGATAGTCTATACTTAATTTCACAATAGCATCCTTATTCAAACTGATGTCAATCCATATGGCCTCCAAAAGATAACAACGGTTTTTTTTTCACTTTGCTTGCGTAATTTGGTAATGACAACATGGATGTTCTGGAAGATATTGGTCGTGTTCAACATGAACTTCTTCTTAATAATTCCTTATTTACTTTTGTTGTTTATCTCAACAGTCATCTCAATGTTGGGATATCTTTCATACATGGCATCTCCCTTTCTGGGTATCAAGCCACCGGTCTTACACTTCATATTCTTGAAGGTCATTTCCTTCATCCAATTTTCCTAATTTCTTACTTTCTTGTCTCCTCAGTCTATCCGCATCTCATTATTTATCCTTCGAACTATCTCAAGGTTTCATCGAATCCTCCCAACTTACAGGGGATAAAATATATGTATCTCTTATGCCTTCAACCATCAATTTTAACTCATGGTGAATCAACCTCATCCTGACGATTACATACTTTTCTATTTCTATTGCTACGAGTCTTTAGGATTTCCTCATACCCAACTCCCTTATCATTCCTCAAACCCTATTGGCTTTATATTCCTTTCCACTTCAGTTTCTTTTTATTTTCCTTTCTCTTATCATTATTTCATGAACGAACACAACATAAGCATTGATTTCAAACATCCCGTCATTCTGGATTCGTGTCCTCAAAACGAATCTTGATAACCTTTACAACTTAGATTCATAATTCATCATACTCGTCTGCCTTTGTTCTGTCTCTAAAGCTTTTACACTATCTCCATAACCTTGGGAAGTACTTTCCTGAAAACAATTGACTGAACTTAAATCAGTTTATTATTATCTCTTGCTCCGTGCCTTCCTTGGCCTTTCACCAGCGGGTGGCCTCTCTCTTAGGAGGGTAAGTGACAAAAATAGTCTTTTGTGATTCGTCAATCATTTAGAATCTCAAACGATTCCTATATTTCCTTTATCCAGGCTCTTGCCTCGACTGGGTCAACTTGTTCCTTGGAACTCTGAGAGCTTAGCGACTTAAAGGTCCTGAAAGAATTTCTCACCGCATTGTTTCCTCAGGGTCGTGGTTGGGGATAATAGTCTAAGTTCTGTCTAGAAAGGTCCATAAATTATTGTATAGGAGTACTGTCTCGGGTCTCCTTTCCTTACTCGACTTCTGTTTCCTTAGTCTGAACGTTCCCTTCTCCTCCCCATAATCGGGGTCATCCTACATATTTTAAATCCTCATTTTCCACTTCATTATGTTATGGGTTCCTTCTATCTTGATGGCGACCTCCCTGACTATCACGTTCAGGGTTTGCTCTAAATCTTATTCTTCAAACTAGCTTTCATTTAAGATCTCATCTTTAAGCTCTTGAACATTTAGAACCCAAATTCTGTAGGAATACCTCATTATTCGCTTATCATTTTTCTCGGTATTAATCTCTTATCTATTTGTTGGCTCTCTGCCTTCATTCATCACTTTTTCTGGCACAATATGTTCTTTTCCAATAATTTGAGTTGTATTGCAATCTCAAACAGCTTTTCAGTAGTGGCTCCGGTTACCTTCACTTCTATTTCCATTTTCTCAAAATCTCTTATAAACTTTCCCAAAGACATTATCATCTTGAGTCTCTCCTTTTTACTAAGGGCATCAGCCACCACATTCGCTTTCCCCGAATGATAAAGAATCTCCTAATCATAATTCTTGATTAGCTCTAACCACCTCCTCTGGCGTATGTTGAGCTTTTTCTACGTAAAAATGTACTAGAGCTCCTATGGTTTGTGTAAATCTTGCACTTCTCTCCATACAAGTAGTGCCTCCAATCTTTAGGAAAAAAACTATTGCCACGAGCCCAAACTCATGGGTGGGGATATCGAATTTTATATTCCCTGAATTATCTTGATGCGTACGCGATTACCTTGTTGTGCTATAAAAGAAGCACCCTAATTCCTTATGTGAAGCGTCACTACACATCACAAAATCTGCTTTTCCATCCGGCAACGCCATCATAGGGGCCATCACCAATCTTTGCTTCAGTTCTTGAAAGTTGTTCTCATATTTCTCTGTCCATTCGAACTTCTCAGTCTTACGAGTAAGCGCGTTAAAGGGGCTACTACCTTTACGAACTTGAACGAACCTCCGGTAGTAACCGACCAATCCTACATCTGGTAGTCATCCTAACCATAGTCATCAATTCCTCATTGGTCCTTTATTCATTCTTGTCAGGATCCTCCACGGGATTCTTCTCAGCAACAATCCCTTCTAGGACAACATCCTCAACCGCTACATCCTCAATATAAACATCATCCGGTCCCGCGTTAGGACGCTCTATCGGACCCATAATCCGATCTCCAATAAGTAATAAAACATCATCACGTTGTTGCTCCTCAACCTCAGGGTTCGGAGTCCCGCTACCATATACGATAACGAACTACGCTTCTATCACGATATTTATAAGGGTTCCCATAAGGGTTTTAACTGTCAGTACTACGTTAGGTAGTCCGACTATGAACTTGGCAACAGTTCTTACTATCTTAGTGAACTTATTATTTTAACGTCATATCATCTCTGAGGTTTATAACGCTTAGCTCTGATACCATTTCTATAACACCCCCAAATCCGGGGTCGGGGATCCGGGTTGTCACGAGTTCCATTTCCCTTAATAACACCCAATCTTAATAAACAATCAACTACTCTGTACTGTGACCCAATAATAAACACACACACCACAAGTTATAGTCTCAGAGATGAATATCCAAAAATAACATGAGTCATTTTATTCCACAATTATATGCCATTACACCTTAAAAGGGTTTCTGAATAAATTTACATTTTTTTGCCATTATTACAATTCATAAAGATACATAAGTCTGGTACATCAAAAGGTGAAAGCCTAGCCTATTGGTAGTTTCTACCTCAGCTACAACGACATCAACGCCTATAGGAAACTACGGAACGTTTCCTATCCGCACGCGAATTGGGAGCTTGGTCCTGTTCATCATGTCTATCTGATGTTGTGTGATGAAAGAATAAAGAAAGGGTGAGCAACAAGCCAACCAAAATAATCTGTATAATGATTTACAATATGTGAGCATCCTCATAGTACACATGCAAGTCTTGGTCAAGTAAAAGTGAACCAAGTTTGATACCTTACCGCGACCAAGTCGCAAAATATTCAATATATATGTATATATACTTTTCTAAATCTTGGAAGTCCTCTTCCATGCATAATATACACAAAGTTCCAGTTTATAACTGTATAAAAATATCGTTGCAAGGTGATCTCATATATCTAACCTTGTCTCAACGTTTTTCTGAAAATCTTTGTCATGCATAAGATAATCATTAACTAGATATAAGTTGAAAATATGAAGTTACAAGATACTCCAATATACTAATATCTTTTCCGAATACTACTTGAACTACCACCGTTCAAGGTATAATCAGTTTCCAAAAGTTCATCACATAGACGAGACTACAAGAAAAGACTTGGATAGATTCAATCTTTGAAATATCATTATAAAATGAAGTTACGAGATACTTCATTAAGTCCCGATATATATATAAACCTATATATAAACATTTTATACACTCCTTGAAAACCTCTGTTATGAAAATTATAAACAGAGTTGCAATATCCAATGAATTTGGAAAGAAAAGAATTTTGGCATAAACCCTATATCTTGCTGATCTGGAAAAGATACCAATAAGTAACCTTTTCTACTAGTAGATGGATGAATACCCCACCGGTCATCACCCTGGCCTCATTATGACCTTGTGCTGGACCGCCACCCGGCCTCTTACGCGTTGATGGGCTGCCACCCAGCCACTTATACTTTGATAGACCGTACCCCGACCTATCGCTTATGCCGACTCAATTAGATGGACTTACTTCCCGAACGTTGGGTAAGTAATCAATTCATTTATCAAAACAACAACCTCGTTGCGAATATAAAATACACCACAGAGCGGGATCCCTTAATTTAAAAGCGAGTATTTAAATCCCCTTCGAAAGGAAGATCTTAAATTTGAAAACGAGTTTTGGGATCCGCTCTAACTTTTAAAATCATTTTGAAGACTCGAAAACATTTTTAAGAATGTTTGGAGTAATGCTGATTTAATAAAATAAATCAGTCCCAATATATTAGAAAATATCTGAATATTATTATTTAAATAATATTCCCATAAGGGTAATCCTTATAAAAATAATTGAAGTAGAAGTTTTAAGACTCATACTTGAAATGAATAATAAATAACCAAAGATATACTTATACGAAAGTACGATCTTTATTTGAATAATCAAAAATAAGTTTGATTATCAAAATATTATTCTTTAATAAAATAAAGAATATTATTTAATTAAAGAAGCGGAGTCATAAGCCCTCGACTGAATATTCAAAATAATATTTATTTAATAAAATAAGAGAAGTCATAAGTCCTCGAATGAATATTCAAAATAATATTCATTAAATAAAATAAAGTTATCGAATAAACTTTATTCGATTAATAGTTTTCAAAACTATATCTATCTATATATATATATATAAATATATATTTATTATACTCAGGAACATCGACTCCCGCTTTAGAAAGTGTTCACCTTTGGGTCCCCAATTCTAAGGGTATACGCAACTACTGCTTATCTATAGCATAGGTATTATGCAACTTATAATCATTTGAATCAACAATTAGATATCAAGATTATGAAACAGGCATGCATATATACGATATCAGCATTCTCCAATATAACACAAGATTTGCTAATAACAATCATGCACTTATCACAAGATAATGCATATGCATATATACATCACAACAACAGTGTAACGATCACAACACCAGTATAACGGGTAGAAAACTTGCCTGAGTGCTCCTGGATAGACTTAAGCTTAGAGTAGGTCCGGTAACCTATAAATAACAACATAAGCCGGAATTAAACCACGGTCGCTTAAGAAACTAGACTTTAACCAATTGAACCCTAACGTTTGCTTATGGTCATTTCTACGCTTAACAAATCACATAAGTCGTTCGAGTACCCTCGGCTCCACCATTTTTAATAAATTAACCGTTACGAATTTTAAGGCGAAGCTTTCGCGAATACTCTACCAACTGCCTATCCACTTTACATAATTGTTTCATAATCCAATTATTCATTTAAGGGCCTTAACCAAGGTTTCAAAGTAAGGCGAGGGGTAATGGTTCGTTCGGGAAACACTGTTACTTAAAACAGTCGTTTCTCCTAAACCGTACATTGGATTTAAGCGAACCACATATCAAAACGAAGCTCGTAACATGAACTATCTAAACATGGAAAAGGTTAGAATCTTTAAGTGAGTTAACGCGTCCTAAAGTTAAGGAAAATCGGGCATTATGACGTTTATATTTACGCAATTTGCAATTTAATTAACACTCTAAATTATCATCAATTCACTCACAACCACCAATACAACAATATTCAACCATCATACTACAAACTCAGTCCCCAACTCCATGTTTTACCAATTTATCCAACCAATCAAAGACCCAATATTCAAAACTAATAGAAATTCACCAAAACTACTTATAATCAAAGATCAAGCCTTAACTAACAATGCTTCAATAAAACTTAATGGAATTATAAAATTAAAGCTAGGGATTGAAGTTGATACCTTCCTTGGTAGGTTTGAAGTTTCTAGGAAGCCTTAGGGAGCCTTAATCTAACCTCCTATAAGCTTGATCTTTCCAAAGAAATCAAGAACACAAAGTTAGGTTTTGAAGTTTCTAAAAGTCCGATTTAAAAAACTGTAAAAATTAGGGTCTTACCTTGCTTATTTGGACGAGACTTGTGAACAAAAGTTGTAGGCCATCTCAATCCCTTTCCAACGAGCTATAGAACACAACATTTGAGTGAGTATTGAAGGAGATATAGTAGTTTTAAGTTGCTGCTCTGGTTTTGGCCGAGAGCAAAGGAAGAAAAAGTGAATTAAAAATGTTTCTAGTTTGATTAAATGATTTGTGTGGTGTTTAACTTGGTTACTTCCTTTTGTTGTTAATTAGATTGTTACCATGGTAAAAATTGTGTGGCTCACAATCAACCAACCAATCCCTCCATTTGTCATGCTTATGTCACCACGCCTATGTCATCTTTCTCATGTCATCCTCTTACACTTGTCTTCTTCTTGTTGGTGTGATGACATCATCATCCACTAACCTCTTTGATTAACCCCTAATTACTTGGCTGATGACCGCTTATCTGTTATACGGTTCGCTTAACTTTCATTTTCGTTTATCATTTGAGGGATCATACCTGGGATCTTATTACTTAGGTTCCCCTAAACCTTTCTCAATATTTTATATTCCTTTTATGATCCTCTCTAAAAATCCTTGAATTTAAATCCTTTTTATCATGTTACCTTATACTCAATTCTTTCGGTATCTGGTGGATTTTCGGGAAAAATAAAAATGTTCGGATTTGGATTCTGACGATCTTTACATACACTTATATACCATATAGAGTACTAATAAGACCTCGGAATATCAATAAAAGAACTGCTATATTGTGTGGCATGAAAAGTTTTCTTATTCAGCATAATCAGCAAAATCACTATTCATAAGGTTTACAAAAAGTCCAAAATTTTTGGGGTTATTACACTTTGATTCATGTTAATGTTAGTTGGTCAGATTGGAGTTGATTATTGTATTTGTCACTCAGTTGATTTGAATTCGACTGTATTATTGTTGCTATGATTAAAATGGTTAATTGAAATAAGAGTCATGAATATTGTATGCATGACAGTCAAATTCTTGTTTTTTTCATATATATTGGTACCTTATTCTGACTAATGGTGTGTACTTATAAATATATAACTAGATTTTTTAACTATGAGACTTGATGTGCTTGCCTTAACAAATTAAGAATTGCTAAAATGAATTGTCTGAACTCTATTTGGTAAACACTAAGAAGCAAATTAGATATGATAAAGCTTACTGGTTAATAAATCAGAGCCTGATTTAATAGATATATATTTGTGAAGCCTGTGTTTGCTTACCTATTTGAAATTTGTTGTTAAGATTCAAAACCTATACTAAATCATAATCTGTTGGATTAATCAAGTTTATTATTGACTAATTGTTTTAACAGATTAAAGAATCTTATGCAGTTTAAGGTAAAATTTGGCAAAGTCTGAGTTATAAATCTTGAATAAAATTTATGTAGAAAAGACTCTGTCATGCTTCTCTATGCTAAATGTATGAATAATTATGTGTCAATAACTCTGCAAAATATACTTTGTATAAATAATCCAGGGTATGGATGAATGATAAACTTTTGTTTATGTTGTTTATAATTACTTGCAAAATATGAGTTGTTCTATAAAGATATATCATGTCTATAAAAACAGTATAGCTATCACCTTTATGAGCTACTTACTACTGTGTACATATGTGCTCATTCACTTGATCATTTCTAAGTGCTATGGAATCCTGTGATAAGATAAATGCAATATCATCAAAAATTCTGTGTTGTTTGAATTATTTTTTTACTGCAACAACATGTCATGATAATTTCAGTGATCTTATTTGACTTGTTTACCAACTTAATCAGTTCTGTGCAAGCTTAAACTTTGGTTAATGATTAGTAAATATTTGCACAAACACACACTACCCTCACAGTAAGACCTGACAGGGGAGCCTTGAGTATCCCTGTATCTGGATCACTACTGTGATTAATGGCCACTTAGAAAATTAAGGTGACATTTTATTTTAACTCACTGCATTTAAAGTGTTATATCTAATATAAATGATCTAAGTGTTGTATTTCCTTGAATGCTATTTGAATTAAATCAAAACTGATTATGTATGCCATGTTCTATGTTTAATGTGCATGATATTCCTTTGGTTGCATCTCATTAATAAAATAGCATCTTAAGAAATAAATGTAACAGATTTTACTTGCACTAAAAATCAGTTCTTCCTTCATACTCACTTCACACACTGCTCATCCTTAAATGCTTCTGCACTAAAAGTACAGTTCCTGTATAATAGAGTAAGCTAGGATATCAACTTTATGTTACACAGTTTCCAAAATTTGTACTTATGTACTGTGTTGTTTTCTAAAGTAGACATAAAGACAAAGAATTAATACAATTCTCTATTCTCTGTTGTAAAAGTGTATGAATCTGTGTATATGTGCTGCATTACATCATTCATTCATATACATCATCCTAGTATCTATTAATAAAGAACTTGGACTTTTATGTAACACAGCCATGCATGCATTAAATGTATTTCACTATTCATGAACAGTAAACAATTTCTAAAAATCTTAATTTTTATAATCTTTTCTTTCTGCATTTGTGTTAAATGGTTATATATATATGCATAACTTGTATGCTGCATTTACACACACACTAGTTGCATAAACTCCACTTCACTTGCAACATGAACCCAAATGCTAACTCTTTTTACCCTAAACCAAGACCACTGATTGAAAACCCATATCTTCTTGAAGATATGGAGCAAAATCAGTTTCATCACCATAAGACCTCTACTTTCAAACCTGTTCAAACCTCACAACCTAAACACTGTCACAAAAGACACCTCCCTCCAAGACAATTCAGAAAGGGATATAAAAACCATACCATCCCTTTCTATCAAAGCAGAAAATATTAAAACCCTAAATCCCCTAACCCTAGACCTCCTAAACCCTTGCAAGCCAAAGTATACACCAGAAAAGCTAACCTAAGACAAAACACAAACACCTCTATAAACACACCAAAGCCACCTCCACCAAAATTGTCAAACCCTTCAAACACCAAAAAGTTCCTTGAACTTATCAAAAATGTCCAACCTGGTACTTGTGTTGATGTGAAGGGTGAAGTGGAATTCTTAATTAGAAGGGCTAAGTAAGATGGTCTCATGTATAACTTAGGTAAGCACTACTGCACACACCTCATGGGAGAGTTCTATTGTAACATGAATGTCATAAAAGGGGTAGATGGCATATTGCATATCACTACGTCAGTCAACAAAAAGGTCATTTGTGTTGATAAAAAAAGCATTAATAGGGCACTGCATTTACCTTTACATTTGTGTGAGTTGCCTTGTGAGGATATCTTCTCTTTCTTTATTTTTAACAAATCTGAATTTGAACTAATGCTTGACACTTTTTGTAAATCTGACATTCCTGATGGTTTATGTGATTTTAATTTTGGTATTCACTTCAAACACTTCACTGACACTTTTCAGCATATTGCTCTAATCATTAGGGCAAATGTTATGCCAAAACCAAATCAAAGTAAGTACTTTGATTTCTTTGATATGAAAATCATGTATCTTTTATGCACAAACAAAATCCAGTTTAGCATATCTTATGTTATTCTTCTAAAAATGATCAACGCACATCTTGTAGATTATATGCCTTATGGTATGCTAATCTCATCTTTCTTTGCACTTTACAACATTAACATGCCTAAAGCATTTTCTAATCTTGCTGATTCTCAAATCACTAATGAACACATTAGGCCACAAGTGCCCCTGATGCATTGTGAGCCTCAAGAGACAACTCCCATAGTTATTCCTCAATTCATTAGAGAGGAAGATGTGTTTCTGTCAAAGTTTGAATTTGTCAAAACCATGTTTCATGAACTAAAACTTGAACTTAAGAGGGTTAAGGAAGAAAATATTGAGATTAAAGAAAAAGTAGGAGCACTAGAGAGTCTCACTGCCTCTTGCAAACATAGGATTACATATTTAGAACATTTGGCTGCATCTACTCTAGGAACTCCTTGCATGAATGATCATGAAATTGTCTCTTCCTTTCAAGTCCCTATGCATGATAACACTGCTATGATTCATGAGTGAGAAGAGGTTAATGTGGGTGCTAAAGGTCAACTGATTGATAATTTGCCTGATTTGGTCCATATCTGTGATGTTGCTGGAAATGTGATTGGTTAACTTACCTGATTCTGCTATGTGATGAAGTCTGCTCTGTGATGTTGTGCTGGTACTTGCTGTTATGTACCTATTTTGCTGTTATCTGATGTATTTTAACTTATCAGACTTTGTGTTGGTTATTGTTTGTAATCTTGAATTGTTTAACTTTGTTCGGTTTTGATAGAGTGTATGCACTCCTTACGCTTTGTAATCTCTTAACACAGGTGCGGAACTTTGTTTTATTTAATCAGTGAACCACATTTATTGATATGAACACTTTTGTTCTATGTAATATACTCTGCATTATGTTACTTCTGGTTTTGCATACTCTATCATTATTATACTCACTAGTACAAAATTATCTTTAAGCATCGCACTTTTAGCGTCAGTTATATACACAACCGTGGCGTATACATACTTTAGGTGTCGGCTGTTAGCTTAACCGACACTTAATGTCATTTGTGTTGGATCTTTTGCGCCGGTCATGAAAAACCGACGCCTAAAACTGATTCTTTAGCGTTGTCTTTAGTCAGGCGACGCCTAAAACCATCCTTTAGCGTCGGTCATTAACACCCGATGCCTAAAACTTCTCATAAAGCGTCGGTCTTTACTTAGCTGACGCCCAAAGTAGGCCCTGTAGCGTCGGTCTTTACTCAACTGATGCTTAAGATGATCCTAAAGCGTCGTCATGTATAACCGACGCCTAAATATTTCACAGTCGACGCCTAAACTGACCCTTTAACGTCGCATTATCTTTAACTGACACTAAACGTATTTAATTTTTTTTTAAAAAGGATAAATTTTTCTGGCATCCGGTGATCTCCTTTTACTTTTCAGTCTGCATATAGGATGGGGAATTTATATTTCACATAGGGTGTGTACAAGTGATTGCATCATGTTTGGTGAGTGTGGTTTTTTTTTGTATTTTATTATTTTTAAATAATTTTATTTATTTTTAAAATTCAAATTTTAACTGGTATTTAGTTGTACCAATTTTTTATTTATATTGTGAGTAATTAAAGTATCCGATTTTTTTTACAAATGATTATTTTAAAATTTATAGAAAGATTGGATTTTCAAATAATTGAGAATTTTCATTAATTATATTATCATGTGAATAATGATTATGATCCGTCATACTATATAAGGAAAAGTTATTAAAAATACTACTCTTTGAGAAGAGATCCTATTTCGATTAACAAAATAAAAAATTTAAATTATTAAAATAGAAATATTTGTTTCAAAATAAATATCTTGGAATTTACTTCTAAAATTTTTTATATTAAACTATCTTTTGACTATTTTTTTATATAAATATTTTGTTATCAAAATCTATATATTTTATTTCAATAAATTTTTTTTATATAAAAATATATATTTAAATTTTTATATTAAAAAAATAAAAATAAAATAATTATTAACATGATTAAAAATTTTGATGTAACATATGATATGTAATCTAAAATTCTTTCGAAAAATTGTTTTGTTTAACTAATTTTTTATATATATTTATATAAATATTTTGTTATCGGATACTTTATATTCTATTTCAATATAATTATTTTATATAAAAAATATATATATATATATATTTAAATTTTGATATTAAAAATAAATAAAAATATGATAATTATTAACATAATTCAAAATTATGATTTAAACATAATGATGAGTAATCACATCTAACCAAAATCATTTTTGAAAATTTATTATAAAAATGTAATAAAATTTAAAATATAATTTTAATTTTTGATATTAAAAATAAATAAAATATAATAATTATTAACGTAGTTAAAAATTTTGATTTAACATAATGATGAGTAATCACATATAACTAAAATCATTTTTGCAAAAATTATTATAAAAATTTATTATGAGTATATTTTTTTATATTTTAGATCAATTCGAAATCCATTTATATAAAAATTATATACAAGAAAAAGATTATTTTTTTTAAAAAAAATATAATGGTGATATAAAAGAATCCAAATATGAATAATTTACTCTATATTTCACGCTACTCTCGGGAACCCCACTATTTCTTTCAATTCAAACCCAGATCTTTATATTCGTCTCTGTTCTCGACCATTTGTGAATCCGAACACAATTCAACCCCACTAATGCATACACAATCGATGTATCAATACTGCCACCACCGACAGAGACGACAGAGATCGGCGAAAGAGAGAGAACATGAATCTGTTTGTCCGGCGGAACCATAGTTGAGTCGCGACGGTGAGTAGACACTCTCGTCAGTGGCGAAAATGAAGGGCGTTTTCAAGTCTTAGCCTAAATCTCCGGTCGATATAGTTCGGCAGACTCACGATATCCTCATCTTTGCTGATTGCTCTGCTTCTGAGGTTTATACACTAGCAAGCGTGAAGAAAAAGTTCATAATTTCGCTTCTTTGAGTGTTCGGATTCACAAATGGTCGAGAACAGAGCCGAATATAAAGATCTGGGTTTGAATTGAAAGAAATAGTGGGGTTCCCGAGAGTAGCGTGAAATATAGAGTAAATTATTTATATTTGGATTCTTTTATATCACCATTATATATTTTTTTAAAAAAATATAATCTTTTTCTTGTATATAATTTTTATATAAATGGATTTCGAATTGATCTAAAATATAAATAAATATACTCATAATATATTTTTATAATAAATTTTGCAAAAATGATTTTAGTTACATATGATTACTCATCATTATGTTTAAACAAAATTTTTAACTACTTTAATAATTATTATATTTTATTTTTTTAATATAAAAAATTAAAAATATATTTTAAATTTTATTACATTTTTATAATAAATTTTCATAAATGATTTTGGTTAGATGTGATTACTCATCATTATATTTAAACAATAATTTTGAATTATGTTAATAATTACCATATTTTTATTTATTTTTAATATCAAAATTTAAAATATATATATATATATATATATTTTATATAAAATAATTATATTGAAATAGAATTTAAAGTATCCGATAACAAAATATTTATATAAATATATAAAAAAAATTAGTTAAACAAAACAATTTTTCGAAAGAATTTTAGATTACATATCATATGTTACATCAAAATTTTGAATTATGTTAATAATTTTGAATTATGTTAATAATTTTAAATATATATATTTATATAAAATAACTTTATTGAAATAAAATATAAAGAATTTGATAACAAAATATTTATATATAAAAAATAGTCAAAAGATAGTATAATATAAATAATTTTAGAAGAGACTTCCAAGATATTTATTTTGAAACAAATATTTCTATTTTAATAATTTAAAATCTTTATTTTTTTAATCGAAATAGGATCTCTTCTCGAAGAGTAGTATTTTTAATAATTTTTCCTTATATAGTATGACATATCATATTGTTATTCACATGATAATATAATTAATGAAAATTCTCAATTATTTGAAAATCCAATCTTTCTACAAATTTTAAAATAATCATTTGTAAAAAAAATCGGATACTTTAATTACTCACAATAAAATTTTAAAAATTGGTACAACTAAATACCAGTTAAAATTTGAATTTTAAAAATAATTAAAATTATTTAAAAATAATAAAATACAAAAAAAAACCACACTCACCAAGCTTGACGCAATCACTTGTACACACCCTATGTGAAATATAAATTCCCCATCCTATATACAGACTGAGAAGTAAAAGGAGATCACCGGATGCCAGAAAAATTTATCCTTTTTAAAAAAATTTAAATACTTTTAGTGTTGGTTAAAGATAATGCGACGTTAAAGGGTCAGTTTACGCGTCGGCTGTGAAATAACCGACGCTTTTAGATCATTTTAAGCATCGGTTGAGTAAAGACCGACGCTACAGGGCCTATTTTAGGCGTCGGCTAAGTAAAGACTGACGCTTTAGGATAAGTTGTAGGCATCGGGTGTTAATGACCGACGCTAAAGGTTGGTTTTAGGCGTCGCCTGACTAAAGACGACGCTAAAGAATCAGTTTTAGGCGTCGGTTATTTCATGACCGACGCAAAAGATCAAACACAAATGACATTAAGTGTCGATTAACCTAACAACCGACACCTAAAGTATGTATATGCCACGGTTCTGTATATAAGTAACGCTAAAAGTGCAATGTTTAAAGATAATTCTGTACTAGTGTATCTTTTTTATACAAGGATCTATCTGTGCTTCTATTACTATCTGATACATCTAACAAATTATTTTGCAGGATCTCAAGAAAGAGATTTAATCTCTAAATGCTTTATGTGCAAAATATTTTTCAAAAATTCATGCATACACCAAGGGGAAGCACACACTATTAATTTTTGTTTGTTTGGCAAATACCAAAAAGGGGAAGATTGAAACGATATCTTCGATATATTATTTATTTTGGTATTTGTACGATTAAACATATAATTAAGAACACTTAGATCCTCTCCATCAGGACATCAATTTAATTGATCCAAATCAAAGTCAAAAAGTCAAACTAGCAAAATCATGTCTTTTAAACAGATATATCTTTAAGGAATATATCTCAAAGTAAATATGATCAAAGAAGAAATATCAAGATATGATATTTCTTAGATCTGTGTTGCAATAGAAATATGGCAACAAGCTCGAATAAGGAATATATCAGAAATATTCTTTAGAAGTTTCGTGCTATATCAAAAATATTAAAACTCTTCACTCTAAAATATATCTCTATATATAATCAAAAGAGTTTTTATTCAAAGATTATTAATATTCATGTTTGGAATATTAATATCCAGTTCTGCAAATCATTTCTGTATACTTACGATAATTTTCTCCCGGTGCGTAAAATCAGCATTTCTCGGAGAAAATTATTCAAAAATATTTAAACACATTTCCTATCACCCAAATATATCTCATATATTAGGAAATATATTTTAAGTATTTATACAAGTCAAAACTTTGGTCAGAAGATCCATCTCCTTTATTTTAGACCAATGGTATTTTTACTCGGAAGAAAGACTGACAGAACAGTCCCAATTTTAGATAAAATACTTCCACATGCTATAATGACTTGAAATTTGGTATGGATCATTTAAATCGTATTTTATAAGTATCATAAAAATTTTGACCATTCAGAGAATTTTTGTCTGGGCACAAAAATCGAGGCATTTGGTCCTACAGTTGACCACGTTTGACCTAGTTACCATTGAGTGAAGTTGACCAAAACTTGCAGGACATCATTTTATAATATTTAGGTAATTATCATATTTTTTATGATATTTATTTAAGAGTTTTTGGGTTGGTCATAATTAATGGTGCTTAATCCTTAATTAAAGTAATTAAAGAATGATTAAAAGAAAAGGAAAATATATATTTAATATATATATATATATATATCAGCTGAGATTTAAATGAATACTAGCTTGTGCTTCCTTCCCACTTGCAAAGAAACACAACCTACTTGCCATGTCATCAATCCATGTGACATACACCATCCACCATCCATTTTCCTTAAATCTCCACAATTCATTCCACCCAACTTCTCATATAAATAAACCCCCATTCCAACCCATTTTATTCAATATAAAGAGCCACAAAGTTGCATGGATTTTTTCAAAAACCTTCTCTCTTCTAAATACTTACATATATAAAAGGTTTTTGAAACCCAAGCTTAGTTTCACCCAACCAAGCTTTATTCCACCAAGTGAGCTCATCCACTACCACTTCCCGGCCTCCCGAAGGGCTTCCCAAGTTCGACCAAAGTGCCAAAATACGGCCAAACCTCCGGCGAATTTTTCCGGCGAACTTTTCCGACTGTTTTTCAAAAGTAGTTAGTTTTAGCTTCTCATTTGAGCTCTTTGTATTTAAGCTTTGTACTTAAATTCTCTACTTCATCTTAAGCTCTAATACAAGTTCTCTTATAAAGGAAGTTCTCTGGGAGAACTTAGATTCGAACCCGGAATTCGAATAAGTACTTCATCTTCACATAAATCATTCCAACGAGAAGATCTAAAAAGAAAAATACTTTATCTCCAAGGAGAGATTATATTTGACACAAAGACGAGTTAGCCAATTATTTCTTGCACTTTAATTGGATCTTGGCTAACATTCATTTGTGCTCATAAAATAATTACGAAGTTTAAGTGTAATCCTTGCTAGCATCTTTAGTCCTCTCCGGGGGATTATTACTTGTCTCATATAAACACTTCGTAATTTGTCAAATCTTAAAACGGATCGTACGAGTTAGACAATTACTTAACGCTCTTTAATTGGATCTTGTCTAACTAATAACGTACATATAAAATATTATGAAGTAAAAGTGTAATCCCTTCTAACGTCTTTAGTGTTCCGGGGGATTATAGCTTGTTCCATATAAACTACTGCGTAATTATCCGTTAAAATTAAGGATGAATCAAATCTACGAGTTAGCCAATTAATTTACGCTATTTAACTGGATCTTAGCTAACACATATCGTGTATATAAACAATTACGAGTCATATCGTATAAGCCCCTTTCTAACATCTTTCAGTGTTCCGTGGGGTTATACTACGATATCTATAAAATACTCGTAATTATTCGTCCAAACTTCGAAAGCACAATCTTAAGCCAATTACTTGCACTTATTTAATTGGATCTTGGCTAAAATTTATAAATCTTATAAACGTGCTTGAAGTTAAGAGAGTATACTTTGACCTTATAATCGTCAATATACAAGTATACCTTAAAACCTTAAGTTGATATACTTAAAGGTAAAATTACAACTCCGAGATTATAATTAAAGTATTCGTCGATCTATAAATAATTAATCGAAAGAAGAAGAATACTAAAAAATTATAAGCCATAAGTGCTTAATATAAAAAGACTTCTTATATTACTCCACCTATCTATTTAATCTATAAAGGAGTAATCATAAAAATACTTGGACTACTATTTATTATCTTAAGTCAAGTATTCTTATTTTGTTTAATATTCTTATTTGAATATTATACTATTTGTATGCTAGTACAGTAACATACTAGTTCAAAACAAATCTTTTCCTACTTGTTTTGTTTCGTGGATTGTCTTATTAGCTTTGTAATGAGGTGAAGTGACGTGATGTGATTCTCGTTCTAAGACCCAAGTCCTAGACGTACTAACGGGGAGTTAGTAGTCTTTGCACCATGAAGAAGAGGAAAGACCCAAGACTGGATCACTAAGATCCAAGACCGGAAAAAGCTAAGGAAGCCAAGTCCACACAAAGGCTCTACAACAACTTTGAAGAAATAACGGGGAGTTATTTTCTAAGATAAGTTGTGTAGGTAATACATTTATTTTGAGGTGGTGACCCTTGTGTTACGCACCAAGATAAATACTTGTAAAGGGCGTAAAGGCTTCTCCGCCTACTAAAGGAGCGAGTTTATTAAAAGGCAAAATCCCGAGTCCGAAAGAGGATCTCGGGGACTGGAGTAGGGGTGAGCGAATCTATTAGAGGATGCGCCATCGTGAATCAGGATAAAATTACCGTGTGGTATTTTCTTTCCTTGCACTTTATTTTCCGCACAAATAAACTGCATAACCACTCGGTAAAGTTTTAAAAAGGGATAAAATATTTTTCAAACACTACAACAATTTTTAAATTGGTAATTAATCTATTCAACCCCCCTTCTAGCTTAAAATAGCCCTCTTATGGGACCTTACACCATTATATCCACCCGTTCTTCCATCGTTTCCTCCGAGCTTTCGGTATCTATGGCTTTCCACACATCATATGCCCGCATATAGACCTTCATCTTGAGTGCCCATGCTGTATATTTCCCTTTGTTCAACATGGGGTAAGATAACCCGAGCGTTCCATCTTTTGTCTTGCTGTTCTCCATCGTACGAGACCGTAGCATATATTTCGGCATTCACTAAATTAACCAAGCTCTGATACCAAAATTATTGGATATATCTGAGCACCTGTTTACACATGAATTTATATGCCTATATGTAAAACAAGCAAGAACAAATATTCAGAACGTTACTTTTTATTCAACTGATCACTACAGATGATATAGAAATGCAATACAAGATAATGCCTAAAAACCAGCACCAGACTTCCTAAACTAAAGCTGCTACCAATGACTATTTCTCCACAGTCTTACAAACACTCCACTACTTGCATGACTCTGTTTTTATTAAAATAAATACAAAATAAACTAAATAACTAAATAACCAAAATAGTTTAGATTAATACTAACAAAGATGATATGAATAAGTTTAGTTGAATGATTTATATTAGAATTTAGAAGCTAGTTCAGGGATTTCTCGAGCAATCGTCACAATCACATTTTAGTGGAGTTAAGTTTCAAAGCAGGTTATATCATCTTAGTAGTCTACAAGGTTATGTCACCATTGGGATAATTTTTAGTATCGTGATATGTTGAGAACAGATTAGATCTAAAAAAAGATTTGTTAGTGACCAATTCACAAATTTATGTCTACAATTACATAAGGACATAACATAAGTTTAAAGATTCTTGTTTACAAATTTAAGTTTTTTATGTGGATATACAAAGAAAACCAAGGTCATTCCATAAAAGCTTAAAAAAATTGTAGGCCAATCTAGTAGACTGTTTTGTGCCTTTTACTATATGCTAATTGATAATATTATATTTTTCAAATAAACAATATGTAAAATATTCTTAGTACATGTAATATATAAGGAGTTTATAAAATAAGTGTGAGGGAGGAAAAAAATTAGTAGCTGCTTTTAAGATGTTACTGTATATGTATCCTATTTCTTGTTTTAGTCCCCCATTATTTATATAAAATCTTGAATTGTATTGTGAAATTAAGTGTAGTATAAATATTTTTATAGTTATGTAATTGTAAGTTTTAGTAAATATATTCACAAACAATAAAAAACATAGAGGGTCTTGCCCCAACTAGACCTTGAATATGTTCTCCCACTATATCAAAATATTTGACAACATATTTTTCATCTCCCAAATTCATTCTCATAGCTACCTACCACATATCATTTATCTTTCATTGTTTTAAATTCAAATTTGCTACTAGCAGCTTGCAAATAATTTTTTTCAGAATAATTTAATGGTTCTTCAGATTTCAATTTTTATTCATATAACAATAATAATTATATTTCTATCACTAAACAATTGCATACATTTAGTGTTTTATAGTGGAGCCCCTAGAAAAATAAAGTACTTACTAAAATGTGTATTGAGTGTTTTACCAAGAGTAATTTCTTTTTTCTTGTTTAGGTGCTTTAGCTCAATCTAGTTGTCTCTTTCTTAAAAGTATATATAAAAATAAAAAGTTTTCTTAAATATTACTAAGTTTACCAACTGCAGCTCAAGGTAATGATAAAGGTTTGCAGTTGCCATGCCTTTCAGCTTCAAAGTTCCTAGAAAGAAGAGATCAGTGCTTCCACAATAGTGTCTGACGAGCACATGAAGACTTCACCTCCAACTCATACAAGTTCTACGTGAACAGGAATGCTCTTCAGCAAAGACATCATCTGAAGAACGAAATGATCTTCTTATTGATAACAGCAGATTGATGATTTCTTCTAATGACACTACTCTGAGATCTATGTTGATTAATAATGTGTGTGCTGATTAAAAGATCCAAACTTTTTCTACTTAGTACTTCTGGTGTATTTTATTAGGCTGGTTATAGGCATGCAGCATGCATTTAACTAATAATATTGCCCATATTTATGTTTTTGTCGGTCTGTTCTACTGTAGATGAAACACAGTCTATAGTACAAACATTTCTTTGTAATAATTTTGTGTTGGATTAATTTCTGTTGGTCTTAATCTAAACTTTATTATTAATTATGATTTAGTTTATGTTTATTTAGTTGGCATAAACCGAGTCTTCAGCTATCAGGTTATGTGTAACAATATTTGCATGCTACTAGGAAAGTAGTGGAATAAATATAGTAGTGAGAGAGTTATTAGGATAGCAGTTAGTTTAATTCTCATTTTCTAGCCACTTTCTTATGTAAGTTAGTCTATATAGTTTATTGTTTTCATCGAATAAAATTCAATGCTTTCAGAGCAACTCCTTTTGTTTTGTTCAGTTTTGTAGTAAACACTTGTGCATAAATATCAGATTATTCAACAATCTGGTATCAGAGCATTAGGTTCAACGTTTGATGCCCAAGTATATGCCTAGAGTAACGACAATGATGGATCCAGGGAAGAACAAGGAAGGAGCAGTTAGTTTGAGCTATCCCATGCTAACAAGGGAAAACTACACAGCATGGGCACTGAAAATGAAAGTCTATATGCAGGCCCATGGCAGATAAGATTGCAATGGAAGAAATTTATCAAAGCATCCCCAAGGACATACTTCCGTTAGTAGCAGACGAAGAAAGTGCTAAAGAAGTATGTGAAGTAGTGAGAGTAATGTGCCAGGGTACAGACCGTGTGAAAAAGGTGAGAATGCAGACCCTTAAAGCTAAATTTGAGTCCATGAACATGAAGGACTCAAATTCATTGGATGAATTCTGTTTAAATATGTCAACGCTAGTGACCAACATACGTGCTCTTGGGGAAGAAGCGGCAGAAACTTATGTGGTCAAAAAATTGTTGTGAGTTGTGCCATCAAAGTTCCTACAAATTGCATCCATACTGGAACAATTCAAGGATTTGGAAATAATGAAGATCGAGAAGACAGTGGGATCCCTGAAAGCTCACGAGGAGAGGCTGGGTGGACAAACTGAGAGCAGTGGTAACCATTTACTCCTTACAGAAGAAGAATGGATGAAGAAAGAAAAAGAAGAGGGGAAACTACTGCTTACTAGACGAATGGATAAGACAATCAAGCAGAGGTGGACTGGGACATAAGGTGCGGGGAAAGGAAGCTGGTCGAGGTGGACGTGATAAGAGTTACATCACATGCTTTAACTACAACTTTCCTGGACACTACACAGCAGAATGCAGGAAACCAATGCTTGATAAAGATAGCAAAGAAGAAGTTAATATCGCTCAACTTCCAGATGATGAATCAGCACTCTTACTAGCAGAAAGCGAGGGGAAATAAGAGAATATGATGCTGATTAATGAAGAACGAGTAGCCCCAAGGGTGAACAAAGCTGGCTGTGATAAACAGGTGGACTCAAATGTGTGGTATTTGGACAACGGAGCTAGGAACCACATGACCGGGCAGCGTTCTAAATTTAAGGATTTAGATGAGAAAATAACTGGACAAGTCAAGTTCGGAGATGGCTCAGTGGTCTACATCAAAGGGAGAGGTTCGATCATATTCAAATATAAAACATGAGAAGAACGAATCTTGTGAGAGGTATATTATATCCCTTCACTTTGTAATAATATTATCAGCCTCGGGCAATTGTCAGAAGAAGGAAACAAAGTCACACTTAACGGTGATCTGTTGTGGTTACATGAAAAACGAGGAACTTTACTGATGAAAGTGAAGAGGTCCACTAACAGGTTTTACAAAATCCTCCTCGAGCACAGTGAATAAAAATGTTTGATGTCAAAAATAGATAAAGATACGTGGCTGTGGCACTCAAGGATGGGACACGTGAATTTCAAGGCGATGATGTTGATGGATGCCACATGAATGGTACGGGGGTTACCAAAACTAACACATCCAAAGGAAACTTGAACAAGGTACCTTATGGGAAAACAAACCCGAAAGAGTTTTCTCACTCAATCGAGCTATAGTGCAAAGAAGATTTTAGAACTCGTTCATCAAGACATCTGTGGTCCACTAACACCAGCTACACCAGCTGGTAACAGATATATACTTTTCTCAGTGGATGACTACAGCAGGGTTATGTGGACTTATCTATTGAAGTCAAAGGATAAAGCTTTGCAGGCGTTCAAGAAATTATGTGCACTGGTTGAGGATGGCCCAGAGAAGAAAGTCAGAGCTTTCAGAATAGACCGAGGGGGGAATTCTGCTCAAAAGAATTCGTGAAATATTACGAAGATGCTGGCATCGCAAGGCGGTTCACAACGCCTTAGTCGCCACAACAAAATGGCGTAGTAGAACGTCGAAACAGGACCATGTTGGAAATGTCACGTAGCTCATTAAAAGAAATGAAATTGCCAAATATATTCTGGGTAGAAGCCATACGTCACTCAATCTCCTTGCTAAATTGACTACCAACTCGTGCAGTAACCGGTTAAACTCCATATGAAGCCTGGTCTGGAGAAAAACCACACGTTGAACATATACGTGTATTTGGGTGTCTAGCGTACATGAAGGTACCAAACCAGAAAGTTAAAAAACTGGATGATAGGAGTCTGGAAATGATCCACCTTGGAAAAGAACCTAGTACAAAAGCGTACAGGTTATATGATCCAATCAAAAAACAACTGCACATCAGCAGAGATGTGATTTTTGAGGAGGAAAAACTGTGGCCATAGGAACATGATGACAGTTTCCAGAAGAGTCAGACTGATACATAGATTAGTAAAGAACATCTGGTATATAGATTAGTGAAAGCTTTGTACGGCGTAAGGCAGGCACCTCACACGTGGTAAGCGAAACTAAGCAAGTGTCTTTAAGAGTTGGGCTTTGAGAGGTGTACCTACGAGAACGCCATTTATACTAGGAGGGATGGAAAATCACTGATAATTGGTGTATATGTTCACGATTTGCTCGTGACACGAATAAGCATTGCAACAATAGAAAGCTTCAATGAACACATGAATCAACGATTTGAGATGAGTGATTTAGGTAACCTCTCTCATTATCTGGGAATCGAAGTCAAGCAAAGCATGGGATGTATCGAGCTAAAACAAACAGCGTATGCCAAGAAGATCTTAGAAAAGGCAGGGATGAGGGATTGTAACCCAGCAAAATATCCAATGGATTTTAAAGAAAGTTTCAGCAAAGATGAGGGTAGAAATTTGGTGAATGGTACTCAATTTAAGAGCCTGGTTGGAGGGCTGCGATACTTAGTTCATACAAGGCCAGATATTGCGTTCTCAGTTGGTATAATAAGCCGATTTATGGAGAAGCCCACTGCTATGCACCTCAATGCAGCCAAACGAATATTAAGGTACGTTAAGGGGACTTTTAACTATGGTCTCATGTATTCGAAAAATAGTGGTAACAATACAGGCTATTCAGATAGCGACCTAGCTGCACAAGTCGAGGATAGAAAGAGCATCGGGGGAATGGCCTTCTACTTAAACGAAAGTATCATAACTTGGGTGTCTCAAAAGCAGAGGTGTGCAGCAACTGCAGCTGCATGTCAAGTAATTTGGTTGCAAAATCTACTTACTCAAATCACAGGTGAGAGTACTGGTCTAGTGGTGATGTATCTTGACAACAAATCAGCTATTGACTTGGCTAAAAATCCTGTATTCCACGGTAGAAGTAAGCACATAGGCATTCGCTATCACTTCATACGCGAATGTGTTGAAAAAGGGGAGATCACAGTGAAGCATGTGCACACTAATATGCAGCAAGCTAATATTCTCACGAAGGCTCTGAAAGTGGTTAAATTCGAGAAGATGTGTAACCTACTTGGAATAATAGATTTACACGAGCAAGTTTATATTATGAGGAAATTTGTTGGTCTTAATCTAAACTTTATTATTAATTATGTTTTAGTTTATGTTTATTTAGTTGTCATAAACCGAGTCTTCAGCTATCAGGTTATGCTTAACAGTAGTTGCATGCGACTAGGAAAGTAGTGGCATAAATTTAGTAGTCAGAGAGTTATTAGAATAAAAGTTAGTTTACTTCCTATTTTCTAGACACTTCCTGATGTAAGTTAGTCTATATAGTTGTATTGTTTCCAAGGAATAAAATTCAATGCTTTCAGAACAACTCCTTTTGTTTTGTTCAGTTTTATAGTAAACACTTGTGCATACATATGAGATTATTCAACAATATCATGCATTACATAATGCACCAAATAAAGTTCATGATCTTGAGAATTAGCTTTAACATAAGTTGGTATAAAAGTAGTAGGTTTGGCTCTTTTTTATTAGTTACATACTTTTGTACTTGTATAGTATACAAATTAGCAAGATGATGAGACAAAAGTAACTGATTCATCTGTTGGGATAGAAATTTAATAAAATATATAGTACTTAAAAGAAATATATGAGCAAAAAGATGACTTGTGACTCAATTGTTGCAACTGGACTACATTATACATGAGGTGGAGGGATCAACCCCTTTTTCAACAACAAAATGTTATTAGAGGGGCTACCGGTACTGGTGCGTTTTGTGGGTTTGCCTTCTAATAGGCTTGCAATTTCACCACTTACTTTTGACCGGTGTTCTTATTCTAACTTGTGTAATTTAAGATAATTTATTCGATTTAAAAGTTGGTTAGTGGCATTTGTGGGGCAATATTGAGCTAGATCTTGTAAATTCGTTCTTGTAAAGTGGAAGCGGGGGTAGCATCCTCATAACACTACAAAAAAATGGTCATTTACTACCAACGACATAACAAGAAAAAAGGCTAAATTCGACCGAAAAATGGTCATTTAACTTAATTTGATCGCGCGCGATCGAGTTTAACTAAATTCGACCGATCTTGAATCGGATGGAATAAAGAGAGTCAAATTTAGGAGTTCGGTCGTATTTAACTAAATTCGACCGGCTAATTACAACCGGATATTTACTACTGCTTAACTTCAACCGAAAAAATTCCAACGAGGGCAGTTAAATTTAATTTTTCACCTAAAATTTGAAAATACCGCCCAAATAATTATGTATTTTAAAAAAAAAAAGTAAAAATCCTGCCCAAACAATAAAAAATTTCAAATTTTTTTAAAAATACCGCCAAAATATTAAATTCGACCGTATGCAATCAAAAATTAATTTCAACTATTCTTGGTTGCAACATAAATTCAACCGAATTCGATTAATTTCAACTAACGGATTTTTAAAAAAAATATAGCAGAATGCTTCTCAATTTCATTTTATAATTTCAACCTAACCAAACTGGAACATCTCCAGATTTGAAAAAAAAAATATTGCAGAATCCTTCTCAATTTCATTTTATAATTTCAACCTAACCAACTTAGAACATCTTGGAAGGTATCATTTCAACAACTAGAGTTCTACGCAATATTATCGGCAACTACTACAACACAAATGTATAAAATGACAAGGTCAACAAACAGATTTAACAGCTCAAAAATCCGATAATTATTGTTACAATATACTAAAATCATCTCTTTTTCAATCCAAGCATTACATCGAACGTCGTGTAGGCTAAGATAATTTTACAATAAGAACAAAATAAAACCGCCAGAAAACCAACCACTTCATCCATAACAATCGGGAAAAACAACATAAATCAGAGCTAAATCGACTTTGGGCATAATCTCAGAACATCACTCATATCAGAGAAGCCAAGAACTTAATAAATGAGCCTATCTGAATCTCCGGTGCTTCTCCGGCCTGGTGAAATCATCGAGGACAGACGGAACAGGTGGATTGACAAGTTTCAAATGCTTTTTGAGTTCCTTGTAAGACAAGAATTTATCTCGCTCTCCTCGATCTGGTTGCTCAGACTTTTCCCAAACTTCATGCTTTTCAGAGAGATTTGAGAGAGGGAGTCAGAGAGATTTGTGTGAGAGAGAAAGAGACTAAAAGAGATTTGAGAGAGAATGAGACTGAGAGAGATTGTAGAGGGCAGAGACTGAGAGAGGTTTGAGAGATATTAGAGGAATGAGACACAGGGAATGAATGTGTAGTTAAAATCAAAGTATTAAGCGAGTGTAGGATATATAATAAGAGGAATATGCGGAAGTGTGAGTTAGGAATATTCTTCTTTTGTTTTAACAAATTTAAAAATTAACAATATCTCCTAGTCTCACTGTTATATCCCTTTCTTTTTCTAGGCGAGTATAATGTGGAATATGCCACTTATATATTATTCATACTAATTTAAATCCCGTGCGATGCATGATTTCCGTTAATATTTATATTATTATTTATCCGGTCATACTATAATTTTAAAATTATTTATATAAATATGTAATAATAATAAATTTATAAAAAAATAATAGAATAACCTATGGTCATAGTTTAGTAGGATAAATATATTATACCTAGTAGTTTAACAATTTAGTAGTTTAGCGGTTATATAAAACTATTTTTTTTTATTTTTTTTAATAATAGGATAGGTTGTGGTTGTAGTTTAGTAGAATAAGTAGACTGCGTGTATAGTAGTTTAATAATTAGTAGTTTAGCGAATATATAACACTATTTATTTATTTTTTTAATAACCAAAATTAGGGGATAACCGTTGAACCAAGTTAGTGATATAACAAAAGTTTTAGATCAAAATAATTATATTTGGTTTACCATTTTAATAGTCAATCACCAGTTTAACTATTACAGCTAACTAGTATCAATTTTATTTTTTAAACAATTAAAGAAATTTGAAAATCTTTATAGCGCATAATTTATGATTTCAAGATCTAAATTTTATTTTCTCCCATATTTATAATTTCAAAATATTCATAAACATTTAAATAATTTTTTTATTCAAAATTAAAATTCCGAAAATTCGAAAACACAACCGTACCGATGTCAAGACTCATATGTATTAGTGATATGACAAAATTTACAGAAAAATTAAATTTATATGGTTTGCTATTTTAACAATCAACTAGTGTTTTGAGTAGTACTTCTAACTAGTGTTTAGTCCCATATTTCAGCAATTTCAAACATGATGAGTAAGAAAATATCTATGTTTGGATTCTTTTGATTAGTACAACTACCTAGTGTTCGGTCATGAATTGGTGTTTCGATTTCTTTAAAAATACTTTTCATTGATCCAATAATATGGATGTCAATAGATATATATATTATTGATATAACCAAAGTTTCAAATGAAAACAATTTTATTTGGTTTCCCATTTTAAAAGTCAAGCATAAGTTTGACTAGTACAACTAACTAGTGTTTAGTCCTAAACTGGTTTTTTGATTTTTCTAAAAAAAAATTTCATCGATCGAACCATATGGATGTCAATAATTATATATATTAGTGATATAACGAAAATTTCATATCAAAACAATAATATTTGGTATGCCCTTTTAAAAGCCAAGCATGAGGTTGACTAGTACAACTACGTGGTCTTTGGTCATGAATTTGTGTTTTGATTTCTTTAAAATTATTTTTTATCGATCAAACCGTACGGATGTCAATAGATATATATATTAGTGATATAACCAAAGTTTCAAATCAAATTTTTTTTATTTGGTTTTCTATTTTAAAAGTCAAGCATGAGTTTGATTAGTACAACTACCTAGTGTTTGGTCATGAATTGGTGTTTCGATTTCTTTAAAAATATTTTTCATCGATCCAACCGTATGGATGTCAATATATATATATATATATATATATATATATATATATATATATATTAGCGACATAACCAAAGTTTCAAATCCAAACAATTTTATTTGGTTTTCCATTTTAAAAGTCAACCATGAGTTTAACTAGTACAACTAACTAGTGTTTAGTCCTGAATTGGTGTTTCGATTTTTTTAAAAACATTTTCATCGATCTAACCATACGGATGTCAATAAATATGTATATTAGTGATATAACGAAAATTTTAAATCAAAAACAATTTTATTTGGTTTGCCCTTTTAAAAATCATGCATCAGGTTGAGTAGCACAACTAAGTAGCATCAGTTTTCTTTTTTTTAACAAGTAAAGAATTTGAAAATTCTTCTAGCGCACAATTTATATGTTCAAGTACTAAATTTTTTTACTTGGATAACTTTTTTCTCTCCCGTATTCATAATTTCAAAATATTCACTAACATTTAAATAATTTTTTTTTATTAGAAATTAATATTCTGAAAAATCCTAAATACAACCGAATTCCATTAAAATATAACTTCAAAAAGGGCGGGAAATATCCCTCATATTTTTTTAAAAAAATTATAAGTATGAGTAATTTTCCCGCCATTTTTAAATATAAAATTTGACCGAAATTGGTTGAATTTAGGAGTGCCAAATAAATTATTTTGCGGGAAAATTTCCTCTACTTTTTCATTGGGCTAAGTTCGACTGGAAATTTATTTTTGTTGAATTTAGGGGCTAAATTTGACTGAAATTTTTTTTGGTCGAATTTAGGGGCTAACAGGTGGTATCAGAGCCAATCTATTAATCTTACAAACAGTTAAGATCCAAACAAACAATCAATCATGTCTAATCAATCAAAAACACAAGACCCTCAAGAACCTACAAAGGTTCAACCCATTCAAAACACCAATAGATATGAAACCATCAGGGTTCCTATACTCAGGGTGTCTGAGTACCCTGTATGGAGTGTGAAGATGGACATATTTCTGGAAGCTACAGATCCAGAATATTTAGACAGAATTTATGATGGTCCACACAAGCCCACAAAGCTTTCTGTTGCAGTTGGGAATGAGCCACATAAGATGATTCCCAAAGAAAAGAAAAAACTCACCACTGAAGACATCTCTTCACTAGGCAAGGATGCAAAATAAGACACTTGCTTCATAGTGCACTTGACAATGTCATGTCAAACATGGTGATTGGATGCAAGACTGCAAAAAAACCTGGGATGCATTGGAAGTGAGATGTCAAGGTACCAATGCCATAAAAAAAAACAGGAAGACAATACTCACACAGGAGTATGAGCACTTTGACTCAAAATCTGATGAGTCACTAACTGATACATATGACAGATTCACTAAGCTGTTGAATGATCTGTCACTAGTGGATAAGGAATATGATCCAGAAGATTCAAATCTGAAATTCCTACTAGCTCTTCCTGAAAAGTGGGATTTGATAGCTACTACAATAAGAGACAACTATGAACTTGCTGATATGTCTCTTGATGAAATCCATGGGATGCTCAAGACTCATGAACTTGAGATGGAGCAAAGAAAGAAGAGGCATGGAGGGAAGTCTAAGACAATTGCTTTAAAGACAAAAGAAAAGCCAATTGTCTCTAGGAAGGAAAAAGGAAAAGCTCTCATCATACAGTTTGATTCAGAGTCATCAGATTCTGATGATGATGATTCAGAACCTAAAAATTTATCAGAAAAGGATGTTGATGCAGAGATGATGCAACTGTGTGCTCTTATGGTGAAGGGTATCACAGAGATAACCTACAAGAAATTCAGAAAGGGTAAGAAGTTTTCCAGGAAAGGTGGAAGTTCTGACAAGAAAGGGTTCAGAAAGACTGAAGGCAAAGGAGGAAAGTCTGACAGAGGAGACAACTCAAATGTCAAATACTACAATTATGGTGAAAGAGGCCACATCTCTCCTGATTGCAAGAAAGGAAAAGGTGATAAAGGCCATGCACTTATCACAAATAAGAAAAACTGGGCAGACACTTTAGAATCTGAAGAAGAGGTGAACTAGGCCTTAATGGCAAATGCTGATAGCAGTTTCGATGCTGCTGAACTAGAGGTACCTCTAGAAACTCTTGCTTTTGATACATAAGATATTACTGAGTTGAGATTATTTCTGAAAAACATTTATATTAGCTATAGAGATCAGACTTTAGAGAATGAAAGATTAAAATCTGAAAATCTAATGTACAAAAATAGAAATAGCTATCTTGAAGAAGAGTTAGTCAAGATGAACATTATTCAGACAGAGTGAGATAATGTTGTGTATGTTAAGAATAAATTGCTTAAACAGAATGATTATCTAAAAACTGAATTAGAAAAAGAAAGAGGAATCATCAGAACTTGGACTAACTCAGGCAGAACAACTCAGAATATTCTAAGTAGTGGAAACTGGAAAGAGGGGTTAGGTTATAAAGATGGTATAAGTGAGAAAGAGACTTTGCCAATTAAGCCAATTGCTATCAAACACACTGAAAAGCCAAAGGTAAATCCTGTTAAATTTGTTGCAAAAACTGTTATGTCTGATTCTGAAGAGATGAAAGACTATAAAACAGAAGTCAAAGAAAAGTCAACTTCTGACAAATTAAAACAGGTAAACCAGCTTTGGTAAACATTGGCTTAATGGCAAAGAAGCAGCTTAAGTATAAGCTGAAAGAGATTAAAAATGTGAACAAGGTAAAGGAAGCTAGGAAAAATAGGAATGGAAAGGAATGTGTGAATAAAAGTAATAATTATATGCCTGTTCCTAATGCTCCTAGAAAGAAATGCTATAATTGTGGAAACTCTAACCATCTTGCTTCTTTTTGCAGGAAAAATAAAGATATAAACTCTTTACCTCCTAGATCAGGAGTTAAGAGTTAGTCTGTTAGGTGTAAACCACAAAATCCTTATTTTCGTTGTGGAAGTTTATGGTATTCTAATTATACTTGTAAGGAATATCATAGTTTCTACTATGATTATTATGAAATAAAACCTTCTTTAAAGAAAATTAGTGTAATTCCTTCTAGTGTAAATTCTGATACAAAGTCTGATATAAAGTATGATAAAAAGCATATTGGCATAAACTCTAAAACTAAATACGCTACAAATGCTAACAAACTTAACAAGGCCAAAGACTGCCTTGGCTGCTATCTACCAGGGCATTCCGGATGACATTTTGTTAACACTGTCAGAAAAGAAGACTGTAAAAGAGGCTTGGGAAGCCGTGAAAATGATGTGCCAGGGTGCTGAGCGTGTGAAAATGGCAAAGGTACAAACACTTAAAGCTGAGTTCGAGGCAATAATTATGAAAGAATCAGATTCACTCGACGACTTTTATCTGAAATTAAATGGAGTGATGACAAATATACGGGCTCTCTAAAAAAGTGTTGATGAGTCTTATGTTAATAAGAAACTGTTACGTGATGTACCAACCCAATTTCTGCAAATTGCTTCCACCATTGAACAATTTGGGAACCTCGAAACAATGACATTTGAAGAAACTATAGGTTCATTAAAGGTACATGAAGAAAAGTTGATAGGGCAGGGTGATAGTGGTAGAAACCAATTACTTCTAACCAGAGAGGAAATGAGTAAAAGAGAACAGGAAGAGAGCAAGTTATTGTTGACTCGAGAAGAATGGTTGAGGCAGAGCAATAAAACTAAGGGATCATAAGGCCAAAAGTATCGTGGAAACAATGAAAATCGTGGCAAGGAAGGAGGAAGGTGGGTTTGAGATAAGAGTAAAATCAGATGTTTCAATTGTGGTGCCTACGGACACTTTATTGTAGAATGCAAAAAGCCTAAACGAGACAAGGAAGTCAAAGAAGATTCCCATATCGTGCAAATCCCAGATGATGAACCCACTCTACTTTTAGCAAAATATGATCAGAATATGGGGAATGCGGATGTCATGCTGATCAATGAAGAAAAGGTAACACCCAAACTAAAACTCAAAGATAATATTGTGTAGAATCAAATTTGTGGTATTTGGACAATGGAGCCAGTAACCACATGATAGGGGAGAAGTTAAAATTCGATAAGCTGGATAAACAAGTGAAGGGAAAAGTTAAGTTTGGTGATGGGTCAATGGTCAAGATTGAGGGAAAGGGCTCGATCGTACTACAGTACAATAACGCTGAAAGAAGAATATTACGTGATGTATATTATATTCCCTCACTACAATATATTTGCAATCATACAACTGTTTTTTTTTGTTGTCTGACAGGTAGAGTTTCCGTTGTCTATCCAACACTCGTGTGATCGAAGGTTGGACAACGGTTGTTAATACAGTTGTAATAATGGAGATTCAGCAACAATGTTTAACACTGGTTACAATCTGGATGATACAACGGTTGTTTTAGAAAAACTATTGTTGGAACCTTTTTAACATGACAGTTTTTGTAGTAATAAACAACGATTTATTTATGTCTAGAGAAATTTCTAAATTTTCTTTCTAATTTTAAATATCTTTTTCAGACAACAGTTATTTTATCCATCTATTGTTTATATAAGAAAAGAACAACAGTTATTTTCAAAGGCAATAATATAAGTATCTTTTAAACAACAGTTTTAGGGTGATGTTATAATGCAAAAGAAATATCGGCTAACTTTTCGGGAACCATTGAAAAACTTTTGTAACACAACAGTTTTTGTAAGTAATAGACAACGGGGAGTCAATGGCAAGAAAAAGTTCAAAAGCAATTCATTTATTATTCAAGCAATGGTTTGTTTAAAGCAACAGTGTAAAAACTTTTAAACCAATTCTTTTTATATTATGTTCTAATTTATGTCTTCATAGTTCAAACAACATTTAATAACTAACTGGTATTATTGAATTGTTGTTTAGACAATGGCTTATATTTTGACATAATTATGTTCTTGAGGTAACTGTTGTCCGAAAATGATACAATGGTTATTTTTGTTTTAAAAAACCATTATCTTATTAGGTATAAGCATTTTTCATATCAATTTCTTATTTAATTTAAACCAGCGGCATAAAAAATCATAAAATCTAGGCACCTGCAAAATCAAAAACAATTCCAAACCATAAAATAAATACCAAACACAACACCAACACAAAATCTAGGCCCCTACCAAAACAAAACCAATTCACTACCATACCATAATCCATATCATACCATAATCCATCCGTTCGACAATCCAAAACAACCAGATCTACATACCGAACTACCAGCAATCCATCGAACACAAAATCATTATCGCAAGTCCACTTATCACCAACTACATACATAAAACATCCACTTTACGATAAGTTCAAACGAGTCTACTTGTCAACATACGATAAGTTCAAACGAGTCTACTTGTCACCAACTACATACATAAAACATCCATTTTATGATATATTCAAAAGAAAAGAAAGGCGAGGACTTAGCTTGCACAATGTTTCATAAAATATTTTGCAAACTCAACCCTGATCTCGTTGATGTCATCCTCAGTACGCAGCCATTGAAAAATCATCCAGAATTTTGTATAAGCAACATGTTCTGCCCTTATAAGAATAAATACAAAGTGGATGAAAAGGCCCAAAGATAGTCAATTGTCACCTTATTAGCAAAGTCCAGCTCCTTATCATGAATGATTTCCATCATGTATCGCATCACAAACAGGCCACAATCCTTGTTCCCGGTCTGCACTGGAACTCCCTAAAATATCAAACAAAAATTCATTTAAAATATCCAGTCTCCTTTAATAACATAATTAATATATGATCAGAAAAATAAATAAATACCGCCATATTTTCACACAATACTTTTTTCTTCGGAACCTTTTTCAAATCATCCTTGTACATTTTAATGGCACTGCAACCAAAACGATATATATCAAAACATAAAGTAACCACTGCAAAATATGGTCGGACGAGATTTACAAGTCAAGACTTAATAATAAAATTTTACAACGTGAACTCTTACGTATCGATAACATCCACCCATTCTCCATTTGCAATTCGGCGTTTAAGAGGGCCCATATAGTAGACTACCTCTGCATCTGGATTGACAATTGTCAAGATCCCGTGGTTCCTAAGAAAAATAAACAGAGGTGTTGTTAAATAGTAAAGCCTAAATTTGATGCTTTTTTGTCACCCAAACAACTTAAATATCATAAAAAAAAAGTTACTTCTCTATTAAATTAAAATCAACCTAAAAATTATTTAAACTCACTAATTGTGAAAAATAATCCAAAATGTGATACTAGTAGAGTGTAATTTACTGTATAAACATGATCAGGTATAACTTCAAAAATTTACTGTATACTGATAAAATTTAAATTCCGATAAATAAATCAATTTTAAAACTGAACCTATACAATTATCATCAAATTTGAACTTCAAATATTACGAGGTTGAACTATACAATTGCCCCCATCTTAGAAACAAACCTAACATCTAGTAACAAAATCAATTAAATATTGTAAAGCATTTGATTACTTTTATATTAACTTCAAAACTGTCAAGGCATTTGATTACGTTTATACTGAACCAATGTAATTAATATAAATTTCAACAACAAATATTATCGAGTTTAACTATACAATTGAACCCATTCCTTAAAAATAAAAGCTAAATTCTTGAAAAAAATTAATAAAAAACTGGCAAGGCTTAACCGCTTAATAGCTTGGGATAATATAAATACTTACACATCATTGTAAGGCAGGATAAAATGTTGCCCTTTCCTAGAATCTTTAAATCTTGTACACAATTCACGCGACCTCTCACTACGCCATAGATGGGCAAATAAGACACTTTTCTAATGTAATGCCTGTTTTGCGTTACATTAGACAGACTTTTTTGACCTATTGTAACACTAACGAAATAGCGTTACTTTACATGTAAAGTTACTGTTACGTTAGAGGGCTTGTGTTGCAGAAGAAAGCTAGTGTTACAATAGTGCTGACATGACATAACGCTTTGCTTTATCATTATAATAATATTTAATTTATTTATTATTTTTTTGGGCCCCACTAGTGTACACGTCAGCAAAAGTGGGTCCCACCTGTGGGCCCCACTAAAACTTGTTCAAGAAAGTGGGTCCCACACTAATAGGTGGACCCCACATGTGGGCCCACACTGCCACGTGGCACTGCCACGTCAGCAAAGCGTTACGTTAACTTTTCTGTTACAACGCTACTGTTACATTTGCTCAACCCTGCCACGTGTGCACCGCCACGTCATTAAATAATTAAATATTTAATTATTTAATAAATAATTAATTAAAAAATTAAATAAATAATAATTAAATAAATAAATAATAGAGTAGTGGGCCACACATGTGGGCTCCCCTTGTGGGCCCCACATGTGGGCTCCCCTTGTGGGCCCCACATGTGGGCCCCATATTAAACAATTATTTAATTATTTAATAAATAATTATTTAAATAATTAAATTAATCATAATTAAATAAATAAATAATAAAGATGTGGGCTCCACTTGTGGGCCCCACATGTAGGCCCCACATTATCCAATTATTTGATTATTTAATAAATAATTATTTAAATAAATAAATAATAATTAAATAAATAACTAATGGAGAAGTGGGCCCCCACATGTGGGCTCCCCTTGTGGGCCCCACATGTGGGCTCCCCTTGTGGGCCCCACATGTGGGCCCCATATTAAACAATTATTTAATTATTTAATAAATAATTATTTAAATAATTAAATTAATCATAATTAAATAAATAAATAATAAAGATGTGGGCTCCACTTGTGGGCCCCACATGTAGGCCCCACATTATCCAATTATTTGATTATTTAATAAATAATTATTTAAATAAATAAATAATAATTAAATAAATAAATAATGGAGAAGTGTGCCCCACATGTGGGCTCCCCTTGTGGGCCCCACATGTGGGCTCCACTTGTGGGCCCTACATGTGGGCCCCATATTAAACAATTATTTAATTATTTAATAAATAATTATTTAAACAATTAAATAAATAATAATTAAATAAAGAAATAATAAAGAAGTGGGCTCCACTTGTGGGCCCCACATGTAGGCCCCACATTATCCAATTATTTAATTATTTAATAAATAATTATTTAAATAATTAAATAAATAATAAATAAATAAATAAATAATGGAGAAGTGGGCCCCACTTGTGGGCTCCACATGTGGGCCCCATATGTGGGCCCCACATTATCCAATTATTTAATTATTTAATAAATAATTATTTAAATAATTAAATAAATAAATAATGGAGAAGTGGGCCCAACATGTGGGCTCAACTTGTGGGCCTTACATGTGGGCCCCACGTTATCCAATTATTTAATTATTTAATAAATAATTATTTAAATAATTAAATAAATAAATAAATGAGAAGTGGGCCCCACATGTGGGCCCCACATTATCCAATTATTTAATTATTTTATAAATAATTATTTAAATAATTAAATAAATAAATAATGGAGAAGTGGGCCCACATGGGGGCTCCACATGTGGGCCCCACATGTGGACTCCACTTGTGGGCCCCACATGTGGGCCCCACATTATCCAATTATTTAATTATTTAATAAATAATTATTTAAATAATTAAATAAATAATAATTAAATAAATAAATAATGGAGAAGTGGACCCCACTTGTGGGCTCCACATGTGGGCCCCATATGTGGGCCCCACATTATCCAATTATTTTATTATTTAATAAATAATTATTTAAATAATTAAATAAATAAATAATGGAGAAGTGGGCCTAACATGTGGGCTCAACTTGTGGGCCTTACATGTGGGCCCCACGTTATCCAATTATTTAATTATTTAATAAATAATTATTTAAATAATTAAATAAATAAATAAATGAGAAGTGGGCCCCACATGTGGGCCCCACATTATCCAATTATTTAATTATTTTATAAATAATTATTTAAATAATTATATAAATAAATAATGGAGAAGTGGGCCCATCCCACTTCCAATGTCACCGATTGTGCCCGGATCTACAAAGCTAATCATGTTGACCATCTTATGCTTCATCACATATTTAATCAAGAAGCTACAAATTAAATTAAGCAGTCCTTAGTAAAGAATGTAATATTTATTCCAAGGCTATATAATCCGAAAAAAAAACTTTGAATGAAAAGCTTACTGAATAAAAAGGCAAATGACAGAGACGGTCATTTCACCTCCAGAGCACACTGCATGTATATCAGATAAGAACATGATTTGCTTCTTTGTAAAGCTAAATGCTTCTTTGCTTAGCTCAAAAGAAATTGTTCGGCCATCACTCAAGGCTTCCTTTGCCCATGTCCACAAACGTTTCATTGCAGAAGGATAATTCGGACCAATCTGAAAAACAAGCTCTGGTTCAAAATCTTCAATTACTTTATACGTCTTCTTCATTTTCTTAGCATTTGCTTTCTTGGTTTTCTAAAATAATTGCAAATAAAAATAATTGAAAAAATAGACTAAACAAACACATAGTACATATATTAACCATACTAAAAAAGCATTCTGACCTTGGCGGCCAAAACATGAGAAGTACTGCTATTGTTTCCTGCAATTATCATGTTTCTCGACCATGCAATAAAAGTTCCCATGGCTTCTTGAAAAGTCAAAATTTCATCCCCGATAGGGAAGGGAATCTTATCATCTCCTTGAATGACTTTAGTGATAGACACCCTTGCGTTCCTTTCTCCAAAACTTACTCCATGGATAGTCTTCTCATGTCCTTTGGGAACGCGTACTTCATCAATTGTTGCACAAGCAACAATGTTGCTCAACGATCCAACAACCAATCGACATACAGAACTACCCGAAGAATCCACTTTCATTTCCTCAACAACCCTTCCATTATCATCCTCACCCGCCACCTTTTTATTATCCTCAAGCTTCACCGCTAAATCTACAAACAAATTATCTATCAATGTCACATTTTTATAAACACCTACATCCACATCCACATCCACATCAACCCCACCCTTAGAGTGACAGTTTGCCTGCTGGGAATTTGGTTTCGGACTACCATCCTGTTGTACACCATTTTTCGATGAATGTACATTGTATTTTTCAAATTCAGCATCCTAAAATGCATCTCTCTCTTTAATAATTTTTGGAGTCTCCTCTGCCATGTACTTTTGAATTGCCTTACGTACCCTTTCTTCCACTATCCTCGCTTTCTTTTCCCTCGGAAGATCAAAATAAACCGACTACTTCACATGAATTCCCTGACCACGTACTCTGCCTCCGTGCTCAGGCTTACCGAGCTCCATTGTTAACACATCATTAGTACCTCCATCGTTTTCTACAAAAAACTCAGTAACATTTTTTTACCATAAGCACATACATCATTTAAGCACATTCATCCTTTAATTAAAATATTACACAACTAACACCAATTTGTTTTTACTAGTTATAAGCACATTCATCCTTTAATATATTTAATTTAATAGATTCAATTACAAGCACAAGAGACAACTTAGTTTACTTGGTGGTAGAGGGGACCTAGTAAGTACATTCATTAACAAACTAATCCAGGGATAAAAAATATTAAAATAAAATATTAACCAACACATAATACAAAATCTAGACATTTAATATTATGAACCAATTTTCAATATAAACATGTGTATTTGACTCTCTTAGTGAACACAGGATTATTAAAATATATAATTAATTACTAACATTAAATATGATACAATCAACATGCTACTAGCAGTAAAGGCATACAAACAAATCCTATGTTAAACTAGAGACCACTAATTCGAATTATACATTGTAATAGAAAAAAATAAACTATAGATTTATAGGCTTCATGTGTATATAATTTATTAAAATTTAACTTTTGAAACTTCAATTCTTTATTAAAAAATACACAAACATGTGAATCAAATAGAATGGACAATTATATTAATAACTAACAATTTCCTTAGCTTTTTCTGCAATTTCATCATTTAAAAATTTACCATCTTCGTCCATCCTTGCTAGGATCCAAGTGTCCGACCGATCTACTTCTTTTGCATCTGGATGAGATTCAGTCTACATTTACATGTAAAGGATCACCTTAGTAATAACATAAACATTCTTGTAAAATTAAAATGAAGCAAAAAATGTGCATGTTGTTTCATTATCACTAACCCATTCATTCTCGAGATTAGCATAACCTTTTCGAGATATTCGATGTGGATATTTACTCAGCTTCCTTCTTTCTTGTTGTTCTTTATGAATTTTCTTCATAAAAAATAGCTATAAGGTTAGAAGATTATAAGTAAGTAAATATTGAAATGAATAAAGCTAAGTAGAAATATACCAGAAACTCAGGCGACGTGCGATTAGCAACAAATATGTCCCAGTGTGATTTTTCTATAAAAGTAAAATCTGCATGAGGATGTGCAAAAAATTGAGGTTGATCTAGATAAGGAAGAATGTAGTACTTGGTCAGCTGACATTTAAATTCCCTCCATTTTGCCCCGGCCGATCTGAATACCAACTTTTTTGCAGACTCAAGTACAATATAAGCCATCTACGTACATATACCAACAAATTTAAAGTTAAAAGGTGCTAGTTAATGAAGAACAAATAATAAAAATAAAAGTTAAAATGATGGAAGTTATTTATATTCTTTTTATTTGCACACAGTCCCAAATTTTTTTCTTTGTCTCTTTAGGAACACATGTCCAAGAATCATGCCAGATCGGGGTTTTGGTTCTTGCCAAAACTCCAATATATGATTGCATCTCTTTACCTTCTTCATCATATGGCTCTCCTTTTGCATTAAAATACATAGTAAGTTTGATCCCTCGGATCTTGTATTTCACAATTCGGTGCATCGTTACACAGCCTCGCTTCAATAGTTTTAGTCCTTGAGTATTGTCTGGTTTGGTAACAGCTTTTTCTCGTTTTCTTTTCTTTGATATTTTCTTTTGTAAGTTTTCAGAAATGGCCTTCTTCACAGTTTTTGGGGGAGAACTCAATGGAGTGGAGGTGTCGCTGTTCGTGGACTTTGTCTTTCTTAAAGCCCTTAGCACACTCATTGTCCTTGGATGGGGTGAAGATCGTGTCTTTTTGAACCCATTCCCTGTGAGACACTTTCTTTTTCAAATTTCCCTTATCTGCCTTGGTCTTCTTCTTAGGAGTAGCCATAACCTATAAAGTACACAAAAAAGGAATAAGTACAACATTAACATGACAGTAAACTCAATAAAACTCAAAGACATTATAGGTAAAAGAACCTAAAAATAACAAAAGAATAACCATCTGGGATATCTTAACTTTCCAACTTAAAAGCGTATTATAAATTTTACTTAAAATGATGTTGTGTCACACTTTGAGTGCCTAAACTAACCATAGATATACACTAACCAACATTCAACCAACAATAAAAACTAGCTTATAATCGTACAACTTACGGCATGTGAATAAAGATAAATTATCCATTTATTATAGGACAGTAGCACAGGGCACATTCAACTAACTAATCGACTGCAGAGTTATAACAAACAAACCAGTAATTTCATCTCAAAAATCAATAGAATCACGAAACAAAAAACAAAAAACAAGAAATTAGCACAGTTAAAAGATATCAAACATAAATTAGCACCCTGTTAATATTCATTTATAACAAAAATAAGAGAATAGCAAGAACCAAGGGTTTCATCATGAGACAATTACAGTTTAAAACCAGAGGTTTCATCATCAACACTAAACACTCCACAATTGCATGCAAAATTTACACATAATAAAACAAAGCAAAGACATTTATTTTCACTAAAATCATAATTCAACAATTCAACATCTAATTAAAATTAATGAATTTTGATTAGAATGAAATCTCAAAACATAACTTTATAAAATAAAGTTGATGAAGAAGAAAAAATCAAAATATGTTCAGAACAAAGTACGTCGTTAGTAACATTCAACTTATCAGCTTATAAGTCGTAAATTCAACTTATAAGTAGGGTCGACTGATAAGGTGAATTATAAGGGGTTACGGTTATGATTTAAGGATCACTAGGGGTTAACAAATTAGTTTAACAAAGTAGTTGAAAGAGTAATTTTCTAATTTGTTCGGGGTTGCCCGCAAGGGTTGGCTTAGCTGGTTAAAGAGGGGATAACTATCCTCTTGGTCACAGGTTCGAATCCCACGGGAGGAGAATTTATGATTATGCCTCCTGAGTTAGAGTCTGTCGCTAAATGCGGTTTACCTTGGTTCACGTGGTTTGCAGGCTATTGCGTGAGCCCGTAGGGTTTACCCAGTGTGCACCTGAAGGGTAGCGGCTGTCGGTTACCTACAATAAAAAAAATTATTCGGGGTTAAATTAGGGTTTAAAGTATAATGTTTAGAATAATTTATGATTATGCTTAATAAGAAAGATTCGATTAATATAAAAACACATCAGAACAATATTGTATATGATAATCATATTCATATTTGAAGCACATCCATATGTTTGGATCATTGAAAGGGTGATTTAAACATCCGTATAATTGGATCGTCGAAAATATTTACAAATTTAGAAAATATGGATAAATAGGGAATATCAACTCCAAAAAGTCGAACTTATCGCTAGTGAGTTATATATAACAGTTTACAAAACAACTATTTAATCTAGTGTTGGGCAATAGTTTTTCAAAAACACCATTGTGTAAAACAATATATAGTTCGGAACTCCCAATTGTCGATACGATCAAGTTGTAAAAAACAAATAACAAACTAAAAATAATTAAATGATTTATTTACTGATCGTTTAACACTAATAATATAAAAAATATTGAAATTGAAAATGATAATAAAGACATTATAAATGATTCAAACTACACCAATATCTATAAAAGAACAACTTCACAATTTTTCCTGTAATATAAATTCGATATTCTAATTACCGACATACTATTTCTTTAAAATAATTTGTGATTATTTATTTTTTTAATAAATTATATAATTTATTCCTCTATAATAATTTATTCAAATACATAAAATCCAAATTATTGTGGTCCTAGAAAATAAATGAATTAATATTATTCAAAATATTTTAATTTATGAGCTATGTAATTCTTATATAACAATTTAGTTGAGACTTAAACATATTATTAATTACTTTTTATTTCAGACATATATTTGTTAAGACATGTATCTGTCGGAACAAGAACACATTTATTTACTTGGTAGTTAGGCCATTTATCCATGTCCCTGTTCTCTCAAATCCATAATACTCTCAAATCTATGCTCAAATTCGTGCTAATACTCTCAAATCTATGCTCAAATTCGTGCAAATACTCTAAAATCTATGCTCAAATTCGTGCTCATATCCTCAAGTCCTCAAATCTAGATATCAAATCCATGTTACATCAAGAATCCAAGACATCAAGAACTCGGGTTTTAAATTTCTTTTCACACTTGAACAAGTAAGTACAGTCTTTTATGAAGTCGGGTTATATATGTACTCTCTTTTGAATTCATTTTGATGAATTCATTTTTTTGTGATTCTGAACTAGGGTTCATATTAATTTGGGGGAAATATAAAGACTTCACAATTCATTTTTAAGAAGCTATAAGGATAGGTAAGTACTTTAATTTATGAATTTGGGTTATATAAGTCCTCTGTTTTGAATTTTTTTGATGCTTTTTTTACTTCAATTAGGGTTCAGTTATAAAGATTTTGGGGAAATATAAAGATTTCATAATTTAGTCTGAATTTGAGGTTATATTCAGACTTTTAAAAGATGGATAGGTCATGGTTAAAAGCGGATAGAAGAACAAAAGAGTTCAAAAAAGGAGTGGAAGATTTGTTAATATTTGCATTTGAGAATGGTTATAATGCCGAAAAAATCAGTTGTCCATGTGTAAACGGCGCACATAGTAAATCATGGAGAGCGCAGATAGTTAAAACCCATCTTTTTCAAAATGGTATTGATCAAACTTATTCACGTTGGATATGGCACGGGGAGAATAATTCTGTAGAAAGTTCTGATGAAACCGACACTTCAGAATCTATCAATCAAGGCACCTCAAGAATGGGTGAACGTGACGAGGAGTGAACGTGACGAGGACGACGACGATGATATGTCTTCTGATGAAAGTTTTGACGAAACCGACACTTCTGATTTCATCAACCATGTTAAATGTGAACATCAACCTCTTTATCCTGGATGTGAGAGGTACACTAAGATGAAAGCTATGGTCCAGTTATATAACTTGAAAGTGAAGCATGGTATGTCTGATTCATGCTTCAGTGATATTCTATTATTACTTGGCTCTTTACTTCCGGAAGGCAACAACATCCCTTCTTCCTTCAATAAAGTAAAGAAAACCTTATGTGCATTAGGAATGGTATATAAAAAGATACACACATGTCCGAATAATTGTCTCTTATACCGTGGTGATTTAGATGAAGAATAGACTACTTGTCACGTATGTAAGGCCTCTAGATAAAAATTGAACAAAAAAGGAGATGAACTTGAAGGGGTCCCTGCTAAAGTTCTATGGTATTTTCCGCTGATACCAAGATTATGAAATTTATTCAATACACCTCACATTGCAAATGACATGACGTGGCATGACACCGAGCGATAAAAGGATGGTAAAATGAGGCATCCAGCTGATTCAAAAACATGGAAGGATGTCAACCAAAAATGGCCTGATTTTGCATCAAAGACTAGGAACCTTCGATTAGCTTTATCTTCCGATGGTTTCAATCCTTTTCATGGTAAAGGTACTGATTACTCAAGCTGGCCTGTTTTACTATCAATTTATAACCTTCCTCCATGGCTTTGTATGAAGAGAAGGTATATTATGCTCTGCTTGTTAATATCTGGACCGACTGAGCCTGGAAATGATATCGACGTGTTCCTTCAACTACTAATAGAAGATCTGCAAGAGTTGTGGCGTGGGAAACAAATGTACGACGCTTATAAGAAATAGTCTTTCATGCTTAGGGGAATTTTATTATGGACAATAAGTGATTATCCTGCCTTAGGGAACTTGTCAGGAAATGTTATTAAAGGGTATAATGCGTGTACTATTTGTATTGATGAAACAAAAGCTACTAGGTTGGTTAATTACCGTAAGACGGTGATTATGAGGCATCGAAGATGGTTGCCCCGTAATCATCCTTATAGAAGGCATAAATCAGCTTTTGATAACACTGTGGAGAAGGGGGACGCCCCTGTTCCATTAACTAGAGAAGAGGTTTTTTAAAGAGTACAACATTTAAGGGCCCATGTATTTGGAAAGAAACAACGACAACCATGATGGAAGAAAGGTGAACCTCGACCTGTTTGGAAAAAGATTTCAATATTCTTCCAACTTGAGTATTGGGAATTTTTTCCAGTTAGGCATGTTCTCGATGTGATGCACATCGAGAAAAATATATGCGAAGCCCTGCTTGGAACTTTACTAAATATTCCGGGGAAGACAAAAGATAGGGAATCTGTCCGTCTTGATATGGCTGAAATGGGAATAAGAACGGAGCTGAGACCAAAGACTCCTGGAAAGAAAGAAAAGGTACCGTTGATATCATGGAACTTAACGCATGCAAAAAAAAATAGTTTGCTCATCATTTTTTAAAATGAAGTTGGCAGATGGATTTTGTTCAAATATTAAGAATCTTGTAAACATGGAAAATCTTCGGCTTGTTGGAATGAAATCTCATGATTGTTAGACGATATTGCATCATTTGCTTCCAATCTCAATTCGATCAGTATTACAAAAACAAGTCAGGTGCACAATTATTAGGTTTTGCCTTTTCTTCAAGGCAATTTGCAGTAAAGTGATCGATGTAGACAAGTTGGAAAAAATGCAGAGTGAGTTAGTGGAAACATTGTGCCAGCTTGAAAAGCTCTTTCCCCCTTCATTCTTTGATTTGATGATCCATCTCTCAGTTCATCTTGTGAGAGAAGTTAAACTTTGTGAGCCAATATTCCTTCATTGGATGTATCCCTTCGAGAGATATGTAAAAGCGTTTAAAGGATATCTACGGAACCCGGCTCATCCCGAAGGGTGTATTGCTGAGGCATATATTGTCGAAGAGGCGGTGGAGTGTTTGGTGAATTTTGAAAAATCTATCGTAGGAGTGTCACAAAATGCAAAGCATGAGCATAATGCAAGACCTCTATTTGGTGCGACATTGATAAAGCCGAGCGATGAGGACTTGCATCTAGCATATTTGTGTTTTCTCCAAAATACAACTGACATTAGACCATATTTTGAGTTAGTTAGTGATATTTAAGTGTGTGTTATTTCATTATTTTCTACACTTTGATTAATATACTAAAGAAAGTGATTTTTCTCGCCGCGAGCATATGGCATCTTTGAATAAAAATGCAGAATTTCACAAATGGTTCAGGAAAAAGGTATGATTGTTATTTGAATAAAAACATCATAAATAGGCCTAGTTAAATTTTTCTGGTAAATATATTTGTTATTTGTTTATTCAAGCAAACATGATTTTTTTATAGAAAATAATATTTTTTTAAATTTGATTATGATGGTTAAAAAATGAAACAGAGGAATTTAAAAATATCCAGGAACACATTTAGTCTCAGAATTAATTTTAATATGAAAATATAATTAATATTTATCAATTTGTTTTAAATAGATTGAATCAGAATTGTTGGATGACCATAACAACATACCTGAGGAGATAAGGTGGATTGCTGAAGGGCCCAACAAGAATGTCCCTACATTTAGCGGATATAGAATCAATGGTGTTACGTTTAGCACCAAGGAGCGTGATGACACTCGACAAGTTCGGTGTAGTGGTGTCTGTGTCATTGCAGATACAATTCTTGTACAGAGTAAGGAGAAGAATATTGAACATACTTCACAGACCTACAATGGAATTATAACAAGTATATGGGAGTTGGACTATAACAAATTTAGAGTCCCAATATTTCGTTGTAATTGGGTAGAGATGAACCAGGGGGTTAAGGTAGATGACTTGGGATATACAATTGTTAATTTGAACAAATTAGGTTTCGTAAATGATCCGTTCGTGCTAGGGAAACATGATAAGCAGGTTTGTTACATTGATGATCCTCTTGAAAAATATTGGTATGTCGTGTTGAAATTACCGGAAAAGAACTGTTATGAACAATATGACGATGAAAATGATGGATCAGTAGAAATAGAACTTGAGAATGAGTTGCACTTCCCAATGTTTCCCAATGTTGACGAACTTGATGAGGAAAAAGCTAGTTATATGCGGGACGAAGATGAATAAATTCAACTCCCATGATGGTAAAAAATACCTTCTTTTAAGTTAAATTGTCTACAAAATTACCCCAACATGAGTTACCTCTCTTCCTTTTATAATTTATTTATTTGTAAATCTTTTTTTATTTCTCGAATTATTATTTGTCAAAATTTGATAATTTTAATTAATCAGTGTCAATTACGATTACTGTTTTAATATATATGAAGTTACCAATTTTTTTTTAAAATTTTTATAAATGATTTATCATACTGGAATTTTTCATTTTCTAATTTATCGCTCCTTTTTTTGTTGATTGTTTGGACTGTCTGGCATTTATATGTTGGATTCAGTGTCATCTAATTATTGGACAGTAGTGTTGATAGGCCATAAACCCTGTTAATCTTAAATTTGTAACCATGTTCAATTTTTTTATTTTTCTTTCAGTGACCAATGTGATTATTGAGCCGGATTTCATTGTTGCCCATTTTTGCCCATTTTCGTGGAAAAGCCTGTTTAATTGCATTATTGGTTTTATGCACATGCTTAATTAAAACAGTTGGTCGCTTGTCAAAGTTTTGGTTGGAATTCTGGATCGAATAAGGTGTTCAATATATGATACCCTGCTTCTTCTCTGCCAACAACTTGTTACATTTGGTCGCTTACTTCTGGAAGGTTTATATGGCATCATGAGAGCTCAATTAGGTTTTATATTTTTCGATTAATTATCTTGTCAAATTGTAATAGAATTTGGTTTGTGAATTATCTAATTGAAATTAGTTGTTGACTTGAGGAAATATTCTGATTTGCCAACTTGATTGAGGGTTTTTTGCTAGTCTATATTGGTTCGATGATATTTTGCTAGGTATTCAATGGTTTGCTGCTTTTGGATTAATTTTATGGGGATTTGACATATATACAACTCATTTTTTTCATTTTAACATTACTCAGAGACAACAGTTTATAGATAATCTATTAAACCATCTTCTACCTAGAGTTTAGATAGCATGCATGAAGAACCAAACCATTGTGTGTTTGAGTTTCTAACAAGTTTTTTACATCTCAAACCGTTGTCTATTAGTTGAGATATGAAAAAAGTAAACTGGTGAGTAGTTATAATTTTGCGGGAGATTAAATTAAAATAAAAAGGAGAATGAAAAAAAATAATTCAAAACAACCTCTAAAATTATAATGGTATAAATCCGCTGTGTAAATCTTATAAATATAATGCTTTAAAACACCATTATTTGTGGCCTTTCCTTTTAACAATGGTATAAACACACAGTTTTTTGATGTTTAATGAGACAAGGTAAGAATAAGCACTTGTCCAAATTACACAACATAAGCAGCAAAACCATTGTCTTAATATGATAAATGGTTGTTATCTAACAACAGCTCTAGCGTGTTGTCTTAGTATTATAAGACAACAGTTTAGTTTGCACACTGTTGTCTGATTCCATGGGAGGGCATAACAAAGACAATAGTTTTTGAACTGATAGATAACTATTATATGTCCTTAAGCTCACACAACTGTTGTTTTTGCAAAATCATTTTACCGTTGTTGTATTTTTTAGGACAACATTATTTTTTTAACCATTGTCTTTTAACCGTTGTCTGATTGCATTTTTCTTGTAGTGCCTCATTGTGTAGCAACATAATTAGCCTTGGCCAGCTCTCAGAAGAAGGACACAAGGTCGTGCTTAGTGGAAAGTTTCTTTGGGTTTGTGACAAATAAGGATAACTTCTCATGAAAGTGAGGCGATCTGCAAATCAATTATATAAGATGATCCTTTACACTCATGAACCAATGTGTATGATGACAAGATGCAAGAATCTGAATTGGTTATAGCACTCAAGGCTCCGACATGTGAACTTTAAGGCACTGAAACTAATGTCCACTACGAACATGGTTTATGGCCTTCCAAAAATTGATCACCCGAAGGAGAATTGCACTAGATGCTTGTTGGATAAATAAACCAGAAAGAGTTTCCCACAGAAAACTGAATTTCAAGCATAAAAACCTTTGAAACTCGTTCATGGTGACCTATGTGGCTCCATGCACTCTAGCTGGTAATAGGTACATATTTCTTCTTGTTGATGATTATAGTCGTGTAATGTGGATTTATTTGTTAAAAAATAAAAGTGATGCTTCTAGTGCCTTTAAGAAATTTCGGGCTTTGGTTGAGAAAGGTCCTGAGAAAAGGATTGAAACTTACAGAATAAATAGAGGGGGAGAATTTTCCTCAAAAGAATTTGTACGTTATTATGAGAAGGCTGGAATATCGAGGCATTTTACTGCGCTTTACTCGCGTTATTATGAGAAGGCTGGAATATTGAGGCATTTTACTGCGCTTTACTCGCCGCAGCAAAATGGTGCGGTTGAGCGAAGAAACAGAACCATGATAGAAATGGCTCGCAGTTTGTTGCAGGAAATGGGGATGCTAGTTTATTTTTGGGGAGAAACCATTCGACATTCAAACTATCTGTTGAATAGGCTTCCAACTCGAGCTGTCACAGGGATAACACCCTACGAGGTATGGTCTGGGAATAAGCCTCATCTGAAGCATGTGCGTGTTTTTGGTTGCCTTGCATATATGAAGGTGCCCACTATACAACTAACGAAGCTTGATTGCAGAAGTAAGGCTGTCATACACCTTGGAAAGGAGCCTTGCACTAAGGCATATAGGCTGTATAATCCTGAGTCAAAAACAGTTTATGTGAGTAGGGATGTGGTGTTCGAGGAAAGAAAGTCATGGAATTGGGATAACAAGACAGTGACATGAGCAACTCAACAAAATAACTTTATGGTGGTAACTGGCGGTGTAAGTGACTCTGAAAATTCATTTGAAGACAATAGTGACAACTCATATACTCCTGACTCCACTCCAAGAAATAGCCAAAGCTCTAATGAAGATTTGGGATCAAGCACAATGTCAACTGGTGACTCGAACTCGAGTTCAGAAGAAGATAGCCAACTGAGACATTACAGATCACTAACGGAGAGTTATAATAAAAAAGAACCAATAGGATTGACAGAAGATGAGTTACTAATAATGGCAGTTGATGAACCTGTCAACTAGAATCAAACAGCTAAGGGAGGAGGAAAGCCATGAAGGTTGAGATGGATGCTGTTGAAAGAAATAATACATGGGAATTGACAGAGCTACCTCCAGGAAAGAAACCAATAGACGTGAAGAAAACATTTTTAAATGGTGAAATTGAGGAAGAAGTTTATGTGTCGCAACCAGAGGGATTTGTAAAACAGGGCAAGAAATATTTAGTGTACAGACTACTGAAAGCTCTTTAGGGGCTAAGCCAAGCACCGCAGACGTGGTACTCGAAGTTAAGCAAAAGCCTGGAGAATAAGGGTTTTGTCAAGTGTCCTTACGAACAAGTAGTGTATTCCAAAAGAGTTGGGACTGATGTGTTAATTGTCGTGGTGTATGTTGACGATCTTTTGGTCACATGATCTAGCCTTCACGTCATCAAGGAATTTAAGGCGCAAATGAATTGTATGTTTGATATGAGTGATTTAGGCAAGCTAACATACTATTTGGGAATTGAGGTGAGTCAGGGTCATGGGTACATTCAGTTAAAGCAGTCCGGATATGCAAGGAAAATACTTGAGAAGGCTGGCATGATCGAATGCAACAATGCCAAGTATCCTATGAACCCTTAGGAAGTAATTCACAAAGATGAACAAGGTGCATCAGTCAATGCCACGGAGTTCAAAAGTTTAGTTGGGGGTTTGCGTTATCTCGTGCACACCAGGCCTGACATGGCATACTCGGTTGGAATAGTCAGTAGATTCATGGAGAGACTCACAATAATGCATCAGAACGGAACTAAGTGAATACTTAGGTATCTCAAAGCTACAATTGATCTTGGTTTGGTGTACAGAAAGGACAGTAAAAATAATGTGTTAACAGGGTATTCAGATGGTGATTTGGCTGGGAATGTGGAAGATAAAAAAAACACCGGAGGCATGGTTTTTTACTTGAACGAAAGCTTGGTCACATGGATGTCTCAAAAAAAGAGGAGCGTTGCACTTTCTTCATGCGAGGCGGAATTCATGGCACCTACTGCAGCAGCTTGCCAGGCTATTTGGTTGAAAAATCTGCTTACCCAGGTCACAGGAAAAGTTATGGGTCCAGTAACGCTGTTCATCGACAACAAATCTGTGATTGACCTTGCAAGGAATCCTGTGTTCCATGGAAGAAGTAAACACATTGACTTATGCTATCACTTCATAGGTGAATACGTTGAGAAAGGAGAAATTGTAATCAAGCACATAAGTACTGATGAACAGCGAGCAAATGCTCTCACGAAGGCACTTACAACTGTTAAGTTTGAAAGAACGAGGAAGCTGTTGGGCGTGAAGGCTGGTGTCCAGACAAATTCAGATTAAGGGATAGTTTGTTGGTTATTAATCTGAATATGTTTTGTTTAATTTATTTTGTGTTTTTTCAGTCGTGGTATTGGACTAGGTTTCTGCAATTCTAGTTATTTGAATAAGTCTACAGAGACGTGGAGATTTCCTAAGAGCATTAGAAAGTAGTCATTTGTTTTAGAGTTGTAACAGGAGATCAGTTACTTGGCTCCTGGTTTTCAGGTGTTATATGTCCTGTCTTCTATTTTTGTGTATTCAGTTTCATAAATAAAATCAACACTTAGAGTGCATGCTTTGTTCTTCTCAGTTTACACTTAATACTGACATATTGAGTTAAACTTTATTTGAGCTAATTCCTACACGGTATTCATGGTGCTTGTATTGGAGGTGGAGTTGATGTGATCACTGCCTGTGATATTAGGTTTTGTACTGACTCGGCTTTTTTCTCGGTTAAGGAAGTTGATCTTGCTATTGTTGCTGATCTCGGGACGCTTCAGAGGTTGCCTCGGGTTGTTGGTTATGCTAATGCTATGGAGCATTGAGAGTGAGAAGAGGGGAGCAGGGGAGGGGAGTGGAGGGGGTGGGAGTGAGTGGTGGGTGGGATTAATTATATAGTGATTGTTAACATATTGTTAAAATATTTAAACATAGTGTTAACATAAAAACCACTTAATATGGTTGTTTTTGTTGTTTCCAATATTTTTAATTTTTGGAGGGAAACGCCTATTATTATTGAATTTAATAAAAAAAGGGACAACAAAAATTAAATTCCACCAACCGACTATAAGTGACCGAACTTGAATTCCACCCAAATTGGTGGATTTTAATGTCGGTGGCTTTTAGTTGGTGAAATTTAGTTATTTTTGTTGTAGTGAAAATAGATAATAAATAATAATTTTGATTTTATAGAATTCTGATATGCTTGTAAAAATCAAACATTATATTCTAAAATATATATTGAAAGACTTGTTAAATCAATAAGTTACCGATGTAATGTTGATACTTTAAGATCTTTTAGATTTTAAATAAGATATAAAATGACAAAGCAATTAATTACTTTTTTTTCTTTGATGGGCTAAAAGAAGTCCTTATTTAGTTCTTACACCTTGTATTGAGACTTTAAAATATTAAAACAAAGTTGTAAGTAAGAGAGATAAGAAAGAAAAAAAGTTTACAACTGATGAGAGAGAAGATAGACTGCACATACTAAGATGACTGATACTAAGATTTGTCCACCTGGTACATTATTCATCATCCAACGAATAGATCTATACATAACTTTCATAAGATTTAATTTTTTTTCTTTCATTTGGTTCTATTTTAAATCCAAAATTATCTAGAAATCTTTTATTTTTTAATTATGGTTTATATTGTGCAAGTATAAGAATTTGATTATAATTATTTGGTGAGATAATGGTGGGGATAGGAGAACAAAACCCATCTTGTCACACCTTGAATGACTCACATAAAGACCAATCAATTAAACTTCTTAAAATTTCATATCTAATACAAAGCCTTTCCCCTAATAAAATAATGTCCCCTCTAATTAAGAATTTCTTAAAATTTCATATTTAAAATAAAGCATTTCCCTCTAAGGGGATTTGTTTTTAAAATGAGTTGGGAAAACAGACAAAAAAATAGAGTGAATGATCACTGTGTCTTAACACCTTGAAAGATGATATGAATAAGTTTAGTTGATTGATTTATATTAGAATTTAGAAGCTCAACTGGATTTCTCGAGCAATGGTAACAAACAAAAATGAAAATAATATTTTAGTGGAGTTAAGTTTCAAAGCAGGTTATATCATCTTAGTAGTCTACAAGGTTATGTCACCATTGGGATAAATTTTAGTATAGTGAAATATTTGGAACTCTTTAGATCTAGAAAAAGATTTGTTAGTGACCAATTCACAAATTTATATCTACAATTACATATCACATAACATAAGTTTAAAGATTCTTGTTTACAATTATATATTAATGTGGCAGAAGTTTTAAGTTTTGTTTTTGGATATACAAAGAAAATCAAGGTCATTCCTTAAAAACTAAAGGAAATTGTAGGCGAATCTAGTACATAGTTTTGTGCCTTTTACTATATTTATAAAATAAGTGAGAGGTAGGAAAAAAAGTAGTAGCTGGTTTAAGATGTTAGTGTATATGTATCCTATTTCTTGTTTTAGTGCCTGATTATTTATACAAAATCTTGAATTGTACTCTGAAATTAAGTTTAGTCTAATTATTTTTTATAGTTATTTAAGTGTGAATTTTAGTATATATATATGCACAAACAATAAAAAACATAGAGGGTCTTGCCTCAACTAGACCTTGAATGTGTCCTCCCACTACATCAAAATATTGGACAACATATTTTTCATCTCCCAAATTCATTCTCATAGCTGCCTACCACATATCATTCATCTTTCATTGTTTTAATTCAAATTTGCTAGCACCTGACAAATTATTTTTTAAGAATAATTTAAAGATTCTTTAGATTTCAATTTTTATTGGTATAACAATAATAATTATATTTCTATCACTAAACAATTGCATACATTTAGTGTTTTATACTGGTGCAGCTAGAAAAATATAGTACTTACTAGAAAGTAGAGAACTGTCACAATAAAATGTGTGTTGAGTGTTTTACCAAAGGTAATTTCTTTTTTCTTGTTTAGGTGCTAGCTTTAGCTCAATCTAGTTGTCTCTTTTTCACAAGTATATATAATAATAACAAGTTTTCTTAAATGGTACTAAGTTTACCAACTGCAGCTCAAGGTAATGATAAAGGTTTGCAGTTGCCATTGCCTTTGAGCTTCGAAGTTCCTAGAAAGAAGAGATCAGTACTCCTACAATACTGTCTGACGATCACCCGAAGACTTCACCTCCAACTCCTACAAGTTCTACGTGAACAGGAATGCTCTTCAGCAAAGACACCATCTGAAGAAGGAAATGATCTTCTTATTGATAACAGCAGAATGATGATGTCTTCTAATGAGACTGCTCTGGGATCTATGGTGATAAATAATGTGTGTGCTGATTAAAAGATCCAAACTTTTTCTACTTAGTACTTCTGGTGTATTTTATTAGGCTGGTTATAGGCATGCGGCATGCATGTAACTAACAATATTGCCCATATTTATGTTTTTGCCGGTCTGTTCTACATACATTTTTTTTGTAATAATTTTGTGTTGGATTAATATCATGCATTAAATAATGCACCAAATAAAATTCATAATCTTGAGAATTAGCTTTCACATAAGTTGGTATAAAAGTAGTAGGTTATGCTCTTTTTTATTAGTTACATACTTTTGTACTTGTATAGTACATACATTAGCAAGAGGATGAGACAAAAGTAAGTGATTCATCTGTTGGGATTGAAATTTAATAAAATCTATTGTACTTAAAAGAAATGTATGATCAAAAAGAAGACTTGTGACTCAATAGTTGCCATACGACTACATTATACATGAGGTGGAGCGATCAAGTGGAGGCATCAACCCATTCTTCACAAATAAAACGTTGTTATAGGTGCAAGCCTTTAGTGGGTTTGCCTTCTAATAGGCTTCCAATAGGCTTCCAATTTCATCACATACTTTTGATGGGTATTCTTATTCTAACTTCTCTAATTTGAGATAATTTGTTGGATTTAAAAGTTGGTTGGTGGCATTCATGCGAAAATATTGAGCTAGATCTTGTAAATTCGTTCTTGTGAAGTGGAAGCGAGGGAAGCACCCTCATATCATTACAAAAAGACGGTCTTTTACTACCAACAAATAGGTTGGAAATGGCCGAGAATAGAAATTCTGGACATTTTGTTTCAATTCTGTATTCTCTGCATTACTACGAGCAGTACAAATATATTAAATAAAATATTTATATCAAAAAAATATTCAATAACAGAACAATATCACAAACTATTTTTACTTCAGAAACATCACAAAGTCTATCAAACACTTACACCAAGTATTCGTTCATTACATCACCAAAATAAATCCCTAAACATACCAACCTTATCCCTCCACATACTACAAATTGAATTGTTCACTATCACGAAAAGAAAATGACCATAATCAAAAGCAACCCTACCACAACTTCCAAACTTAACAAAAATAAACATATTATTCTAAAGTTTAGATGAAAATCAAAATGATCACTAAAATGTCAAGTGCAAAATATTTTTTAAGCATTTAGTACACTAATGTGAACGTAATTAATCTCCACCAACATCATCATCCTTGTCAGAGCCCTCACATACTGAAGTGAGGTGATCCTTGTTCTAAGACAAAAGTCTTAGGTGTACCAACGAGGAGGTAGTCTCCCTTGTTTCATTAGGAAAAGGAAAGACCCAAGATATAAGACCTAAGATCCAAGTCCAATGAAGAAGTAGAAGCATTTAGGTAACAAAATGGGGAATTGCAAGTGCTTGAGGAGGTGACTATGTTGTTTCGTTCTCAGATAATTTTATAATAAAGTTTAACTATTTTATTTTGAGGAGGCTACGTGTGTGTAATGCTCTAAGATAAATAGATAGTGGTTAGTTGTAAAGGCTTCTCCGCCAACTATAAATCAGTATCTTTATAGTAGAGAAAATCTTGAGTCTAGGGAGGAGCTTGGGGAGTGGACTAGGGGTAAGTGGACTCCAATTACTCAGTTAGCCACCGCCAACCAGCATTTTATCGAATGTGTCTACTATCTTGTGTTTCGTATCTTTACATTCTGTATTTAATTAGTTACTCAAATATAACAAGTTAAACCTACACACGAGAAAGGAAATTTTGAAAAAGCCAAGCTCTAAATTTGAAAAAGGTAATAAGCTATCCAACGCCTTCTAGCTTATTAAATTCTTACACCGGGACCTATCAAGTTGATTCAAATGGTCTTAGAATGAATGAGGATGTGGAAGCATTACACGTAATTAGGTGGAAATTATTAGATGTCATAATAAAGTGGGGTTGCACCAATAAAGTCCGTCGGTATAACATCCAAGCCCATAATTGAATGCGTACCGGACCCAACAACCCACCACAGGTCAATCTGAAAAATCTAACGATTTGGTATATATTAGATGTTGACTTGTATCTATAAAAACCCCAAATACTCTTATTATTATCCATGTGGGATGCTACAGTTAGTGAGGTATTTGAAAAAAAAACTATAGACTTAAAAAGCTGAAGAATATCAAATGCAAACATGAACTCATTTGGTACATATATTTGTAGTGTTGACATTCCTTGTACAAGAGCATGAAAATAAAGTCTTATGAACCACAAAAATTGCGATGACACTTCTTAATTTTAGCAATGTTCTTTTAGTTCCTCATACTCCAATTATTTCAATGATTTTGAATCAAACTTAAAACCCGAAAATGCTTTGAAATCACTGTACATGTTCAAATATATTATTCAATATAATAATATTCATAGCAACCAATACAAAATCAACTCTAAAAAATATTTTAGCTCCTTCCATCATTATGATCATTTTCATCAAATTAAATTTTTATAATTTAAAAAAGCACAAAAACATATACACACACGCGCGCACACACAAACATATATATATATATATATATATCCTTGGTAATTTTTTTAAAAAAAATTGGGTCAAAGAAATTTAGAGCCCAGACAGTACCCCTCCCTCTCATTCCTTGAGGACGTGTCGTGGCGGTCATGGCCAATTGTCAGTAACACGCCTAATTCTCACGATACCGATTTTGGGCTTGGACCATTCATGTTTTTGTGGATTTCTTTCTTAATACATACTTTAGTTGTGAAGCTAAAAAAATCATATTATTTTCGTATGTTAACTCAAGCCCTCCAAAACAAACATAATTTTTTGAATGACTACTTTTGACAAAAGCCTTGAAAATCTTGATGAATGTGCTGATGGGCAGAAAAGGACCATGTTTTTATTATGGACTAAAGCGTAACTATTTTATATCTCGTATACCTATACTCATTTCAAATAATTATTTCTAGAAGTAGTTTTCTTCTGTTACGAAAACTTGATTCACCATCTCTATTTGATATGTACTGAATTGAATATATTTGAAGGGAAAAGAATGGTGGGCTAAAGATGTTAATTATGCCTCATTCAATAACTTAGTCTTAGATCTGGGTATCTCTCGCTGGAAGATGGATTAGTTTAAGTTTTAAGTACGGTACTTAAAATCTTTACAAAATTTTATAAAATAATTTTAAACAACTATCAAATTTGAAATATTGGGTACTCACCATTTATAAAATAATTAAGAAGACATATTACATTGGCTTTTGTGAATTTTTCTTTAACAATATCATGACGATAACCAACTTTATTCAATTGCATATTTTGTTGGTAATGGAAAAAAATAAAATGGTTGTAGATTGTGATATAGTTTGATGGAGGACATGGTAATGACACAAAACATTTTAATGGAGTCGTATAAAGAATATTTAAGCAAAGGCTAAGAACTTTTTTTCATAATATGTAAAAAAAAGTGATTTTTTTGCTAATTGCTTTGATAGATAGAAAAGGAAGAATATATAAGGGATTTGCCCTAAGTTCTATGACAATCCATAGAAAAAACTATCTATAACCAATCTTCTAAGAGAGATTGGATATAGAAAGCAACCAACCCAAAAACAACAACAGCAGTGTATTCAAATATAAAATATTTTGGTATCCTTTGGAACAGACAAAGTATTGTGGAGGTCGGGACTCCGGTGAATGAAAATTTATGCAATGCCTGTGGATCGAGGTGGAAGACTAAAGCAACTTTCGTCAGTTATGCTTTTCCGGAGCAAACAAAATTCACTTTTCAACGACCAAAAAAGTTGTGTACATCGAAGAAGATACGAAGAGTGAATTCATTATTCCCCTCGGTAAGAGTCCTTTTACACTCTTTAATAATTAGAATTTACTATAAATTGATTTATATTTTGGGGTGTCTCTTTTGATACACTAAGAAAATTTACACATGAAATATCAATTATATTACTTATTGTTAGGCTGCGAGCAAGTCATAACTCAATAATAGTATGATTTGTTCATTTCTGGCCGAACTCAGATTTAATATTGGGCACATGAAAAAATACCTCATATTTTGACCTCATACTAGTGAAGTTAATTCGCTGCTTTATACACTGAATTATTTTCTATTATCTACATGATTTTATACTTGGCTTGATAGCACCCTGAAAGAGATGTGTCCTAAGTCCAATCATGTATGATGATTTAGGAATAACTTTTATGTAATCTGTTTTGATTTCATTGATATTAATAAAAGACTTATTTTGGTTTTATTGCGGGCTTTATCTATTTAAATGTTTAAATAAGATATACCATAGTTTAGAGTAAAGCTTTTTATGGATTATGATGAGATCATAATAGTGAGACCTAAAAGATGATAACTCTAAACTTTAATATTTCTTGGTCGTAGGATTACTAACCGGTAATTAGTAATCCGCAAAGATTGGTACATACTATGCTTGCTTCATTATGGAGGATGTCTGTTCTCATAGACATTTGTGTGGTGACACTATAGCTAGTATGTAGGTGCTTATTATAGAATAAGTTCACTGAACATGACTCACACAGCTGAACAACTGATGCGGTTCACTCACGTGTCAGCAGTTGTTCACATAGTGATAGTTGTACAAGTATCCTTAGACTTGAGATCATCATAGTCATCTTGTGTACACCGAACTATGCTTTGGTTTGGTTCTTAGTCTCCAAGGACAATTATAAGGGCTCTACTGGGTATAGAAATTTGTACACGAAGATAGTGTATGATCAATAAAGGATCTACCCCTTCCAGTGAAGGAAGAGAATGTTCAATGCTGATCCATTTATGCTAGTTCAGAAATCTCTGGCCAGAGTGAATGAAATTAGAAAGGAGTTTCTAATTTATATTAAATAGAACTAAGCATAGTGAATGGGAAAAAATGATTAAATAAGATAGGCTTGACACAAGTTCCATGCCTTGTATTTAATCGTGACATTGCAGGGTAGAAAGAATTGATTGTACGGTAACTACTCACTGAATAGGTTCTTGGTATTCTAAGCAGTGAAGTCGTATTATCTCGATAGTCGAGATATGCTGAGAAGTATCCCTCACGATGTAGAATAAATATGATTAATTTATTAATTAATTATATTTAATGAATTAGAGAATTTATATAAATAATGATAAAATAGTTTTATTATATTTATTTCTACTACCGGCTTAATATTGAACCTACATGGTCACACCATAAAAGAGAATGATTTAATGGTGGAGGAATTAATTAATAATGGTTGGTAATTATTTATTTGTGAAATAAATATTTAATTAGCAGATTTAATAATTGATTAAATGAGATTTAATTAATTCTTAATATTATTAATTAAGAATTTAATTTTGGAAATTAAATCAAGTGACATAATTATTTTTCTAAAGTGTTTAGAAAAGGGATTAATGATTAAAAGGTGTTTTAATTATTAGTTAATTGGTTAATAAGAATAATCAATTAAAGGATTAATAATAATAATATTTTATGGAAAATTTTCAGCTGATAATTTTGTCTATAAATATACTATTATAAACCATATTTGCCTTAGAACCCAAATAATTAACCCTAATTCTAAAGTAGAACAAGAGAGAAGCAACTAATTCTCTCAACCTCTTCCTCCTCCAAACATTGTACTCTTGGTGAATACCGGTGGAGTGCTTCACACTTGAGGAGCAGCTGCTAGGGATTTCCGTTCATCATTCTTGAATCGCTATTAAAGACCTCCATCTTTCCCTTAACGTAAAGCTTCTTAAGGTAAACGTACTAAACTACGAATTAAATATTATTTTTCACATGGATCCTGCGGAGGGATTCGGTTTTTTAAGATTTAAATTTACGTTTTCATTGCGTTTATGTGCTAAAAACCCTTCAATGGCATTAGAGCTACTTGCGAAAAGTTTTTAATTCATTTATTTGTTTAACTGTTTTCGATATGTGAGCATGTACGTGATTCGCCATGATTTGATGTTGAAATAATATGCTTATATATGTATGGTTTTGAATATATGATATTCATGTGAGTTGTATAATCATAAGATGATTATGTAATATGTATATATACTGATATATACATGATTTATGTTTATTCTAATTATAAGAATCATATTAGATACGGATTCTGAATTGACTACTGCAGATTTGCTGAAATCTGGGTCTGGTATCCGATTTACGCAAAAAAAAATAACCTATTCCATAGGTAAACGAGCGTCTGAACAAAACTGATTGCTAAAGCTATCAACGACTCATCTGTAAGGCGTTTGACGTCGTTTACTGCCCGAAAATAGTGATTCTTGTTTTTCTGATTTGATTCTGATTTTTTTGATTTTTGTCATATTTTTTTATGATTAGATCATGAATAATATGATATGTTAAGATCAGATTATATGTTTTAACATGCTTTTATGTGTTGTATGAGTATGGTGGATGGTTATGGCCTTTCGACCTTACTGTAATGGTTTTGGTTTTGGTTTTAAATACGACTTGCATGTCGTCAATCTTTGTAATCATAAATCTCGAATGTAACTCGAGTTATTCGTGTAAGTTCATTAGATTAGTTTTACTTTCAATCATGTAATGTAATTGAAGACTCAAGAAGGATATTCAATGGAGGTGATACAAAGAAGAAGACGAGGCATACAAGAAGTCTAAACAAAGAAGAAGACTTATGTAATAAGTATTTGTATTTATTTCCATCACCATATTAGATTGACCTTGATCTTTATCATGAGCTTGATAAAGATCACATAGGGTGGGGCCATAACCAAGCACATTTACTTTATTACACTTTACATTTACTTGTTTATTTAATTTTATATATGAGATATATGCCCATGTTTACCATGCGATGATAGATTTAAGTGAACTTAAATCAATATAAGGCGTGCTTTAGAAAATCTAGAATAAGAATCGTTTCTTGCCTTAACAATAATATTATGAATACAATCATGAGATTCTTGTATTTATGAAACACTTAATTAAATATGAATTTCCAATATTGAGAGAAAGGATGATTCTGTCAAAAACAGATTTTTATCTGTAAGAAAGGGGTATTAAGTGACGCCTCTTGACAATGCTCCCCCCGATTTGGGAATCATCTGATTATCGATTATTGATTTAAAATATTTAATTTAAAAGGAAGGATCTCTTTATAATATGATTATGATTGTAACATAATATAATCCCTCAAAAATTAAATAATATCAAGTAGTAATTGGCCAATGACACAACGGGCTTGTGTCGGTCATAGTCTTCCAACATGGTAGAAAGTGGTTCTTATTTTTAAATCATTGTCGTTTCGTGCTACAGCCGAGGGCTTTGATTTCGAAATAAGAAATACTTGTCTATTACATAGAGATGTGTACATTGAATTAGAATCTAAAGGTCGTTACGTGCTACAGCTGTGGGCCGTTGGAGACTGATTCAATTGTACGAAATGTTGGGTTAGACTTGACTTAGAATATTGAGTTTGTCGTGCTACAGCCGTGACTGAATTATTCAAGAGGCTAAAATTTTATTAGGGAATAACATAAGATGTAATGGACAAGCTTCGTCTTCCTATTGAACATCACATGACATTTCGTGCTACAGCCGAGGTTGTGTAATGGAATGTAGGATCCTTATTCCCACTAGCATTATGAATGGTTAATTTTCACTTAGGGGTTGTATAAATTAGATAAACTAGTGGGAGCCACTTATAGATAAAGACCTGATTCATATAGTGTCTTGAAATGAAATTGAATATTTTCTAAGTGTTGTTATGTGTTCATCATTTACAGATTTACTATATTCGTTATGTCTTCTGCACTATCACTCCGGAGTATACTAGATGCTCACAAGTTGACAGGTCCTAATTTTGCTGACTTGCTTCGAAACTTGAGAATTGTTCTCAGGGTTGAGAAGCTGCAATATGTGCTTGACTCACCTAAGCCTAGTGAACCTGCTAGCGATGCACATAATGATGAACATGTTGTTTATCGTAAGTGGATAGATGATGCAAATGTTGCTCAATGTATCATGCTAGCTTCCATGAACATTGAGCTATAGAAGCAACATGAGCATATGGATGCTCACACTATCCTTATGCATCTACAAGATTTGTATGATGTGGCAGGGAGGACAGCTCGATATGAGATATCGAAGGAACTGTTCGGTTGTAGGATGTCTGAGGAATCATCTGTGAATGACCATGTACTTAAGATGATCAATTTGATTGAACATCCTCGATAAATTGGTTTTGCCATGGATGGGGAGCTGAGCCAAGACTTGGTCTTGCAATCACTTCCGAGTTCGTTCTTGCAGTTTGTTATGAACTTTCACATGAATAAGCTGGATGTCAGCCTGCCTGAACTCCACAACATGTTGAAGACTGCGGAATCGAATTTTCCCATGAGAAGAGTTCTGTTCTTCTAATTGGTGAAGGTTTCAAACCTAAGAAAAGGAAGACGAACCCTTCCAAGAAGAAGAAAGTAGGTGAGAAAAAGCCGGTTCCACCAAAAGCTGAAGACCCCAAGAGCAAAGTTGTTTGCTTTCACTGTAACAAGGTGGGGCACTGGAAGAGGAACTGCAAGGTTTACCTTGCAGAATTGAAGAAGAAGAAGGGTAGTGAGACTACCGCTTCTGATTCAGGTTTGTTCATGATCGAAGTTAATATGTCACTAAGTCAAATTTCTACTTGGGTATTAGATACCGCCTGTGGTTCTCATATCTGCAATTTGTTGCAGGAACTAAGGAGAAGTAGGACTCTTGAAGAAGAGGAGGTGATTCTACGGATGGGAAATGGAGCAAGAGTTGCTGTTGAAGCTTAGGATCATTTCATTTACATATGCCTACGGGCAAGACTATTGTTCTAAATAATTGTTATTTTGTTCGCTCAATTGTGAGGAATATTATTTCTATTCCATATAAGACTTGCTTGGTTTTATTGTTTGTTATTCAGAATTATAAATGTTCAATTCTTAGAGATAACATTCTTTATGGAAGTGGTATTTTAAACAATAGTCTGTATATATGTGACGTAGAGCATAATTTACTACAAATTGAACATATTAATAAATGAAAAAGGGATGATGAAAATCTCACTTTCTTGTGGCACTACGGACTTGGTCATATTAGTGAAAATAGACTGCGGACATTGCATAAGGAAGGGTTACTTGACCCCTTTGATTTTGAATCATAACCTACATGCGAGTCTTTTTTATTGGGTAAAATTACCAAATCTCCATTTAGTGGACATTGAGAGAGGGCTGCAGATATACTAGGATTGGTACACACAGATGTATGTGGACAAATGTCTACGCAAGCCATAGGTGGATTTTCATACTTCATTACTTTCATAGATGATCGATCTAGATTCAGATATGTGTATTTGATGAAACAAATGTCTGAAGCCTTTGAAAAGTTCAAAGAATATAAGTATGAAGTGGAGAAACAAACCAAACGTAGTATTATAACTCTTCGATCAGATCGAGGTGGTGAATACTTGAATGGAGAGTTTCTAGCTTATCTCAAAGAAAATGGAATAGTCTCCCAATGGACTCCTCCATATACTCCACAGTTGAATGGGGTATTTGAAAGGAGAAATCGAACTTTGTTAGACATGGTTCGATCCATGATAAGCTATGTGAATCTTCCAGTATTCCTGTGGGGTTATATATTGGAAACCTCAACATATTTACTGAATAAGGTGCCTTCCAAATCTATTCCACAAACTCCATATGAGATATGGAAAGAAAGGAAACCGAGTCTTAAACATGTTAAGATTTGGGGATGTTCAGCTTATGTCAAAAAAGTTGACCCAAATAAGCTGGAATCTCGATCTGTAAAATATAATTTTGTGGGATATCCTAAAGAGACTTTAGGGTATTACTTTTACACCGATCATCGGGTGTTTGTCTCCAGACATGCTACCTTCTTGGAAAAGCAGTTTATCCTTGAAGGAAATAGTGGGAGCAAAATAGAACTTAAAAAAGTTCAAGAAGCACAAACTACTACGTATCAAGTAGAAACACCTGTTCAGACTGAACAACCTTCTGTGGAACAGCCCATTCGTAGGTCAGGGAGAGTGTCTTGCCAACCTGAGAGGTATTATGGCCTTGTCATTGAGAATGACAATGAGTTGTCAATCATTGATGCTGACAATCCTGTGACCTATAATGAGGCTATGAGTAGTGTTGACTCAGAGAAATGGCATAGTGCTATGAAATCCGAAATGGAATCTATGTATACCAACCAAGTATGGACTCTGGTTGAGGCTCCTAAAGGTGTTAAACCTATTGGGTGCAAGTGGGTATAAAAAAGAAAGATTGGAGCAGATGGACAGGTGGAGACCTATAAGGCCAGGCTCGTGGCAAAAGGATTCAGACAAAGGCAAGGGATTGACTTTGATGAAACTTTTTTGCCTGTAGCCCTGTTAAAATCAATTCGGATTTTGTTTGCGATTGCTGCTTACTACGACTATGAGATCTGGCAAATGGACGTGAAAATGGCCTTCCTCAATGGGAAACTTGAAGAGGAAGTGTATATGACACAACAACTTTCGTCAGTTATGCTTGTCTAGAGCAAACAAAATTCACTTTTCAACGACAAAAAAGTTGTGTACATCGAAGAAGATACGAAGAATGAATTCATTATTCCCCTCGGTAAGAGTCCTTTTACACTCTTTAATAATTAGAATTTACTATAAATTGATTAATATTTTGGGGTGACTCTTTTGATACACTAAGAAAATTTACACAGCAAATATAAATTATATTACTTATTGTTAGGCTGCGAGCAAGTCATAACTCAATAATAGTATGATTTGTTCATTTCTGGCCGAGCTCAGATTTAATATTGGGCACATGAAAAAATACTTCATATTTTGACCTCATACTAGTGGAGTTAATTCGCTGCGCTATACACTGAATTATTTTCTATTATCTACATGATTTTATACTTGGCTTGATAGCACCCTGAAAGAGATGTGTCCTAAGTCCAATCATGTATGATGATTTAGGAATAACTTTTATGTAATCTGTTTTGATTTCATTGATATTAATAACAGACTTGTTTTGGTTTTATTGTGGGCTTTATCTATTTAAGTGTTTAAATAAGATATAACATAGTTTAGAGTAAAACTTTTTATGGATTATGATGAGATCATAATAATGAGACCTAAAAGATGATAACTCTAAACTTAAATATTTCCCGGTCGTAGGATTATTAACTGGTAATTAGTAATCCGCAAAGATCTGTACATATTATATTTGCTTCATTATGAAGAATGTCTGTTCTCATAGACATTTATGTGGTGACACTTTAGCTAGTATATAGGTGCTTATTATAGAATAAGTTCACTGAATATGACTCACACAGTAGAACAACTGATGGAGTTCACTCATGTGTCAGCATTTGTTCACATAGTGATAGTTGTACAAGTATCCTTAGACTTGAGGTCATCATAGTCATCTTGTGTACACTGAACTATGTTTTGGTTTAGTCCTTAGTCTCCAGGGATAATTATAAGGGCTCTACTGGGTGTAGGAATTTGTACACGAAGATAGTGTATGATCAATAAAGGATCTACCCCTTCCAGTGATGGAAGAAAATGTTCAATGCTGATCCACTTATGCTAGTTCTGGAATCTCTGACCAGAGTGAATGAAATTAGAAAAGAGTTTCTAATTTACATTAAATAAAACTAAGCATAGTGTATGGGAAAACAAATGATTAAATAAGATAGGCTTGACACAAGTTCCATGCCTTGTATTTAATCGTGACATTGCAGGGTAGAAGGAATTGATTGTACGGTATTCTAAGAAGTGAATTTGTATTATCCGGATAGTGGCGATATGCTGAGAAGTAACCCTCACGATGTAAAATAAATATGATTAATTTATTAATTAATCATATTTAATAAATTAGAGAATTTATATAAATAATGATAAAATAGTTTTATTAATATTTATTTCTACTACCAGCTTAATATTGAACCTACGCGGTCATACCATAAAAGAGAATGATTTAATGGTGAATGAATTAATTAATAATGGATGATAATTATTTATTTGTGAAATAAATAATTAATTAGCAGATTTAATAATTGATTAAATGAGATATAATTAATTCTTAATATTATTAATTAAGAATTTAATTTTGGAAATTAAATCAAGTGACAAAATTATTTTTCTAAAGTGGTTAGAAAATGGATTAATGATTAAAAGGTGTTTTAATTATTAGTTAATTGGTTAATAAGAATAATCAATTAAAGGGTTAATAATAATAATATTTTATTGAAATTTTTTAGCTGAAAATTTTCCCTATAAATATACTAATATAAACCCTATTTAACTAAGAACCCAAATAATTAATCCTAATTCTAAAGTAGAACAAGAGGGAGGCAACTAATTTTCCCAACCTCTTCCTCCTCCATCACATTGTACTCATGGTGGATACCGGTGGAGTGCTTCACACTTGCGGAGCAGCTGCTAGGGATTTCCGTTCATCGTTCTTGGATCGCTATTAAAGACCTCCATATTTCCATTAACGTAAAGTTCTTAAGGTAAACGTACTGAACTACGAATTAAATATTATTTTTCGCATGGATCCTGCGGAGGGTTTTGGTTTTTTAAGATTTAAATTTACGTTTTCGTTGCGTTTATGTGCTAAAAACCCTTCACACCCAACACTGATATCATCAAACGCTGATCATCATCAACTACTAATAAGTTCCTGAACTTGTTATTGAACTTATATATTTGTATATGCAAAAGTTCTACTCAGTACTTTTAAATAAAGCCCTAAATAGAGTACTATATGTTCTTCTATATATATTTATGTATATGTATGTATGTATATATATATAGTTTAGTATCATTTTAAAAGTTAGATATAACATTTTAAAAGTTGTAATTATTTTAAAAATGTTCATGAGTTGATATGTATTAAGTTACTTATCAGCTAAATTTTTGTAATAAGCAACATGGTTAGATAAACAAAGAGTTGGCTCTAAATTAAAATATCGAACTATATGTGGGGGTAGAATTTAGTGATGGAATATAGCCCCTTGTTGCATAGAATACACTACAACAAAAAAAGGCTAAATTTGACCGAAAATATCGGTCGAATTTAGGAGTTAGGTCGTATTTAACTAAATTTGATCGGCTAACTATGACTGGATATTTAGGACCGCTTAAATTCAACCGACAAAATTTGACCGAGGGTAGTCAAATTTAATTTTTCACCTAAAATTTGAAAATCCCTTCCAAATAATTAAATATTTAAAAAAAAATTAAAGATCATTCCCAAACAATTAAATATTTAGAAAAAATTTAAAAATACCGCCAAAATATTAAATTCGACTGTATGTAATTGAAAATTAATTTAAACTATTTTTCGTTGCGACATAAATTCAACTGAATTCGAATAATTTCAACTAACACCAGATTTAAAAAATAGCAGAATGCTGCTCAATTTCATTTTATAATTTCAACCTAACCAAACTAGAACATCTTGGAACATATCATTTCAACAACCATAATTATACACAATATTATCTGCAACTAATACAATACAAATGTATCAAGAGACAATGTCAACAAACAGATTTAATGGCACCAAAGATCAGATAATTACTATTACAATATACTAAAACCATCTTTTTTTCCTGCAAGGCATTGCATTAAACATCTTGTATGCGCTAACAGTGCTGGTGAAATTTGCATCCTTGATATTGTTTAATCTCACTATTGTCATTATGACTTGCTGAGCTAGTTAGCTCACTCTTACAAATATGTTTATGTTCTTTTCCAGTTAAAAAGGAAACTGGTGGTAGCAAGGATCCCCAGACAAGTGTGCGAGCTAGGTTTCCAGGTTAAAATATAATAAGCTAGCATAAGATGTTTGTCTTAGCTTGAGTTGAAAGTTTGTATGACTACTTTATTTTCAGTTGTAAGATAAATAAATTGGGATTTGGTACGTTGTAATATAAATAAGGTTGTGGTTTGTGCACATACTTTAACCTGCTACGATCCGTAGTTATGGTAAGTAGGGTCATTCCATATATTATTTTCATAAACAGGTTTATATATGGTGTGTGTGTTGTGAATCCCAAACCCCTCACCCTGGTTTGGAGGGAGTCACAATACCTATTATAGTTGGTCGGTTGGGATTAATAGTAATGAATGCCAGAAGTTTGAGTCTACTTAAAAACAAATTCAAATTCAATAATTTGACATTTATACCCTTAAATTAAAAAAAAATCCTCCAAAATTTTCCTACATATCAAAGGAAATTCTCCAATGATCAGACTCCAATATATATCCATTTATTTGGAATTAGATCTAGAGGCTAAGAAATTTCATAAATTAATTAGTGAAAATTACATACATTTTTATAGTTGATATTCGAGGTTAGTCTTGCGACTCCCATGATTTGAATAAATAATCATGAAGATATGATATACTTTCATATTCTTTTAATGAAGGAATGAAATCACTCTATTAAACACACTTATTTTCAAGATAATCTAATAATTTTTGTTTGTATTAAATCTTATTTTATATTTCTTAAGCTAAATGAATATAATAAGATGGAAAATTTACATCTAGATTACATAGAGGTTTTTTAGTCTAACTATTATTCTTTTAACATTTGTTTTTCTCTTCATATTACTAAGATTAAACTTTTTTATTGGCGAATTAATAAAAATAATTAATAGTTCTACGGAGAATTTGGATCTATAAATGAGAATATTTCAAACCCATTAAGAACGAAAAAAGTAGGCAAGGAGATTGCATATCATGATGCAACAGAAGAATTTAAGATATATGGGATGTTAGTCTTTTTTATTTTAATGTTGTAATGAAGATTTTGGTAGTCACAAGAACGGTTATCATCACCACCACCACTGCTCCAAAAAAATAAGATGAGATTCAAACTGACGGTGTTATGGATATCGAGAATGCGTCATCACTTGTTTATCCGGTGGATGTAACTATTTCCAATAGGCATTGGCAACTAGAATATGATATTGAAAAGGTAAGCTGGTCGATAATGATTATGGGATTAGTGTCGATATGAAGAATAAGATGGATTTTCTCTTCAATTGTTGGTACAGATCGGACTAGCGGACACCCGCCATTATTTTACCGTTGGATTGGAATTGTAAGGATGATCTTCAATGTTTATCTCAGATTTATTAGTCCATTTAGGAGTATAAAATAACAAAAAAATAGGTTTATTTTGTGCACATTTCTTATTTTTATTATTGTATTTATCAATTGTGTAATTATGTACTTTTATCGTACACCATTTTTGTCGTATACTAAATAGGGGGTAATCACGGGAACAACCTCTCTGCTATTTGATGTAGAGGTATGGTTCATATACTACTCTAAGTGGTATTTATATTGGAAATATTTTGTTGATTTATTATTTTTTTCCACAACTATTAACTAATATTCAATTATTTCCTTTGAATTTTACCAAGTATTCTTATATATGATTTGTTTAAGTGTTATTGTTTTTGTGTATAAGTTTTCTTGGACAAATTTTAACTTCTCCGAAAAGAGAAAAACTCTTGTAGCCATTAACTACAATATTATCGAAGGTTCGACCTCCATCTTATAATCAATGATACCTATTTTCTTTGGCATATATAATTTCCCTCCTCTTTTTACACTCGAAATGATGTGTATGTTCTGGTGGTTAATAGTAATCATGAACAATGATTCATATGGTCTTAGAACGCATGAAGATGTGGATGCATTACATGTAATTAGGTGGAAACTTTTAGATGCCATATTAAAGTAAGGTTGCGGTCATTAAGCCCGTTAGCGAGGTATTTGGAAGATAATTTAAAGATTTACAAATCTGAAGAATATTTATGTATTTATATTTATTTATTTATATTTATTTATTTTATATATATATATCATTGGTAATTTAAAAAAAATGGGCTAAAGAAATTTACGGCCCAGGCGGTAGCCCAGCCCATATGTCCTTGAGGACCTGCCGTGACGGCCATGACCAATTATGGGTTTCTGACACGGACCCTTTATGGGCTATGCTTTACCTCAGATCTGCATAACCTATCACTCGATTCATTTCTTAATATATAGTTTAGATTTAAGAAGAAAAAAATATCCTTTTTGTATGTTAACTCAAGCTAACCGAAATAAGCACAATTTTTGAATCACTACTTGTGACATAATTCTCATGGGCAGAAAAAGACCATGTTTTCATTGTGGAATAAAATGTAAGTGTTCTAAAAATCGTATACTTTATGCTCATTTTAAATAATTATTTTTCGAAGTTGCCTTTCTTTTGTTATCAAAACTTGATTCATCATCTCTATTTGATATGTACTCCATTGAATATATTTTAAGGTAAAAGAATGGCAGGATAAAGATGCAAATTATATCTCATTTAATAACTTTGTTAGATCTTTGTATCTCTCATCGAAAGTTGGCTAAAATTAAGTTTTCTGTACGGTCCTTAAATCTATAACAAAATTATTTAGAAACTTTTAGTGTATAGATCATTTTTGGATAAGAATGATCTTGAAAAAAAATTGAACTGGTAATGAGAGCTAAATAATAATTGACCATCCATCCATTTTAGAGTAAGGGGTTAACAAAGACATTTATGATATCGCGTAGCCCAATAATAATTAGAATCATAAGAATTAGAATATATGGGTACCTTGAGAGCATGAAATAATACAACAATTATCAAATTTGAACTATTTAGACCTCACCATCTATAAAAGAATTATGAAGACATATTACATAGGCCTTTATTAATTGTTTTAAACAATATCATGATGATGACCAACTTTATTCAATTGCCTGTTTCGTTGGTAATGGAAAAAAACTAAATTTTGGGTTGAAAAATGGTTGTAGATTGTGATATAGTTTGATGCATGACATGGAAATGATACGAATTATTTTAATTGAGTCATATTAAAAATATTTATGCAAAGTTTAAGAACTTATTTGTTTGATGATATGTAAAAGATGTGGGGTATTTAATGATATGTTATAATCAAATTTGAACTATTGGGATCTAACCATCTATAAAAGAATTAAGATAACATATTACATGGGCTTTTATGAATTGTTTTTAATAATATCATGACGATGACCAATTTCTTGTTTTGTGGATAATGGAAAAACACATTTTTGGGTTAATAAGGTTTTAGATTGTGATATAATTTGATGTAGGACATGGTAATGATTCCAAAAAATGGAGTCATATTAAAAATATTTAAGCAAAGTTTGAAAACTTATTTGTTTCATGATATTTAAAAGATATTTAAGCAAAGTTTGAAAACTTATTTGAAAATGGAGTCAATTTTTAATGAGAAAAATAATGTGTCTCTCGAAGAAGATAAGAAGAGTGAGTTCATTATCCCCCTTGGTATGAATTCTTTTACATTGTTTAATACTTATCGAGATATTTGAGTTCTCTATAGGTATATTCGACTTGTTGAGGTCTCTTAATATTTGCATCCTAAATGACTTGTCGATATGTCTGAGATCTCTACATGTAGAATTGACTTGTCGATATCTCAGAGATCTCTATATGCATTTTGAATTGTCGATATCTCGGAGATCTCTAATAATAATTTGACATGTCCATATTTCCAATCTTCAAATCTTCATTTTGACTAGTCGATATCTCTGAGTTCTCTACATGCAGAAATAACTTGTCGATATCTTTGAGACTTCTCTATAAGCCATTTTGGACTTCTCGATAAGTCATTCTAGATTTCTCGAATGACTTCTCTATATTACTTGATCAGTGACTTGTCGATGTCTCAATTTTGAACATTTTTCATAAACAAGATTTATTCAACTCCAAGCTTTTGTTTCATTTCTCTGAGGCATGATCTATCTTGAATCTTCTTCAAGAGTTTATTCTTTAGGCATGAAATGTTTACAGAAAAATACTCCAGTCTAATCTTCTAACCATTTTACATACTCAAGTAATATAATACAAAATATAAAGATAATTATTAATCAACTAGATCTTAGGGTTGTCAATTTTACTTAGCCTTGTTATTATATAAGCATGTCTTGCACAATAATCTTCCCCAATTTATGAGAACATTGATTATCACAAATTCATGCCTAATAAAAATACTAACCCCAAGTTACATGAAAACATAAAATGATCATATAAAAACTGACAGGATAACAAATACAGCTTTTATACACTGAGTGATTACATGAGTTTAATAAGTACATTCATTACATGAAATTCTCATAGCCTCATTCTTTTCTAATGAGGTCCTTCAGATTTACAAGCATTTGAAGTACCTCTATGATTTCAATCCCTCTTAGAGCTTCCACAAGGTTGAGCCAATCTTCTAATGAATAACCATTCAAGTAATTTACTCTGAATCTTGAGAACCTGCCAGCTAGTATGTTTAGAAAGTGTCCATCCTTAGAAATTCTACTCATCCCCTTTTCCTTGAGCTCAATTGATATTTGTTTAAACATAGCAATTTCTTATACATACTTCTTATCTCTTTCTTCCTTTTCAGCCTTTGTTTTTTCTCTTCTCTCATTTCTTACTTTCAGCCATACCCACATCACAGTCCTCAATACCCTTGTACTTGTGTCCTTATCCTTTATTAGCTAATCACCATCTTAACTTCTTTGGTTGAAAGTGTATCCATTAATTCCCTTCCAAGTAAAGTGAATGAGCCATCTTGATAGTAGATTTTGACTTCTCTCAATGATACAAACCAAACTTTGACTATCTCTTCAGCTAATTGTTGAAAGTAGTCAACATCTATGATGCACCAATTTAGAGGTAGAAAATCAGTCTGATTAAAGTAATTCCTGATAACCCCCTTTTTAACTTGCAGCTTCTTTGGTTTTCTCCCGACAGACTTGAAATGAGTGTTTCTGGGGGGATTAAAAGAAGGTAGGTTTGAGATTTTATTTAGGGTGGTTTGACTAGAAGTGATTGGTATTTTAAGTAAGGTGTTTGCAGGTTATTTGTACAAAAGTTTAGACATAAAGGTTAAGGATAGTTGAGTGTTTGAGCTTGCAGGATTAGTGGTTTGAGTTTTTGAGATTTGGATTCATAGGATATTTTTCTTGGTTCTTTAACCATCTTCCCTCTTCTTCTTTCTCCTTTAATCTCCCCACTTCTTATCATCCCTTTTCTTCTATTCTTTCTTCTTCTCTTCTACTTTGATGTCAGTTACTTTGGTAGATTTACTTGGATTTATGCCAAAAGGTTTTTGCTCATCATTCTTCTGCTCATCATCATCCTTGTCATATTTTGTATTAAATTGTATATTTGGCAACATGGTATCAGCATTCTCTAGGTATCTCTCCATCATCGTAATCATCTCCTCATCTTCAACTGGTTTGAAGCTTCCTCTTTAGATCAGTTTCCAATGTCATAATTAGTCTTGTATTTCCCTTTACACAATTTTTGGGTACTGTTTAGTTTGTGGATAAATATAGGCCACACCCTTTCTTGGATATAGATAGGCTTCAGGAAAAGCATCTATCTGAGCTTTCTTGAGTTCTTTGAGCAATTGGGTGTCCTTTGGAATTACTGCATTAACTCTGTCAATTATTACATCCAGCTCAGATGCTCTCATACTTTGAAGATTTGAGAGAGAGACCTGAAGACATCTTCCCAAACCACAGTCATTGACATTGGGTACTATTCTCTTCTCCAAACAGTTGTCAACCTTCACTATTAACACTCTTAAGAAATTGATGTTGTTAGCCAGAGAGGCTCTTGGAACTGCCAGTACTTCATTGAATTCCTAATTTTGACAGGGTCCTACTGCAGCATTCTAGAGCATGTCTGTACTAGAATCTTGAGATAGTTTTAATTACATACTACTATGACCAGAGTGGGTAGTAGATTTTCCATCCTCTTTAGATTGTGAAGATTTACCAGCTTCCTTGAACAGTTGACTTCTAGATTCAATCTCCCCCTTCATCTTGTTGGCAAGAAGGAGTAGTGGATTTGGAATTTCTGGCCTCACAGCTTCAGGAAGAGCTGACAAAGGAACATTCAAGGCACTCATGATAGCTCCAGAGGAGTATTTGTGGGAGTCTACTAGGGTCTCGATGTCATTCTGTTGACTCTGCATTAGAGAAGTGAGAGCATGGACCTGAGCTGTGAGTGAGTCATTTGAGGCTTGGAGAGTTTAAACTTGCTATTGTAGAGATTGAATCTGGAGATTTGTTGATGTAGAAAATGGTTGTTGAGATCATAAAGAGACAGAAGTACCAAATATATCATGAACTAATTCCTTGATGCCTTCCATTAAGAGAGCTGATGGTTCATACCTACGTTGATACAGTTGATCCTGTTTGACCCTTGTGTCATTGTTATTTGTGATATGATTCTGGACAACTTCATGTAGAGCCACAAAGGACTATTTAAGATTTTTAATGCTTTGCTCCATGCTAGTCATATCAAACCTTCCCATTTGATCAATAAATCTCTGGAATTTGTTTTTGATCTCTAATTGAGTTGTCTGTTACCAACCTTCTTATCTTATCTTGATGGATGTCGAGCGTCTGTTGGAATGCTTTACTCATGAGATGAAAAGCCTTGAGTTGAGCTTTGTAGACTTCTGTCACAATATCATAGACTTCCTATGGACTGAGAGCCTTGGAATTGCTTCCAATATTGTGATCTATTCTTTTCTAAATCTTTCCAAGACCTCATTTATGCTCAAGCTAAAGTCCTTGTCTAACGAAGTATCCACATTGCCATCTTGTTCAGCTTCACTGATAATTTTCTGCTATTGGTCTTCAATATATGTTTTTTAAGAAAGCAAGATTGCTTGATAGTCCTGATTAGACATGTTTGTTGTAAGATGCTGTTGTGTGATGTTGGCAAGTCCAGAGAGTTGATCTACCAGAAGGTCATTCATGGTGATTGGTTGAGCCTACGCATCCTGACCCACTGGGAGATTAATTAGGTTTGAGGGTTGTTTAGAAGGGTTGGATGTAGATGGTAGGTCTGTGTGAGTTGAGGTAGATGGTTGGGGTTCAGGAACATTACCAGTGACAGATGTCACAGTTTGACTCACGGTAGAAATTATGGTTGTGATATTGTGTTGTTCACCAACAATGAGAACCTCCAATTAAATTGGAGGGGATTTGACCAGATTACTGTCATGTACCATGGCATCAAACCCTTGATCTTCTGGCAAAGAGCTGACACTTAAATGTGCTAGACTTGCCTCCCCGATAACAGGCTCATTATCAATTGGACTCCTACCTTCAATTATTAAGGCAATCTCAGTTAGGCTTTTGAGGGGAGTTGTTCCTTTATGAGGAACCTCCAATTAAATTCAGAGGATTTAGATAGCTCCCCCTCAGGACTACTACCCTCAAACCTATCAATTTGTGAAGATTGTTTAGCACATGAAGGTGCTTCAGTAACATCCACAAGGTCTTGAATTAAGTTTCCAATTTCTTCATCTCCACTTGTGCCATTCTGTATAGTTCCTTCGACATAAAATTAGTTCCAGGTGCCCAATCAATAGATAATTCTATCTCTGTTTTGGTGGTAGTCCAAGTAATTCATCTAGAAACACATTCAAAAACTCATCAACCAAGGGGATCTCTTCAATCCTATGTGTTTATTTGTTGACATCCACCATATGTACTAAATATGCTTCTAATCCTTTCCTTAACATCGTCTGAGCTTTAATGTTCATCAAAAAGATTTATGCTTGCTGTCATCCTTAAAGTATAACTTTATTCCCATCCGTAGATCTTAACTTAATTCTTTTATTTAAACATTCAATTTGCACATCGTGATCTTCTATCCAATGCATTTCTAAGATTATATCAAATTTACAAAGAGATGACGACCTTTTATCAAGTTTGCAAAGAGATGACGACCTTTTATCAAGTTTGCAAAGAGATGATGACCTTTTATCCCAACATCACTGTAAGGAAAAACTTGACTAAAAGAAACTTTACCCTCATTATGTACTTCTATAACTAATACTTTCTTTAAGGGTGAAATCTCACATTACAACTTATTGACAAACTCTTTGGAAATAAAAGACTTGATTGATCTAGTTACAATCAAAACATTAACATTTATTGAATTCACTAGGCGAGTATCTCATATCTTTTATGTATTTTGAATTACATCCTTCATAGTTATATTAATGGTCATTATCTTCAGTTATATTCATGGAAGGGTGGCTAAATTAGCCTCCCTTCGTGGTCCTGGCCTTCCAATTTATCCTTATATTTCCTCTTGCCACATTTATTTCTCCACTTTACACACAACTGCTTACTACACATTTGCAGCATAAGATTTAACTCCAACATAGTTACTTTACTACGACTTGAAAACTTCATCCCCTATTCAAATATCTTTGATCTCTTCGGGTTATAGTCCACATACTCGGAAGAAAATCTTGCCGGCCCAACAAACTCTTCTCTCATTCACCCATGCTCATATCCTTGATCTTGATTTGAAAATTTTAATTCCATCTGATTTGTATGTATCCAGGAAGATGCTTTCTCCCCATGTGAGCTCTTGTGACCCTTTCAACTAAATATTCCTTCTCTTTCTAAAACTAATTAGTTTTTACTTTCATACTTACATCATCTACTATAAACACACAGTATTTGCATTGTAAGAAGTTAGGTACATGTATGGAAGAAAAAAGAGTTTACAAGTGAGATAAGAAAGAAAAAAGAGTTTACAATTGTGATCAGAGAGAGAAGATAGAGTGCACATACTAAGATGTATCCACCAGGTACATTATCATCATCCATCCTATAGATCTATATATAACTTGTATAGGATTTGATTTTTTTCTTTCATTTGGTTCTATTTTAAATCCAAAATTATCGAGCAATCTTTTTTTTGATTATGGTTTAGATTGTGTAAGTATTAGAATTTGATTATAATTATTTGGTGAGCTAATGGTGGGGAGAGGAGAATAAAACCCATCTTGTCACAAGTTGATGCTTTCGAGTGACTCATATAAAGGCTAGTCAATTAAACTTCTTAAAATTTTATATCTAATATAAATTCTTTTCCCTAATAAGATAATCGCCCATTTAATTAAGAATTTCTTAAAATTTCACATATAATATGATGCATTTCCCTCGGGATTGGTTTTTAAAATTAGTTGGAAAACTGACAGAAAAATAGAGTGAATAATGAAGACTCTAAACACTGGGATTACTCACACAAACACACACACACTTTCATTTATCAGCTAAGTATGCAAGAACAGATACACAGACTAAGCACAACTCTTGCTGATAGTATGATACGTAATAATAATAAAAGAGTACAGGTACAGGATATTAAAAGAAAGCAAATAACCACCTAGCTACAAACTAGCTCCGATCCTACATTATCTCTACTACCCCATTTATTTCTCAAGACTCCTAAACACACTCTACTACCAAGGACTAATTCCAAAACAGAAAATAACATTGACTTATATCAAAAACAACAGTTTAGATTATTTTCTTACATACTCCCCCATAATCTAAACTGCCATCTGCAAATCTTTTAAACCAAGCAAATCTCGCATTCGTTCGAACTTAGTAGTAGTCATTGCCTTTGTTAGCACGTCTGCACGCTGCTCTCTGGTACTGATGTGTTTACCAACAATAACACCCTTTTCAATACATTCACGGATAAAATGAAACCGGATGTCAATGTGCTTGCTACGCCCATGAAATACTGGGTTCTTTGCCAAATCAATACCCGACTTATTATCAATATAAATCACAACTGGACTAGGCTTCACACTTGTAATTTGACTGAGTAAGTTCCTTAACCAGACAGCTTGACACGCTGCAGCAGTAGCAGCCATGAACTCAGCTTCACATGACAAAAGAGCCATACATCTTTGCTTTTGCAAAACCCAAGTAATCAGGCTCTCGTTTAAGTAGAAAGCAATGCCTCCCGTGCTCTTTCTATCCTCCACATTACCTGCTAAATCACTGTCCGAGTAGCCACTCAGCAAGTAGCCACCTGATCCCTTTATGTAGATCAATCCAAACTCCACAGTCCCCTTGATATATCTAAGGATCCGTTTTACTGCATTCATGTGTAGCACTATTGGTCGTTCCATATAACGACTGACAATACCTACTGAATGCGCGATATCGGGACGAGTATGTACCAAATATCTCAGGCCACCAACAAGACTTTTAAACTTTGTTGGATTCACTGCTTTTCCATTTTCATCTTTATGCATTTGAATCTTGGGTTCCATCGGATATCTCACAGAATTACACTCCTCAAGCCCAGCTTTTTCGAACAGACTCCTTGCATATGCAGCTTGTTTTATCTTCACATATCCACTTTCTTGACTCACTTCAATACCCAGGTAATAAGACAGTAGCCCAAGATCACTCATTTCGAATTCTTTAGCCATTTGCCTTTTAAACGCCTTTATATTTTCAATACTCATCCCTGTAACTAATAAATCATCAACATATACTCCTACAATCAATACTTCTTCTCCCTCCCATTTCAAATATACGGCATGCTCATAGGGACACTTTGTAAAACCCAATTGTTCCAGACACTTCCTCAGCATACCAGGCACGTGGTGCCTGTTTCAACCCATACAATGCCTTTGACAGTTTATAGACCATATGCTCTTTCCCCTCTATCACAAACCCATCAGGCTGAGCTACATAAACTGTTTCCTCTAAGTCACCATTCAGAAACGCAGACTTGACATCTAAATGATGTATTTGCCAATCATTTTTAGCTGTCAGGGCTAATAACAATCTAACTGTCTCAAGCCGTGTGACTGGTGCAAAGACTTCTTTGTAATCTATTCCTTGCTCCTGGACATATCCCTTTGCCACGAGCCTAGCTTTATGCTTAGTGACATGTCCGGTTGCATCTCGCTTTACTTTATAAACCCACTTTAGACCTATGGCTTTGTGTCCTTTTGGCAATTCAGTTAGCTCCCAAGTCTCATTTTTCTCTATAGATTCGATTTCAGCCTTCATTGCCTTCTTCCAAACTCCTTCAGTCATAGCTTGATTATAATTAAGTGGCTCATCATCAGCTCCCAACATCAATTCTTCCTCTATCTCCACTTCTTCCGATTCATCGTATACCTCGCTCAACAACCTGAACTTCTTTGGCCTCTCATCATACATGTCAGATTGCACAGATTGAATAGATTGTTCCAAGCTCACACTCCTCTCACCTTCTTCAGTTTCTTGCGTACCAGAAGTATCAGTGCTGGTGCCTGAGCTATGAACTGGTGACATTGGTTCAGTGTCATGATGAGCATCAGCTTCCATTTCAGCACTTGAATCAAACACGACAAAGCCCCCCTCCATCTTGTTCTGTTGTTCAGAATTTTCTTCCCAGTCCCAAGTCTTTTGTTCATCAAATACTACATCCCTACTCACCAAAATTTTGTTCACAACTGGGTCATACAAGCGACAGGCCTTGGAACCAGGTTCTCGTCCAAGATAAATTGTGGCCCTACTTCGATCCTCCAGTTTTCTTACAAGTGTGCTCGGTATCTTCATGGATGCTAGACACCCAAATATCTTAAGGTGTCCTATGTCAGCCTTATCTCCTTTCAATGCTTCATACGGGGTTTTCTCAGAGAGAGATCGAGTTGAGAGATGATTCAACACATATACTGAATGTCGTATCGCCTCTCCCCAAAACCACGATGGTAACTTTCTTTTTTTGATGAAGCTTCTAGCCATAGCTACGATTGTTCTGTTCCTCCTCTCGACCACTCCGTTTTGCTGCGGAGTGTATGGTGCTATAAGGTGCCTCGTGATCCCTGTGTCTTCACAATAGGTTGAAAAAGCTTTCGAATTAAACTCTCCACCCCTATCAGTCCTAAACACCTTAACTTTCTTTTCATTTTCCCTCTCAACCATTACTCGAAATTTTTTGAACACCTCATATGCTTCATCTTTTCTAGTTAACAGGTACACCCACATGTACTTACTAAAATCATCAACCAATAAGAAAAAATACCTATTTCCGGTCTTTGTTGGAGGAGAGATTGGCCCACACAAGTCGCCATACACCAGTTCTAAAGCTTGTTTTGCGTGAAAGTTAGTTTGACAAGGGAACGGTTATCTGATTTATTTTGCCATCAAACATCCAGTACATATTTCTTTCGGCTGAGTTATATGAGGTAGCCCGTATGCCATCCCATTCTTGGACATGTGGACTAGCGCTTGGAAGTTAACATGCCCAAGATGAGAGTGCCACAACCAAGAAGACTCTTTCGACTTCGTGAGTAAACACACAGATGTACATGTTTCAATGACTATTTTATATAGTATATTCACTGATTTCTTTACCTTCATAACTAGACGACCATCTTCACTGTAGACCCACAAAAAATCTCCATTTAGTATAAACCCTGTTCCCACTTTCAGATAGCTGACCAAGGCTTATGATGTTGTTCCGTAAAGTTGGGATGAAATACACTTCACGCAGCATGACATTTCCTCCACTTTTGGTCTTAAACATAACAGAGCCTTTTCCCTTTATTTTAACTGTGGAACCGTCTCCAAATCTCACCTTTCCAGCCAATCATGTGTCCAACTCCTTAAACTTTGAACGATCTCCCGTCATGTGGTTGCTCGCCCCATTATCCAAATACCAGATATTTGTTTCAAAATTTTCACTTTCGTTGTTTCTCAGTCTAGGTACTACCTCCTTTTCTGCTATGAGCAAAACTGGCTCATCATCCTGTATCTGCGTCAGATTCACTTCAGGCTTTTGATCCCTGTCACGACGAGGTCGTCTACATTCTGTAGCAAAGTGTCCATACGCCTGACAATTAAAGCAACGGACTTTGCTTCTATCATGTACACCTTGATAGCTGCTATTACCTCGAGTACTTGTTCCTGGAGACGTCTCTGTCCCAGTCCTTTTCGACCTTCTCATCCACTCCTCTCTTATGAACAAGAGCTTCCCTTCGGTGTTCTCTCTCTTTACCCATTCCTCCTCGGTTAACATCAATTGTCCTCCAGTGTTTTCTATTTTCCCACTAACTCGCTCTTCGTGTGCCTTCAACGATCCTATAGTCTCCTCAACTAACATTTCATCTAGGTTACCAAACTGCTCAATGGACGATGTAATGTGCAGAAATTTTGATGGCATGGAACGGAGTAACTTCTTAACCACATAGCTTTCTTCAATAGTTTCTCCTAAAGCACGAATGTTGGTGACCAGTGCATTGAGCTTCAATGCAAAGTCGTCTATCATCTCTGTATCCTTCATATTCAAACTTTCGAACTCGGCCTTTAATGTCTGGACTTTAGCCTGATTCACTCTCTCTGCTCCCAAACACATAGTTTTTATTGCCATCCAAGTTTCTTTTACCGTTTTTTTCTCAGCCAATGACAATAGTATGTCTTCAGGAATTGCTTGAAAGATTGCTGCCATCGCCACCTTATCTGTCTTTTCTTCAATGGTTGCCTTTGGATCTTTAGGTTCGATTGCTTCCCCAATCCCATGAGCTTCCATGAATATTCTCATCTTAAGGGCCCAAGCTGTATAGTTGGTTTTTGTTAACATCAGATAGCTCAAACTCAAGGAACCTTCTTTGCTCTTTACCACCTCCATCGCAATCTGCTTTGGCATATATTTGGGCATCCACCAGGAGTGCTCTGATACAAAATGACGACTCTAAACACTGGGATTACTGACACAAACACACACACACTTTCATTTATCAGCTAAGTATGCAAGAACATATACACAGACTAAGCACAACTCTTGCTGATAGTTTGATACGTAATAATAATAAAAGAGTACAGGTACAGGATATTAAAAGAAAGCAAATAACCACCTAGCTACAAACTAGCTCCGATCCTATATTATCTCTACTACCCCATTTATTTCTCAAGACTCCTAAACACACTCTACTACCAAAGACTAATTCCAAAACAAAAAATAACATTGACTTATTTAAAAAACAACAGTTTAGATTATTTACTTACAAATAATCACTGTGTTGTAACACCTTGAAAGATGATATCGATAAGTTTAGTTGATTGATTTATATTAGAATTTAGAAGCTAGTTCATGGATTTCTCGAGCAATAGCAGCAAACAAAAATGAAAATAACATTTTAGTGGAGTTAAGTTTCAAAGCAGATTATATGATCTTAGTAGTCTACAAGGTTATGTCAGTATTGGGATTAATTTTAGTATGGTGAAATGTTGAGAACTGTTTAGATCTAGAAAAAGATTTGTTAGTGACCAATTTACAAATTTATGTCTACAATTACATATCACATAACATAAGTTTAAAGATTCTTCTTTACAATTATAAGATAACGTGGCAGAAGTTTTAAGTTTTGTGTGAGGATATACAAAGAACTAGTGTGATATTTAATTTTTATATATTGAAAGTTTTAAGATGACGTGGCATTAATTACACAACTAGGGTGATATTTAATTTTTTATCCACCTTTAAAATTATTAGTTTTGTAAATAAAATTATTTTATAAATATTATAATTCACAAAAATATATAAGAAATACTCCCTCAGTCCCTTCCAATTGTTTACATTTCTGAGGAAGTGTCCGACACGTATTTTAACGTGCATAAAAAGTATAGTTATGTAACTTATTTTTACAATTTTCTTTTTCTAAATAAAAGTCGAATGTTTTAATTTTTATTCAGAAAAACAAAATTGTAAAAAATAATTACATAACTATACTTTATATGCACCTTAAAATGCGTGTCGGACACTCTCTAAAAAATGTAAATAATTGAAAGGGACGGAGGGAGTAATAATTTTGATTCTATAGAATTGTGATATGCTTGTAAAAATCAAATATTATATTCTAAAATATATATTGAAAGACTTGTTAAATCAATAAGTTACCTATGTAATAATAGCTGGTTACATGTTGATACTTTAAGATCTTATAGATTTTAAATAAGATATAAAATGACAAAGCAATTAATTATTTTTTTTCTTTGATGAGCTAAAAGAAGTCCTTATTTATTTCTTACACCTTGTATTGAGACTTTAAAATATTAAAACAAACTTGTAAGTAAGAGAGATAAGAAAGAAAAAAAGAGTTTATAACTGTGTGATCAGAGAGAAGATAGACTGCACATAGTAAGATGACGACACATATTAAGATTTGTGCACAAGGTACATTATTCATCATCCATCCTATAGATCTATACATAACTTGCATAAGATTTTTTTTCTTTCATTTGGTTCTATTTTAAATCCAAAATTATCTAGCAATATTTTGTTTTTTTATTATGGTTTATATTGTGCAAGTATTAGAATTTGATTATAAGTATTGGGTGAGCTAATGGTGGAAAGAGGAGAACAAAACCCATCTTGTCACAAGTTGATGCTTTTGAGTGACTCAGATAAAGGCCAATCAATTAAACTTCTTAAAATTTCATATCTAATATAAAGCCTTCCCCTAATAAGATAATGGCCCCTCTAATTAAGAATTTTTTAAAATTTCACATTTAATATAAAGCATTTTCCTCAAACAAGATACCTGTGTTTCAACACCTTGAAAGATGATATGAATAAGTTTAGTTGATTGATTTATATTAGAATTTAGAAGCTAGTTCAAGAATTTCTCTAGCAATCCTGGCAAACAAAAATGAAAATAATATTTTAGTGGAGTTAATTTTCAAATCCGATTTTACCATCTTAGTAGTCTACAAGGTTATGTCAGATAAATTTTAGTATGGTGAAATATTGAGAACTGTTTAGATCTACAAAAAGTTTTGTTAGTGACCAATTCACAAATTTATATCTACAATTACATATCACATAACATGAGTTTAAAGATTCTTGTTTACCATTATATATTGACGTGGCAGAAGTTTTAAGTTTTGTCTATGGATATAGAAAGAAAATCAAGGTCATTCCCTAAAAGCTAAAAGAAATTGTAGGCCAATCTAGTAGATTATTTTGTGCCTTTTACTATATGCTAGTTGGTAATATTACAATTTTCAAATAAACAATATGTAAAATATTCTTAGTACATCTGTAATTTATAAGGAGTTTATAAAATAAGTGAGAGGTAGGAAACACAGTAGTAGCTCTTTTAAGATGTTAGTGTATATGTATCCAATTTCTTTTCTTGTTTTATTGCCTGGTTATTTATACAAAATCATGAATTCTACTGTGAAATTCAGTGTAGTCTAATTATTTTTATAGTTATTTAATTGTGAATTTTATTATATATATTCACAAACAATAAAAAACATAGAGGGTCTTACCTCAACTAGACCTTGAATCTGTACTCCCGCTACATCAAAATATTTGACAACATATTTTTCATCTCCCAAATTCATTCTCATAGCTACCTACCACATATCATTTATCTTTCATTATTTTCATTCAAATTTGCTACTGGCAAATAATTTTTAAAAAAAAATTTAAAGATTCTTTATATTTCAATTTTTATTCATATAAGAATAATAATTATATTTCTATCACTAAAAAATTGCATACATTTAGTGTTTTATACTGGTGCACCTAGAAAAATAAAGTACTTACTAGAAAGTAGAGAACTGTCACAATAAAATGTGTGTTGAGTGTTTTACCAAAGGTAATTTCTTTTTTCTTGTTTAGTTGCTTTAGCTCAATCTAGTTGTCTCTTTTTCACAAGTATATATAATAATAACAAGTTTTCTTAAATCTTACTAAGTTTACCAACTGCAGCTCAAGGTAATGATAAAGGTTTGCAGTTGCCATTGCCTTTCAGCTTATACTGTCTGACGAGCACCGGAAGACTTCACCTCCAACTCCTACAAGTTCTAAGTGAACAGGAATGCTCTTCAGCAAAGACACCATCTGAAGAAGGAAATGATCTTTTTATTGATAACAGCAGAATGATGATGTCTTCTAATGAGACTGCTCTGGGATCTATGTTGATTAATACTGTGTGTGCTGATCAAAAGATCCAAACTTTTTCTACTTAGTACTTCTGGTGTATTTTATTAGGCTGGTTATAGGCATGCGGCATGCATGTAACTAATAATATTGCCCATATTTATGTTTTTGCCGGTCTCTTCTACTATAGATAAAACATAGTCTATAGTACATACATTTCTTTGTAATAATTTTGAGTTGGATTAATATCTTGCATTAAATAATGCACCAAATAAAGTTCATGATCTTGAGAATTAGATTTCACATAAGTTGGTATAAAAGTAGTAGGTTCTGCTCTTTTTTATTAGTTACATACTTTTCTACTTTTATAGTATACATAATGGCAAGAGGATGAGATAAAAGTAAGTGATTCATATGTTGGGATTGAAATTTAATAAAATTTATAGTACTTCAAAGTGATGTATGAGCAAAAAGAAGACTTCTACTCAATAGTTGCCATGAGGTGGAGGGATCAAGTGGAGGCATCAACCCCTTCTTCAACAATAAAATGTTGTTAGAGGGGCAACCGGTACTCGTGCCTTTAGTGTGTTTTCCTTCTAATAGGCTTGCAATTTCACCACATACTTTTGATGGGTGTTCTTATTCTAACTTCTCTAATTTGAGATAATTTGTTCGATTTAAAAGTTGGTTGGTGGCATCCGTGCGGAAATTTTGAGCTAGATCTTGTAAATTCGTTCTTGTAAAGTGGAAGCTAGGGTAGAACCCTCATATCATTACAAAAATACGGTCATTTACTACCAACAAATCGGTTGGAAATGGCCGAGAATGGGAGGAAATGCCTAAGTGGGAAATGTCATTGGTGGAAAATGAAGATGACCACAGTCAATGTGGGACTCACGTGTTGATGTGTACAGCCGCATGATACGGACCTACAATCCAACATGGAGTCCAACGTGGAGTGGGAGGCATTTAAGTTAGATGTAGTCCAACGTGGAGTGGGAAGCATTTAAGTTAGATGCCCCGTGAATGGTGGGAACCATTCACGGCACATGGTATGTCGGGTTTTTGATCATGCTGGAAATCATTTCTGACCACACATTTCGTACAGTCGGTTATGAATGTGGTAAAAATTGGCTAGAAGATGGTGGGAACTATGGGGTTCTTGAAAGGTAAGCGCCGTAGAAAATGGGTATATTGATAGAAATTATGGATATTTTGTTTCAATTATGTATTCTATGCATTACTACGAAAAGTACATATATATAAATAAAATATTTATATCAAAAAATGACGGGAATCAAAAGCAACCCAACCACAACTTCCAAACTTAACAAAAAATAAACATATTATTCTAATGTTTAGATGAAAATCAAAAAGATCACTAAAATGTCAAGTGCAAAAGGTTTTTTAAGCATTTAGTTCACTAATGCGAACGTAACTAATCTCCACCAACATCATTATCCTTGTTAGAGCCCTCACATACTGAAGTGAGGTGATCCTTGTTCTAAGACACAAATCTTAGGTGTACCAACAAGGAGTTACTCATCTTTGTTTCATTAGAAAAAGGAAAGACCCAAGATCTAAGACCTAAGATCCAAGTCCAACGAAGAAGTAGAAGCATTTAGGTAACAAAAGGGAATTGCAAGTGCTTGAGGAGGTGACTATGTTGTTTCGTTCTCAGATAATTTTGTGATAAAGTTTAACTATTTTATTTCGAAGAGGCTACGTGTGTGTAACACTCTAAGATAAATAGATTGTGGTTAGTTGTAAAGGCTTCTCCGCTAATTATAAATCAGTATCTTTATAGTAGAGAAAATCTTGAGTCCAGGGAGGAGCTCGGGGACTGGACTAGGGGTAAGTGGACTCCAATTACTCACTTAGCCATCATCAACCAGCATTTTATCGAATGTGTCTACTATGTTGTGTATCGTAACTTTACATTATACATTTAATTAGTTACTCAAATATAAGAAGTTAAACGTACACACGAGAAAGGAAATTTTGAAAAAGCCAAGCTCTAAATTTTAAAAAGGTAATAAGCTATCCAACGCCCTTCTAGCTTATTAAATTCTTTCACCGGGACCTATGACATTGATTCAAATGGTCTTAGAATGCATGAGGATGTGGATGCATTACACGTAATTAGGTTGAAATTATTAGATGTCATAATAAAGTGGGGTTGCGGTCATAAAGTCTGTTGGTATAATATCCAAGGCCATAACTGAATGCGTATCGGACCCAACAACCCACCAAAGGTTAGTCTGAAAAATTTAACAATTTGGTAATGTTGACTTGTATCTACAAAAACCCCAAATACTCTTATTTTTATGCATGTGGGATGCTACAGTTATTGAGGTATTTGAAAAAAAAATCTATAAAGTTAAAAAGATGAAGAATATCAAATGCAAACACGAACTCATTTGGTACATAAATTTGTAGTGTTGACATTCCTTGTACAAGAGCATGAAATTAAAGTCTTATGAACCACAATAATTGTGATGACACTTTTTAACTCTAGCTATATTCTTTTAGTTCCTCATACTCCAATTATTTCAATGATTTTGAATCAAACTTAAAACCCATTATTTTATTAGGTATAAGCATTTTTCATATCAATTTCTTATTTAATTAAAACCAGCAGCATAAAAAATCATAAAATCTAGGCACCTGCAAAATCAAAAACAATTCCATACCATAAAATAAATACCAAACACAACACCAACACAAAATCTAGGCACCTGCCAAAACAAAACCAATTCACTACCATACCATAATCCATATCATACCATAATCCATCCGTTCGAGAATCCAAAACAACCAGATCTATATACCAAACTACCAGCAATCCATCGAACACAAAATCATTATCGCAAGTCCATTTATCACCAACTACATACATAAAACATCCACTTTACAATAAGTTCAAACGAGTCTACTTGTCAACATACGATAAGTTCAAATGAGTCTACTTGTCACCAACTACATACATAAAACATCCTGTTTACGATAAGTTCAAAAGAAAAGAAAGGCGAGGACCTAGCTTGCACAATGTTTCATAAAATATTTTGCAAACTCAATCCTGATCTCGTTGATGTCATCCTCAGTGTAAACCAGGTTTTATCTACGCAGCCACTGAAAAATCATCCAAAATTTTGTATAAGTAACATGTTCTGCCCTTATAAGAATAAATACAAAGTGGATGAAAAGGCCCAAAGATAGTCAATTGTCACCTTATTAGCAAAGTCCAGCTCCTTATCATGAATGATTGCCATCATGTATCGCATCACAAACATGCGACAATCCTTGTTCCCGGTCTGTACTGGAACTCCCTAAAATATCAAACAAAAATTCATTTAAAATATCCAGTCTCCTTTAATAACATAATTAATATATGATCAGAAAAATAAATAAATACCGCCATATTTTCACACAATACTTTCTTCTTCGAAACCTTTTTCAAATCATCCTTGTACATTTTAATGGCACTGCAACCAAAACGATATATATCAAAACATAAAATAACCACTGCAAAATATGGTCGGACAAAATTTACAAGTCAAGAATTAATAATAAAAATTTACAATGTTAACTCTTACTTGTCGACAACATCCACCCATTCTCCATTTGCAATTCGGCGTTTAAGAGGGTCCATATAGTAGACTACCTCTGCGTCTGGATTGACAACTGTCAAGATCCGGTGGTTCCTAAGAAAAATAAACAGAGGTGCATGTTAAATAGTAAAGCCTAAATTTGATGCTTTTTTGTCACCCAAACAACTTAAATATCATAAAAAATTATTACATCTCTATTAAATTAAAATCAACCTAAAAATTATTTAAACTCACTAATTGTGAAAAATAATCCAAAATGTGATACGAGTAGAGTGTAATTTACTCTAATAAACATGATCAGGTATAACATCAAAAATTGAAGGCTCATACTGATAAAATTTTAATTCCGGTAAATAAATCAACTTTAAAACTGAACCTATACAATTAATATCAAATTTGAACTTCAAATATTACCAGGTTGAACTATACAATTGCCCCCATCTTAGAAACAAACCTAACATCTAGTAACAAAATCAATTAAATACTGTAAGGCATTTGATTACTTTTATATTAAGGCATTTGATTATGTTTATACTGAACCAATGCAATTAATATAAATTTCAACAACAAATATTATCGAGTTTAACTATAGAATTGAACCCATTCCTTAAAAATAAAAGTTAAATTCTTAAAAAAAATTAATAAAAATCTGGCAAGGCTTAACAGCTTAATATCTTGGGATAATATAAATACTTACACATCATTGTAAGGGAGGAGAAAATGTTGCCCTGTCCTAGAATCTTTAAATCTTGCACACAATTCACGCGACCTCTGCACTGCACTGCCACATCTAATGTCACCGATTGTGCCCGGACCTACAAAGCTAATCATGTTGACCATCTTATGCTTCTTCACATATTTATTCAAGAAGCTACAAATTAAATTAAGCAGTCCTTAGTAAAGATTGTCATATTTAATCCAAGGCTATATACTCCAAAAAAAAAACTTTGAATGAAAAGCTTATTGAATAAAAAGGCAAATGACAGAGCCGGTCATTTCACCTCCAGAGCATACTGCATGTATATCAGATAAGAAATGATTTGCTTCTTTGTAAAGCCAAATGCTTCTTTGCTTAGCTCAAAAGAAATTGTTCGGCCACCACTCAAGGCTTCCTTTGCCCATGTCCACAAACATTTCATTGCAGAAGGATAATTCGGACCAATCTGAAAAACAAGCTCTGGTTCAACATCTTCAAGTACTTTATACGTCTTCTTCATTTTCTTAGCATGGGCTTTCTTGGTTTTCTAAAACAATTGCAAATAAAAATAATTAAAAAAATAGACTAAACAAACACATAGTACATATATTAACCATACTAAAAAAACATTCTGACCTTGGCGGCCAAAACATGAGAAGTACTGCTATTGTTTCCTACAATTATCATGTTTCTCGGCCATGCAATAAAAGGTCCCATGGCTTCTTGAACAGTCAAAATTTCATCCACGATAGGGAAGGGAATTTTATCATCTCCTTGAATGACTTTAGTGATAGACACCCTTGCGTTCTTTTCTCCAAGACTTGCTCCATGGATAGTCTTCTCATGTCCTTCGGGAACGCGTACTTCATCAATTGTTGCACAAGCAACAATGTTGCTCAACGATCCAACAGCCAATCAACATACAGAACTACCAAGAATCCACTTAAATTTTCTCAACAACCCTTCCATTATTATCCTCACCTGCCACCTTTTTATTATCCTCAAGCTCCACCTCTAAATCTACAAACAAATTATCTATCAATGTCACATTTTTATAAACACCTACATCAACATCCACATCCACATCAACCCCACCCTTAGAGTGACAGTTTGCCTGCTGGGAATTTGGTTTCGGACTACCATCATGTTGTACACCATTTTTCGATGAATTTACATTGTATTTTTCAAATTCAACAGCCCAAAATGCATCTCTCTCTTTAATAATTTTTGGAGTCTCCTCTGCCATGTACTTTTGAATTGCCTCACGTACCCTTTCTTCCACTATCCTCGCCTTCTTTTCCCTCGGAAGATCAAAATAAACCGACTGCTTCACATAAATTCCCTGACCACGTACTCTGCCTCCGTGATCACGATTACCGAGCGCCATTGTTAAGACATCATTAGTACCTTAAACTTTAAGTTTTCCTCCTTCATCGTTTTCTACAAAAGCTCAGTAACATTTTTTACCATAAGCACATACATCCTTTAAGCACATTCATCCTTTAATTAAAATATTACACAATTAACACCAATTTATTTTTACTAGTTATAAGCACATTCATGCTTTAATATATTTAATTTAATAGATTCAATTACAAGCACAAGAGACAACTTAGTTTACTTGGTGGTACATGGGACCTAGTAAGTACATTCATTAACAAACTAATCCAGGGATAAAAAATATTAAAATAAAATATTAACCTACACATAATACAAAATCTAGACATTTAATATTATGAACCAATTTTCAATATAAATATGTGTATTTGACTCTCTTAGTGAACAGGGGATTATTAAAATATATAATTAATTACTAATATTAAATATGATACAATCAACATGCTACTAGCAGTAAAGGCATACAAACAAATTCTATGTTAACTAGAGACCACTAATGCGAATTATACATTATAATAGAAAAAATAAACTATAGATTTATAGGCTTCATGTGTATATAATTTATTAAAATTTAACTTTTGAAACTTCAATTCTTTATTAAAAAATACACAAACACGTGCATCAAATAGAATGGACAATTATATTAATAACTGATAATTTCCTTCACTTTTTCTGCAACTTCATCATTTAAAAAATTACCATCTTCGTCCATCCTTGCTAGGATCCAAGTGTCCGACCGATCTACTTACTTTGCATCTGGATGAGATTCAGTCTACATTTACATGTAAAGGATCACCTTAGTAATAACATAAACATGCTTGTAAAATTAATATGAAGCAAAAAATGTGCATGTTGTTTCATTATCACTAACCCATTCATTCCCGAGATTAGCATAACCTTTTCGAGACATTCGATGTGGATATTTACTCAACTTCCTTCTTTCTTGTTGTTCTTTATAAATTTTCTTCATAAAAAGCAGCAATAAGGTTAGAAGATCATAAGTAAGTAAATATTAAAATGAATAAAGCTAAGTAGAAATATACCAGAAACTCAGGCGACGTGCGATTAACAACAAATATGTCCCAGTGTGATTTTTCTATAAAAGTAAAATCTGCATGAGGATGTGCAAAAAATTGATGTACTTGGTCAGCCGACATTTAAATTCCCTCCATTTTGCCCCGGCCGATCTGAATACCAACTTTTTTGCAGACTCAGGTACAACATAAGCCATCTACGTACATATACCAACAAATTTAAAGTTAAAAGGTGCTAGTTAATGAAGAACAAATAATGAAAATAAAAGTTAAAATGATGGAAGTTATTTATATTCATTTTACCTGCACAAAGTCCCAAATTTTCGTCTTTGTCTCTTTAGGAACACATTTCCAAGAATCATGCCAGATCGGGGTTTTGGTTCTTGCCAAAACTCCAATATATGATTGCATCTCTTTACCTTCTTCATCATATGGCTCTCCTTTTGCATTAAAAGACACAGTAAGTTTGATCCCTCGGATCTTGCGTTTCACAATTCGGTGCATCATTACACAGCCTCGCTTCAATAGTTTTAGTCCTTGAGTATTGTCTGGTTTGGTAACAGCTTTTTCTCAATTTCTTTTTTTTGATATTTTCTTTTGTAAGTTTTCATAAATGGCCTTCTTCACAGTTTTTGGGGGAGAACTCAATGGAGTGGAGGTGTCGCTGTTCGTGGACTTTGTCTTTCTTAAAGCCCTTAGCACACTCATTGTCCTTGGATGGGTGAAGATCGTGTCTTTTTGAACCCAATCCTGTGAGACGCTTTCTTTTTCAAATTTCCCTTATCTGCCTTGGTCTTCTTCTTAGGAGTAGCCATAACCTATAAAGCACACAAACAAGGAATAAGTACAACATTAACATGACAGTAAACTCAATAAAACTCAAAGACATTACAGGTAAAAGACCCTAAAAACAACAAAAGAATAACCATCTGAGATATCTTAACTTTCCAACTTAAAAGCGTATTATAAATTTAACTTAAAATGATGTTGTGTCACACTTTGAGTGCCTAAACTAACCAGAGATATACACTAACAAACATTCAACCAACAATAAAAACTAGCTTATAATCGTACAACTTATGGCATGTGAATAAAGATAAATTATCCATTTATTATAGGACAGTAGCACAGGGCTCATTCAACTAACTAATCGACTACAGAGTTATAACAAACAAACCAGTAATTTCATCTCAAAAATCAATAGAATCACGAAACAAAAAACAAGAAATTAGCATAGTTACAAGATATCAAACAGAAATTAGCACCCTATTAATATTCATTTGGAACAAAAACAAAAGAATAGCAAGAACCAGGGGTTTCATCATGAGGCAATTACAGTTTAAAACCAGGGGTTTCATCATCAACACTCAACACTTCACAATTGCATGCAAAATTTACATAATAAAACAAAGCAAAGACATTTCTTTTCACTAAAATCGTAATTCAACAATTCAACATCTAATTAAAATTAATAAATTTTGATTAGAATGAAATCTCGAAACATGACTTTATAAAATAAAGTTGATGAAGAAGGAAAAATCAAAATATGTTCAGAACAAAGTACGTCATTAGTAACATTCAAATTATCAGCTTATAAGTTGTAAATTCAACTTATAAGTAGGGTCGACTAATAAGGTGACTTATAAGGGGTTACGGTTATGATTTAAGGATCACTAGGGGTTAAAAAATTAGTTTAACAAAGTAGTTGATAGGGTAATTTTCTAAATTGTTCGGGGTTGCCCGCAAGGGTTGGCTCAGCTGGTTAAAGAGGGGATAACTATCCTCTTGGTCACAGGTTCGAATCCCACAAGAGGAGAATTTATGATTATGCCTCCTGAGTTAGAGTCTGTCGCTAAATGCGGTTTACCTTGGTTCACGTGGTTTGCAGGCTATTGCGTGAGCCCGTAGGGTCTACCCAGTGCGCACCTGAAGGGTAGCGGCTGCCGGTTACTTACAATAAAAAAAATATTCGGGGTTAAATTAGGGTTTAAAGTATAATGTTTAGAATAATTTATGATTATGCTTAATAAGAAAGATTCGATTAATATAAAAACACATCGGAACATCTTTTTCTAGAAAAGGTATCAATATTGTATATGATAATCATATTCATATTCGAAGTACATCCATATGTTTGGATCATTGAAAGGGTGATTTAAACATCCGTACAATTGGATCGTCGAAAATATTTATAAATTTAGAAAATATCGATAAACAGGGGATATCAACTCCAAAAAGTCAAACTTTTCGCTAGTGAGTTATATATAACAGTTTACAAAACAACTATTTAATCTAGTGTTGGGCAATAGTTTTTCAAAAACACCATTGTGTAAAACAATAGAACTCCCAATTGTCGATACGATCAAGTTGTAAAAAACAAATAACAAACTAAAAATAATTAGATGATTTATTTACTGATCGTTTAACACTAAAAATATAAAAAATATTGAAATTGAAAATGATAATAAAGACATTATAAACGATTCAAACTAAACCAATATCGATAAAAGAACAACTTCACAATTTTTCGTGTAATATAAATTCGATATTCTAATTACCGACATACTTTTTCTTTAAAATAATTTGTGATTATTTATTTTTTAATAAATTATATAATTTATTCCTCTATATTAATTTATTCAAATACATAAAATCCAAATTATTGTGGTCCTAGAAAATAAATGAATTAATATTATTCAAAATATTTTAATTTATGAGCCATGTAATTCTTATATAACAATTTAGTTGAGACTTAAACATATTATTAATTACATTTTATTTTAGACATATATTTGTTAAGACATGTATCTGTCGGAACAAGAACACATTTATTTACTTAGTAGATAGGCCGGTCATCCATGTCCCTGTGCTCTCAAATCCATAATACTCTCAAATCTATGCTCAAATTCGTGCTAATACTCTCAAATCTATGCTCAAATTCGTGCTAATACTCTAAAATCTATGCTCAAATTTGTGCTCATACCCTCAAGTCCTCAAATCTAGATAATAAATCCATGTCACATCAAGAATCCAAGACATCAAGAACTCGGGTTTTAAATTTCTTTTCACACTTGAACAGGTAAGTACAGTCTTTTATGAAGTCGGGTTATATATGTACACTCTTTTGAATTCATTTTGATGAATTCATTTTTTTGTGATTCTGAACTAGGGTTCATATTAATTTGGGGGAAATATAAAGACTTCACAATTCATTTTTAAGAAGCTATAAGGACATATAAGTACTTTAATTTATGAATTTCGGTTATATATGTCCTCTGTTTTGAATTCTTTTGATGTTTTTTTTACTTTAATTAGGGTTCAGTTATAAAGATTTTGTGGAAATATAAAGATTTCATAATTTAGTCTGAATTTGAGGTTCTATTCAGACTTTTAAAAGATGGGTAGGTCATGGTTAAAAGCGGATAGAAGAACAAAAGAGTTCAAAAAAGGAGTCGAAGATTTATTAATATAATGGTTATAATGCTGAAAAAATCAGTTGTCCATTTATAAACTGCGCACATAGTAAATCATGGAGAGCGCAGATAGTTAAAAACCATATTTTTCAAAATGGAATTGATCAAACTTATACACGTTGGATATGGCACGGGGAGAATAATTCTGTAGAAAGTTCTGATGAAACCGACACTACAGAATCTATCAATCAAGGCACCTCAAGAATGGGTGAACGTTTTGACGATGATATATCTTCTGATGAAACCGACACTTCTGACTTCATCAACCATGTTAAAGGTGAAAGCTCTGGTCCAGTTATAAGCTCTAGTCCAGTTACACAACTTGAAAGTGAAGCATGGTATGTCTGATTCATGCTTCAGTGATATTCTATTATTACTTGGCTCTTTACTTCCGGAAGGCAACAACATCCCTTCTTCCTTCAATGAAGCAAAGAAAACCTTATGTGCATTAGGAATGGTATATGAAAAGATACACACATGTCCGAATAATTGTCTCTTATACCGTGGAGATTTAGATGAAGAACAGACTACTTGTCACGTATGTAAGGCCTCCAGATAGAAATTGAACAAAAAAGGAGCTGAACTTGAAGGGGTCCCTGCTAAAGTTCTATGGTATTTCCCGCTGATACCAAGATTACGAAATTTATTCAATACACCTCACATTGCAAAGGACATGACGTGGCATGACACCGAGCGACAAAAGGATGGTAAAATGAGGAATCCAGTTGATTCAAAAACATGGAAGGATGTCAACCAAAAATAACCTGATTTTGCATCAGAGACTATGAACCTTCGTTTAGCTTTATCTTCCGATGGTTTCAATCCTTTTCATGGAAACCGTACTGATTACTCAAGCTGGCCTGTTTTGCTATCAATTTATAGCCTTCCTCCTTGGATTTGTATGAAGAGAAGGTATATTATGCTCTTCTTGTTAATATCTGGACCGACTGAGCCTGGAAATGATATCGACTTGTTTCTTCAACCACTAATAGAAGATCTGCAAGAGTTGTGGCGTGGGAAAGAAATGTACGACGCTTATAAGAAAGTGTTTTTTATGCTTAGGGGCATTTTATTATACACAATAAGTGATTATCCTGCCTTAGGGAACTTGCCAGGAAATGTTATTAAAGGGTATAATGCGTGTACTATTTGTATTGATGAAACAAAAGCTACTAGGTTGGTTAATTACCGTAAGACGGTGATTATGAGGCATCGAAGATGGTTGCCCCGTAATCATCCTTATAGAAGGCAGAAATCAGCTTTTGATAATACTGTGGAGAAGGGGGACGCCCATGTTCCATTAACTAGAGAAGAGGTTTTTCAAAGAGTACAACATTTAACGGCCCATGTATTTGGAAAGAAAAAACGACAACCACGATGGAAGAAAGGTGAACTTCGACCTGTTTGGAAAAAGATTTCAATATTCTTCCAACTTGAGTATTGGGAATTTTTGCCAGTTAGGCATGTTCTCGATGTGATTCACATCGAGAAAAATATATGCGAAGCCCTGCTTGGAACTTTTCTAAATATTCCGGGGAAGACAAAAGATAGGGAATTTGTCCGTCTTGATATGGCTGAAATGGGAATAAGAACGGAGCTGAGACCAAAGACTTCTGGAAAGAAAGAAAAGGTACCGTTGATATCATGGAATGTAACGCATGTAGAAAAAAAAATAGTTTGCTCATCATTTCTTAAAATGAAGTTGGCATATGGATTTTGTTCAAATATTAAGAATCTTGTAAACATGGAAAATCTTCGGCTTGTTGGAATGAAATCTCATGATTGTCACACGATATTGCATCATTTGCTTCTAATCTTAATTTGATCAGTATTACAAAAACAAGTCAGGTGCACAATTATTAGGTTTTGCCTTTTCTTCAAGGCAATTTGCAGTAAAGTGATCGATGTAGACAAGTTGGAAAAAATGCAGAGTGAGTTAGTGGAAACATTTTGCCAGCTTGAAAAGCACTTTCCCCCTTCATTCTTTGATGTGATGATCCATCTCTCAGTTCATCTCGTGAGAGAAGTTAAACTTTATGGGCCAATATTCCTTCATTGGATGTATCCCTTCGAGAGATATCTAAAAGCGTTTAAAGGATATGTATGGAATCCGGCTCATCCCGAATGGTGTACTGCTGAGGCATATATTGCCGAAGAGGCGGTGGAGTGTTTGGTGAATTTTGAAAAATCTACCGTTGAAGTGTCACAAAATGCAAAGCATGAGCATAATGCAAGACCTCTATCTGGTGCCACATTGATAAAGCCGAGCGATGAGGACTTGCATCTAGCACATTTGTGTTTTCTCCAAAATACAACTAACATTAGACCATATTTTGAGTAAGTTAGTGATATTTAAGTGTGTGTTATTTCATTATTTTCTACACTTTGACTAATATACTAAAGAAAGTGATTTTTCTCGCAGCGAGCATATGGCATCTTTGATGACAAGATACCAACAACATGAAAATGATGAAGTCTGGCTTAAAAACAAGCAAAATGCAGAATTCCACAAATGGTTCAGGAAAAAGGTATGATTGTTATTTGAATAAAAACTTCATAAATAGGCCTAGTTAAATTTTTCTGGTAAATATATTTGTTATTTGTTTATTCAAGCAAACATGATTTTTTATAGATAATAGTAATTTTTTTAAAATTTGATTATGATGGTTAAAAAATGAAACAGAGGAATTTAAAAATATCCAGGAACACATTTAGTCTCAGAATTAATTTTAATATGAAAATATAATTAATATTTATCAATTTGTTTTAAATAGATTGAATCAGAATTGTTGGATTACCATAACAACAGACCTGAGGAGATAAGGTGGATTGCTGAAGGGCCCAACAAGAATGTCCCTACATTTAGCGGATATAGAATCAATGGTGTTACGTTTAGCACCAAGGAGCGTGATGACACTCGACAAGTTTAGTGTAGTGGTGTCTGTGTCGTTGCAGATACAATGCTTGTACAGAGTAAGGAGAAGAGTATTGAACATACTTCACAGACCTACTATGGAGTTATAACAAGTATATGGGAGTTGGACTATAACAAATTTAGAGTCCCAATATTTCGTTGTAATTGGGTAGATATGAACCAGGGGGTTAAGGTAGATGAGTTGGGATATACAATTGTTAATTTGAATAAATTAGGTTTCGTAAATGATCCGTTCGTGCTAGGGAAACATGATAAGCAGGTTTGTTACATTGATGATCCTCTTGAAAAATATTGGTATGTCGTGTTGAAATTACCAGAAAAGAACTGTTATGAACAATGTGACGATGAAAATGATGGATCAGTAGAAATAGAACTTGAGAATGAGCTGCATTTGCCAATGTTTCCCAATGTTGACGAACTTGATGAGGAAAAAGCTAGTTATATGCGGGACGAAGATGAATGGATTCAACTCCCATGATGGTAAAAATTACCTTATTTTAAGTTAAATTATCTAGAAAATTACCCCAGCATGAGTTACCTCTCTTCCTTTTATAATTTATTTATTCGTAAATCTTTTTTTATTTCTCGAATTATTATTTGTCAAAATTTGATAATTTTAATTAATCAGTGTCAATTACGATTACTGTTTTAATATATATGAAGTTAGCAATTTTTTTTAAATTTTTATAAATGAGTTACCATACTGGAAATTTTCATTTTCTAATTTATCGCTCCCTTTTTTCTTGATTGTTTGGACTGTCTGACATTTATATGTTGGATTCAGTGTCATCTAATTATTGGACAGTAGTGTTGATTTGCCATAAATCCTGTTAATCTTAAATTTGTAACCATGTTCAGTTTTTTTATTTTTCTTTCACTGACCAATGTGATTATTGAGCCGGATTTCATTGTTGCCCGTTTTTGTCCATTTCCGTGGAAAAGCCTGTTTGATTGCATTATTGGTTTTATGGACATGCTTAATTAAAACAGTTGGTCGCTTGTCAAAGTTTTGGTTGGAATTCTGGATAGAATAAGGTGTTCAATATATGATACCCTGCTTCTTCTCTGCCAACAACTTGTTACATTTGGTCACTTACTTCTGGAAGGTTTATATGGCATGATGAGAGCTCAATTAGGTTTTATATTTTTCGATTAATTATCTTGTCAAATTGTAATAGAATTTGGTTTGTGAATTATCCAATTGAAATTAGTTGTTGACTTGAGGAAATATTCTGATTTGCCAACTTGATTGAGGGTTTTTTGCTAGTCTATATGGGTTCGATGATATTTTGGTAGGTATTCATTGGTTGGCTGCTTTTGGATTAATTTTCTGGGGATTTAACATATATACAACTCATTTTTTCCATTTTAACATTACTCAGAGACAACAGTTTATAGATAATCTATTAAACCATTTTCTACCTAGAGTTTAGACAACATGCTTGAAGAACCAAACCATTGTGTGTTAGAGTAATGTTAAAATCGTTGTGTATTAGTTGAGATATGAAAAAAGTAAACTGGTGAGTTGTTAAAATTTTGCGGGAGATTAAATTAAAATAGGAGGGAGAATGAAAAAATAATAATTCAAAACAACCACTGAAATTATCTTTTAAAGTGTGGTGTTTAGACAACACGTTATAAATCCGCTGTGTAAATCTTATAAATATAATGCTTTAAAACACCATTATTTGTGGCCTTTCCTTTTAACAATGGTATAAACACACAGTTTTTTGATGTTTAATGAGACAAGGTAAGAATAAGCACTTGTCCAAATTACACAACATAAGCAGCAAAACCATTATCTTAATCTGATAAATGGTTGTTATTTAACAACAGTTCTAGCGTGTTGTCTTAGTATTTTAAGACAACAGTTTAGTTTGCACACTGTTGTCTGATTCCATGGGAGGGCATAACAAAGACAATAGTTTTTGAACTGATAGATAACTATTATATGTCCTTAAGCTCACACAACTGTTGTTTTTGCAAAATCATTTTACCGTTGTTGTATTTTTTAGGACAATGGTATTTTTTTAACCATTGTCTTTCAACCGTTGTCTGATTGCATTTTTCTTGTAGTGCCTCATTGTGTAGCAACATAATAATCCTTAGCCAACTCTCAGAAGAAGGACACAAGGTCGTGCTTAATGGAGAGTTTCTTTGGGTTCGTGACAAATAAGGAAAACTTCTCATGAAAGGGAGGCGATCTGCAAATCGATTATATAAGATGATCCTTTACACTCATGAACCAATGTGTATGATTACAAGATGCAAGAATCTGAATTGGTTATAGCACTCAAGGCTCGGACATGTGAACTTTAAGGCACTGAAACTAATGTCCACTACGAACATGGTTTATGGTCTTCCAAAAATTGATCACCGGAAGGAGAATTGCACTAGATGCTTGTTGGATATATAAACCAGAAAGAGTTTCCCACAAAAAACTGAATTTCAAGCATAAAAACCTTTGAAACTCGTTCATGGTGACCTCTGTGGCTCCATGCACTCTAGCTGGTAATAGGTACATATTTCTTCTTGTTGATGATTATAGTCGTGTAATGTGGATTTATTTGTTAAAAAATAAAAGTGATGCTTCTTGTGCCTTTAAGAAATTTCTTTGGTTGAGAAAGGTCATGAGAAAAGGATTGAAACTTTCAGAATAAATAGAGGGGGAGAATTTTCCTCAAAAGAATTTGTACGTTATTATGAGGAGGCTGGAATATCGAGGCATTTTACTGCACCTTACTCGCCGCAGCAAAATGGTGTGGTTGAGCGAAGAAACAGAACCATGATAGAAATGGCTCGCAGTTTGTTGCAGGAAATGGGGATGCTATTTTATTTTTGGGGAGAAGCCATTCGACATTCAAACTATCTGTTGAATAGGCTTCCAACTTAAGCTATGATAGGGATAATACCCTACGAGGTATGGTCTTGGAATAAGCCTCATCTCAAGCATGTGCGTGTTTTTGGTTGCCTTGTATATATGAAGGTGCCCACTATACAACTAACGAAGCTTGATTGCAGAAGTAAGGCCGTCATACACCTTGGAAAGGAGCCTGGCACTAAGGCATATAGGCTGTATAATTATGAGTCAAAAACAGATTGTGTGAGTAGGGATGTGGTGTTCGAGGAAAGAAAGTCATGGAATTGGGATAATAAGACAGTGACACGAGCAACTCAATAGTGACAACTCATATACTCGTGACTCTGAAAATTCATTTGAAGACAATAGTGACAACTCATATACTCGTGACTCCACTCCAAGAAATAGCCAAAGCTCTAATGAAGATTTGGGATCAAGTACAATGTCAACTGGTGACTCGAACTCGAGTTCAGAAGAAGATAGCCAACTGAGACATTACAGATCACTCACGGAGAGTTATAATGAAACATAACCAATAGAATTGACAGAAGATGAGTTACTAATAATGGGAGTTGACGAACCTGTCAACTATAATCAAACAGCTAAGGGAGGAGGAAAGCCATGAAGGTTGAGATGGATGTTGTTGAAAGAAATAATACATGGGAATTGACAGAGCTACCTCCAGGAAAGAAACCAATAAACGTGAAGACAACATTTTTAAATGGTGAAATTCAGGAAGAAGTTTGTGTGTCGCAACCAGAGGGATTCGTAAAACGGGGCAAGAAATATTTAGTGTATAGACTACTGAAAGCTCTTTACGGGCTAAGGCAAAAGCAAAAGCCTGGAGAATATGGGTTTTGTCAAGTATCCTTACGAACAAGTAGTGTATTCCAAAAGTGTTGGGACTGATGTGTTAATTGTCGTGGTGTATGTTGACGATCTTTTGGTCACAGGATCTAGCCTTCAGGTCATCAAGGAATTTAAGGCGCAAATGAATTGTATGTTTGATATGAGTGATTTAGGCAAGCTAACATACTATTTGGGAATTGAGGTGAGTCAGGGTCATGGGTACATTCAGTTAAAGCAGTCCAGATATGCAAGGAAAATACTTGAGAAGGCTGGCATGATCGAATGCAACAATACCAAGTATCCTATGAACCCTAAGGAAGTAATTCACAAAGATGAACAAGGTGCATCAGTAAATGGCACGGAGTTCAAAAGTTTAGTTGGGGGTGTGCGTTATCTCGTGCACGCCAGGCCTGACATGGCATACTCGGTTGGAATAGTCAGTAGATTCATGGAGAGACTCACAATAATGCATCAGAACGCAACTAAGCGAATATTTAGGTCTGTCAAAGCTACAATTGATCTTGGTTTGGTGCACACAAAGGACAGTAAAAATAATGTGTTAACAGGGTATTTAGATGGTGATTTGGCTGGGAAAGCTTGGTCACATGGATGTCTCAAAAACAGAGGAGCGTTGCACTTTCTTCATGTGAGGCGGAATTCATGGCACCTACTGCAGCAGCTTGCCAGCTATTTGGTTGAAAAATCTGCTTGCCCAGGTCACAGGAAAAGTTATGGGTCCAGTAACACTGTTCATTGGCAACAAATCTGCGATCGACCTTGCAAGGATTCTGTGTTCCATGGAAGAAGTAAACACATTGACATATGCTATCACTTCATACGTGAATGGGTTGAGAAAGGAGAAATTGTAATCAAGCACATAAGTAGTGATGAACAGCGAGCAGATGCTCTCACGAAGGCACTTACTACTGTTAAGTTTGAAAGAATGAGGAAGCTGTTGGGTGTGAAGGCTGGTGTCCAGACAAATTGAGATTAAGGGTGAGTTTGTTGGTTATTAATCTGAATATGTTTTGTTTAATTTATTTTGTGTTTTTTCCAGTCATGGTATTGGACTAGGTGTCTGCCATTCTAGTTATTTGAATAAGTCTACAGAGACGAGGATATTTCCTAGGAGCATTAGAAAGTAGTCATTTGTTTTAGAGTTGTAACAGGAGATCAGTTAGTTGGCACTTGGTTTTCAGGTGTTATATGTTCTGTCTTCTATTTTTGTGTATTCAGTTTCATAAATAAAATCAACACTTAGAGTGCATGCTTTGTTCTTCTTAGTTTACACTTAATACTGACATATTGAGTTAAACTTTATTTGAGCTAATTCCTACACAGTATTCATGGTGCTTATATTGGAGGTGGAGTTGATGTGATCACTCCCTGTGATATTAGGTTTTGTACTGACTCTGCTTTTTTCTCGATTAAGGAAGTTGATCTTGCTATTGTTGCTGATCTGGGGACGCTTCAGAGGTTGCCTCGGGTTCACTACAAGAAAACAAGACTAAATACAACCGCACAAATACAACCGACATCAAATTCAACCGTTTGCGGTTGAAATTAAGGGTGCGGCTAAATACAACCGCATGCGGTCGTATTTAAATACGGTCGTATTTATGCGGTCGAATTTAGTACTAATTACAACTGAATAAATACAACCGTATATATATACAACCGTATACGGTTGAGTTTAGGCGTGCTCCTAAATTCAACAGCATTTGGTCAAATTTAGCCTTACTAACTACAACCGAATAAATACAACCGTATATATATACAACCATATACGGTTGAGTTTAGGCGTGCTCCTAAATTCAACCGCATTCGGTCCAATTTAGCCTTACTAATTACAACCGAATAAATACAACCGTATTTATATACAACCGTATACGGTTGAGTTTAGGCGTGCTCCTAAATTCAACCGCATTCGGTCAAATTTAGCCTTCCCAAAAAATTGAGGGAATTTTCCCGCCAACGAATTTTGTACTAAATTCAACCGATTCGGTCGAATTATTTTTAAAAATGGCGAAAAATTTATGGGAAAAAATATAGAATAAATTTACACGAAATTTATATTTTAGTTCTTGCAAAAAAATTATTATGGTAGTTAGATATTTATCGTTCAATTAATAATTATAGATTGAATTTCAATTTATTTTGTATTTATTTTAATTTATAATCCAACCATACGGATATGAAAATTGTCAAAAAAGAAAGTTTACGGAAAAATGTAAGTAATTTTAATATTTAAATTTTAACTATTTTGACATCCGTACGATTAGATCATTCATTAATATTTTTAAAAATATCGAAATATCAATATGGGATTAAACACTAGTTAGAAGTACTTGTCAAATTACTAGTTGACTGTTAAAAAAGCAAACCGAATATATTTATTTTATTCTAAAATTTTTGTCATATCACTAAAATATATTGATCTTGACATCCGTACGGTTGGATCATTCATTAATATTTTTAAAAATATTGAAACATCAATATGGGATGAAACACTATTTAGAAGTACTAGTCAAACTACTCTTTGACTATTAAAAAGGCAAACCAAATATATTTATTTTTTTCTAAAATTTTTGTCAAATCACTAAAATATATTGATCTTGATATCCGTATGGTTGGATCATTCATTAATATTTTTAAAAATATCGAAACATCAATATGGGATTAAATACTAGTTAGAAGTACTGGTCAAACTACTCTTTAACTCTTAAAAAGGCAAACCAAATATATTTATTTTTTTCGAAAATCTTTGTCATATCACTAAAATATACAGATATTGACATCCGTACGGTTGGATCATTCATTAATATTTTTAAAAATATCGAATAATCAATATGGGATTAAACACTAGTTAGAAGTACTGGTCAAATTACTAGTTGACTGTTAAAAAAGCAAACCAAATATATTTATTTTTTCTAAAATTTTTGTCATATCACTAAAATATATTGATCGTGACATCCGTACGGTTGGATCATTCATTAATATTTTTAAAAATATCGAAACATCAATATGGGATTAAACACTAGTTAGAATTACTAGTCAAATTACTAGTTGACTGTTAAAAAAGGAAACCAAATATATTTATTTTTTCTAAAATTTTTGTCATATCACTAAAATATATTGATCTTGACATCCGTACGGTTGGATCATTCATTAATATTTTTAAAAATATCGAAACATCAATATGGGATTAAACAATAGTTAGAAGTACTGGTCAAATTACTAGTTGACTGTTAAAAAAGGAAACCAAATATATTTATTTTTTCTAAAATTTTTGTCATATCACTAAAATATATTGATCTTGCCATCCGTACGGTTGAATCATTCATTAATATTTTTAAAAATATCGAAACATCAATATGAGATTAAACACTAGTTAGAAGTACTCGTCAAATTACTAGTTGACTGTTAAAAAAGGAAACCAAATATATTTATTTTTTTCTAAAATTTTTGTCATATCACTAATATATACAGATCCTGACATCCGTACGGTTGGATCATTCATTAATAATTTTTAAAATATCGAATCTTCAATATGGGATTAAACACCAGTTAAAAGTACTGGTCAAATTATTAGTTGACTGTTAAAAAAGAAAACTAAATATATTTATTTTTTTCTAAAATTTTTGTCCTGTACTTCTTACTAATGTATTATCCCATATTAAATCTTAAATATGTGAAATATTGATTTGACCAGTACTTCTTACTACAGTTTAGTATAATACTGATGTTTCGATTTTTGAAAAATTGTTTATGAATGATCCAGCCTTAAGTATGTCAAGATTTATATATTTTAGTGATATGATAAAAAATTTAGAAAAAAAATAAATGTATTTGATTTTCTATTTTAACAGTCAACTAATAGTTTGACCAGTACTTCTTAATAATGTTTAGTCCAATATTGATGTTTTAATTTTTTAAAAAATATTTATGAATGATCCAACCTTACAAATGTTTAGATCTATATATTTTAGTGATATGATAAAAACTTTAGAGAAAAATAAATTTATTTGGTTTGCTATTTTAACCGTCAACTAGTAGTTTGACCAGTACTTATTATTAGTGTGTTTCGTCCGTACTGATGTTTTGATATTTTAAAAAATATTTATGAATGATCCAACTTTAGAGATATCAAGATTTATATATTTTAATGATATGAGAAAATTTTTAGGAAAAAATTAATGTGTTTGGTTGGCTATTTTAACAGTCATCTAGTAGTTTGACTAGTAATTCTCAGTAGATTTAGTCCCATATCAATGTTTCAATTTTTTAAAAAATGTTTATGAATGATCCAACCGTAAAAATGTCAAGATCTATATATTTTAGTGATATGACAATTTTTTTTAAAAAAATAAATGAATTTGGTTTGTTATCTTAATAGTCAACCAATATTTCGACCCTAACCCTAGAATGTTCCTCAAATTGAAAATAAAAAAATTAATTAATTTAACATAATAGAAAATTAATTAATTTAACATAATACCTTGATTATTTTAACAAAAAAATAATTAATTTAACATAATAGAAAATTTCACCACATGCCTATTTTTAGTATTTATGATAAAATCGATCAAAATCATAATTTCAAATTTTTTTAAAATAGCGAGTTCTCAAAAATAAAATTTAAAATTTAGAATATTATAAACTTTGTAAGGAAAATATTAATTTATGTTATATGTCCTATAAAAGTAACAAATTATATAATAATAATAATAATAATAATAATAATAATAATAATAATAATAATATTAATAATAATAATAATATTAATAATAATAATAATTAAAATTGACACTCCTAAATTCGACCGGATACGGTTGTATTTAGAGCCACGTCAGTGATCCGCGTGAATGAAATCTAACGAACCAAATTAAACTACTATAACAACAATCCAATGGTTATAATTATATTTTATAAAAAAGTTTATAAAACAAAATAATACAAAATTATATATATAAAAAATCTAACCCTAAACCCCCCACCCCCAGCCTTACACGTCCCTCCCCCCTTTTTACCCTCACGCCGCACCTTCCCCTCCCCTGTTTTTCCTCCCGCCCTCCCTCCCCCTCCATCCATCTCTCTCTCCCTCCCTCCCACCTTCTACGCCTCTCTCACGATTTGGTAGGAATGGTAAGAAAGTTTTAAAAAATTTCTATTTTATAATTTTAGTTCGAAGGGTTTTTCGTTAGGTTGTTTATTAGGTTGGCAACCACCGTGTACGACAGAGGAGTTGACAGAGGAGTTGACGGAAAAAAACGAATTTGACGGCTATTGATGACGTGATTCCACCCATTTTGTGGAAGATTCGAGATTTATAAATTTAAGTTTTTTATGGATCTGAGGAGGGATGGCGCGTGGAGAAGTGTGGGATTTCTTGTTGATATGTATGTGTAATCATTTGGTGTGTATTTTTGATATCTTGTGGTTGAATGTTTAGAATGTTTATCTTGGGTTATGATGAAGGGTGTGTTTTTACTTGATAAGTGTGTGCTTTGGCTGTTCCTAGTTCTATGTTTATTGTTATAATTTTTTTAGCTTACTGGAATAATTAGTTCATATATGGGGTAATCGATTCATTTGCTGTTATTTTTTGGTTTTGCGTTTTTAAAATCGAGTTGGTTTCTGACTTCTGAGTGGTATAAAACATTGCCACCTATATTGGGGGTAGTAAGCCATAATAAAATTCTGGAGATGTAGAAGAAATACATTGACCCGTCTTTTAAGCTCATCGGGATCCAGATATTTTCCGGTTTCCGGCGAGTTTTTTTTGAAATTGGTGTGCGTGAATTCAACCGTATTTGGTTGTATTTAGACCCCTATTTTTGACCAAATACAGTTGAAACTAACATTTGGGCGGGCCTTTTAAATTTTGGTAATAAATTTAATTATTTGGGCGGGATATTCAAATTTAATCTGAAAATTTAAATTTGACCGGAAGCGGTTGTATTTAGCCGGTTGTATTTATGCGGTTGTATATAGCCGCTTATATTTAGTCGGTCGTATTTAGTACTAAATACAACCGGTTTACTAAATATTACTCGAGCGAATACAACCAGTCCAAAAAACGGTTGTATTTAGCTAAATACAACCGAAAACGGTCGAATTTAGCTAAATACAACCGATTTTAAAACGGTTGTATTTAGCCGTTTTTTTGTAGTGGTTGTTGGTTATGCTAATGCTATAGAGCAAGTGAGAAGAGGGGAGCAAGTGAGAAGAGGGGAGTGGAGGGGTGGGAGTGAGTGGTGGGTGGGATTAATTATATAGTGATTGTTAACATATTGTTAAAATATTTAAACATACTGTTAACATAAAAACCACCTAATATGGCTGTTTTTGTTGTTTCCGATATTTATAATTTTTGGAGGGAAATTTCCCCGTATTATATTGAATTTAATAAAAAAAAGGGACAATAAAGATTAAATTCCACCAAGCTACTATAAGTGACCCAACTTAAATTCCACCCAAATTGGTGGATTATAATGTGGGTGGCTTTTAGTTGGTGAAATTTAGTTATTTTGGTTGTAATGAAAATAGATAATAAATAATAATTTTGATTTTATAGAATTCTGATATGCTTGTAAAAATCAAACATTATATTCTAAAATATATATTGAAAGACTTGTTAAATCAATAAGTTACTGATGTAATGTTGATACTTTAAGATCTTTTAGATTTTAAATAAAATATAAAATGACAAAACAATTAATTACTTTTTTTTCTTTGATGGGCTAAAAGAAGTCCTTATTTATTTCTTACACCTTGTATTGAGACTTTAAAATATTAAAACAAACTTGTAAGTAAGAGAGAGAAGAAAGAAAAAAAGTTTACAACTGATGAGAGAGAAGATAGACTGCACATACTAAGATGACTGATACTAAGATTTGTCCACCAGGTACATTATTCATCATCCATCCAATAGATCTATACATAACTTTCATAAGATTTAATTTTTTTTCTTTCATTTGGTTCTATTTTAAATCCAAAATTATCTAGAAATCTTTTATTTTTTAATTATAGTTTATATTGTGCAAGTATAAGAATTTGATTATAATTATTTGGTGAGATAATGGTGGGGAGAGGAGAACAAAACCCATCTTGTCACAAGTTGATGTTTTTGAGTGACTCACATAAAGACCAATCAATTAAACTTCTTAAAATTTCATATCTAATACAAAGCCTTTCATCTAATAAGATAATGTCCCCTCTAATTAAGAATTTCTTAAAATTTCATATTTATAATAAAGCATTTCCCTGTAAGGGGATTTGTTTTTAAAATGAGTCGGGAAAACAGACAAAAAAAATATAGTGAATGATCACTGTGTCTTAACACCTTGAAAGATGATATGAATAAGTTTAGTTGATTGATTTATATTAGAAAATAACATTTTAGTGGAGTTAAGTTTCAAAGCAGGTTATATCATCTTAGTAGTCTACAAGGTTATGTCACCATTGGGATATGTTTTAGTATTGTGAAATATTTGGAACTCTTTAGATCTAGGAAAAGATTTGTTAGTGACCAATTCACAAATTTATATCTACAATTACATATCACATAACATAAGTTTAAAGATTCTTGTTTACAATTATATATTAACCTCGCAGAAGTTTTAAGTTTTGTCTGTGGATATATAAAGAAAATTAAGGTCATTCCTTAAAAGCTAAAGGAAATTGTAGGCAAATCTAGTACATAGTTTTGTGCCTTTTACTATATTTATAAAATAAGTGAGAGGTAGGAAAAAAAGTAGTAGCTGTTTTAAGATGTTAGTGTATATGTATCCTATTTCTTTTTTTAGTGCCTGATTATTTATACAAAATCTTGAATTGTACTCTGAAATTAAGTTTAGTCTAATTACTTTTATAGTTATTTAAGTGTAAATTTTAGTATATATATATATATATATATATATATATGCACAAATAATAAAAAATATAGAGGGTCTTGCCTCAACTAGACCTTGAATCTGTCCTCCCACTACATCAAGATATTGGACACCATATTTTTCATCTCCCAAATTCATTCTCATAGCTACCTACCACATATCATTCATCTTTCATTATTTTATTTCAAATTTGGTAGGAGCTGGCAAATTATTTTTTAAGAATAATTTAAAGATTCTTTAGATTTCAATTTTTATTGGTATAACAATAGTAATTATATTTCTATCACTAAACAATTGCATACATTTAGTATTTTATACTCGAGCACCTAGAAAAATATAGTACTTACTAGAAAGTAGAGAACTGTCACAATAAAATGTGTGTTGAGTATTTTACCAAAGGTAATTTCTTTTTTCTTGTTTAGGTTCTAGCTTTAGCTCAATCTAGTTGTCTCTTTTTCACAAGTATATATAATAATAACAAGTTTTCTTAAATCTTACTAAGTTTACCAACTGCAGCTCAAGGTAATGATAAAGGTTTGCAGTTGCCATTGCCTTTGAGCTTCGAAGTTCCTAGAAAGAAGAGATCAGTGCTCCTACAATACTGTCTGACGATCACGGGAAGACTTCACCTCCAACTCGTACAAGTTCTACGTGAACAGGAATGCTCTTCAGCAAAGACACCATCTGAAGAAGGAAATGATCTTCTTATTGATAACAGCAGAATGATGATGTTTTCTAATGAGACTGCTCTGGGATCTATGTTGATAAATAATGTGTGTGCTGATTAAAAGATCCAAACTTTTTCTACTTAGTTCTTCTGGTGTATTTTATTAGGCTGGTTATAGGCATGCGGCATGCATGTAACTAACAATATTGCCCATATTTATGTTTTTGCCGGTCTGTTCTACTATATATAAAACACAGTCTATAGTACATACATTTTTTTGTAATAATTTTGTGTTCGATTAATATCATGCATTAAATAATGCACCAAATAAAGTTCATAATCTTGAGAATTAGCTTTCACATAAGTTGGTATAGAAGTAGTAGGTTCTGCTCTTTTTTATTAGTTACATACTTTTGTACTTGTATAGTACACACATTAGCAAGAGGATGAGACAAAAGTAAGTGATTCATCTGTTGGGATTGAAATTTAATAAAATCTATTGTACTTAAAAGAAATGTATGAGTAAAAAGAAGACTTCTGACTCAATAGTTGCCATTCGACTACATTATACATGAGGTGGAGGGATCAAGTGGAGGCATCAACCCATTCTTCAACAATAAAATGTTGTTATAGGGGCAACCGATACTCTTGCCTTTAGTGGGTTTGCCTTCTTATAGGCTTGCAATTTCATCACATACTTTTGATGGGTATTCTTATTCTAACTTCTCTAATTTGAGATAATTTGTGGGATTTAAAAGTTGGTTGGTGGCATTTATGCGAAAATATTGAGCTAGATCTTGTAAATTCGTTCTTGTAAAGTGGAAGCAAGGGTAGCACCCTCATATCATTACAAAAAGACGGTCTTTTACTACCAACAAATCGGTTGGAAATGGCCGAGAATAGAAATTCTGGACATTTTGTTTCAATTCTGTATTCTCTGCATTACTACGAGCAGTACAAGTATATTAAATAAAATATTTATATCAAAAAAATATTCAATAACAGAACCATATCACAAACTATTTTTACTTGAGGAACATCACAAAGTCTATCAAACACTTACACCAAGTATTCGTTCATTACATCAACAAAATAAATCCCTAAACATACCAACCTTATCCCTCCACATACTACAAATTGAATTGTTCACTATCACTAAAAGAAAATGATCATAATCAAAAGCAACCCTACCACAACTTCCAAACTTAACAAAAATAAACATATTATTCTAAAGTTTAGATGAAAATAAAAAGGATCACTAAAATGTCAAGTGCAAAATATTTTTTAAGCATTTAGTACACTAATGTGAACATAATTAATCTCCACCAACATCATCATCCTTGTCAGAGCCCTCACATACTCAAGTGAGGTGATCCTTGTTCTAAGACAAAAGTCTTAGGCGTACCAACGAGGAGTTAGTCTCCCTTGTTTCATTAGGAAAAGGAAAGACCGAAGATATAAGACCTAAGATCCAAGTCCAACGAAGAAGTAGAAGCATTTAGGTAATAAAATGGGGAATTGCAAGTGCGTGAGGAGGTGACTATGTTGTTTCGTTCTCAGATAATTTTATAATAAAGTTTAACTATTTTATTTTGAGGAGGCTACGTGTGTGTAATGCTCTAAGATAAATAGATAGTGGTTAGTTTTAAAGGCTTGTCCGCCAACTATAAATCGGTATCTTTATAGTAGAAAAAATCTTGAGTCCAGGGAGGAGCTTGGGGAGTGGACTAGGGGTAAGTGGACTCCAATTACTCAGTTAGCCACCGCCAACCAGCATTTTATCGAATGTGTCTACTATCTTGTGTTTCGTATGTTTACATTCTGCATTTAATTAGTTACTCAAATATAAGAAGTTAAACGTACAGACGAGAAAGGAAATTTTGAAAAAGCCAAGCTCTAAATTTAAAAAAGGTAATAAGTTATCCAACCCCTTCTAGCTTATTAAATTCTTACATCGGGACCTATCAAGTTGATTCAGATGGTCTTAGAATGAATGAGGACGTGGAAGCATTACACGTAAATAGGTTGAAATTATTAGATGTCATAATAAAGTGGGGTTGCGGCAATAAAGTCCGTCGGTATAACATCCAAGCCCATAATTTAATGCGTAGCGGACCCAACAACCCACCACAGGTCAGTCTCAAAAATCTAACGATTTGGTATACATTAGATGTTGACTTGAATCTATAAAAACCCCAAATACTCTTATTATTATCCATGTGGGATGCTACAGTTAATGAGGTATTTGAAAAAAAATCTATAGATTTAAAAAGCTGAAGAATATCAAATGCAAACATGAACTCATTTGGTACATATATTTGTAGTGTTGACATTCCTTGTACAAAAGCATGAAAATAAAGTCTTATGAACCACAAAAATTGCGATGACACTTCTTAATTTTAGCAATGTTCTTTTAGTTCCTCATACTCCAATTATTTCAATGATTTTGAATCAAACTTAAAACCCGAAAATGCTTTGAAATCACTGTACATGTTCAAATATATTATTCAATAAAATAATATTCATAGCAATTTAATACAAAATCAACTCTAAAAAATATTTTAGCTCCTTCCATCATTATGATCATTTTCATCAAATTAAATTTTTATAATTTAAAAAAGCACAAAAACATAGACACACACGCGCATATATATATATATATATATATATATATATATATATATCCTTGGTAATTTTTTTTAAAAAAATTTGGTCAAAGAAATTTAGAGCCGAGACAGTACCCCTCCCTCTCATTCCTTGAGGACGTGTCGTGGCGGTCATGGCCAAGTGTCATTAACACGCCTAATTCTCATGATACCTGTATTGGGCTTGGACCCTTTATGTTTTTGTGGATTTCTTCCTTAATACATACTTTAGTTGTAAAGCTAAAAAAATCATATTAACTCAAGCCCTCCAAAACAAACACAATTTTTTGAATCACTACTTTTGACAAAAACCTTGAAAATCTTGATGAACGTGCTGATGGGCAGAAAAGGACCATGTTTTTTTTATGGAATAAAGCGTAACTCTTTTATATCTCGTATACCTATACTCATTTCAAATAATTATTTCTAGAAGTAGTTTTCTTCTGTTACGAAAACTTGATTCACCATCTCTATTTGATATGTAATGAATTGAATATATTTGAAGGGAAAAGAATGGCCGGCTAAAGATGCTAATTATGCCTCATTCAATAACTTATTCTTAGATCTGGGTATCTCTCGCTGAAAGATGGATTAGTTTAAGTTTGAAGCACGGTACTTAAAATCTACACAAAATTTTATAAAATAATTTTAAACAACTATCAAATTTGAACTATTGGGTACTCACCATTTATAAAATAATTAAGAAGACATATTACATTAGCTTTTGTGATTTTTTCTTTAACAATATCATGACGATAACCAACTTTATTCAATTGCATATTTTGTTGGTAATGGAAAAAAATAATATGATTGTAGATTGTGATATAGTTTGACGGAGGACATGGTAATGACACAAAACATTTTAATGGAGTCGTATAAAGAATATTTAAGCAAAGGCTAAGAACTTTTTTTCATAATATGTAAAAAAAGTGATTTTTTTGCTGAATTGCTTTGATAGATAGAAAAGGAAGAATATATAAGGAATTTGCCCTAAGTTCTATGAGAGACCATAGAAAAAACTATCTATAACTAATCTTCTAAAAGAGACTGGATATAGAAAGCAACCAACCCAACAACAACAACAGCAGTGTATTCAAATATAAAATATTTTGGTATCCTTTGGAACAAACAAAGTATTATGGAGGCTGGGACCCCGGTGAATGAAAATTTATGCAATACCTGTGGATCGAGGTGGAAGACTAAAGCAACTTTCGGCAGTTATGCTTGGCCGGAGCAAACAAAATTCACTTTTCAATGACAAAAAAAGTTGTGTACATCGAAGAAGATACGAAGAGTGAATTCATTATTCCCCTCGGTAAGAGTCCTTTTACACTCTTTAATATTAGAATTTACTATAAATTGATTTATATTTTGGGGTGACTCTTTTGATACACTAAGAAAATTTACACATCAAATTTAAATTATATTACTTATTGTTAGGCTACGAGCAAGTCATAACTCAATAATACTATGATTTGTTCATTTCTGGCCGAGCTTAGATTTAATATTGAGCACATGAAAAAATACCTCATATTTTGACCTCATACTAGTGGAGTTAATTCGCTGCTTTATACACTGAATTCTTTTCTATTATCTACATGGTTTTATACTTGGCTTGATAGCACCCTAAAAAAGATGTGTCCTAAGTCCCATCATGTATGATGATTTAGGAATAATTTTTATGTAATCTATTTTGATTTCATTGATATTAATAAAAGACTTGTTTTTGTTTTATTCCAGGTTTTATCTATTTAAGTGTTTAAATAAGATATACCATAGTTTAGAGTAAAGCTTTTTATGGATTATGATGAGATCATAATAATGAGACCTAAAAGATGATAACTCTAAACTTAAATATTTCTTGGTCGTAGGATTACTTACTGGTAATTAGTAATCCGCAAAGATCGGTACATACTATGCTTGCTTCATTATGAAGGATCTCTGTTCTCATAGACATTTGTGTGGTGACACTATAGCTAGTATGTAGGTGCTTATTATAGAATAAGTTTACTGAACATGACTCACACAGCTGAACAACTGATGGAGTTCACTCACGTGCCAGCAGTTATTCACATAGTGATAGTTGCACAAGTATCCTTAGACTTGAGGTCATCATAGTCATCTTGTGTACACTGAACTATGCTTTGGTTTAGTTCTTAGTCTCCAGGGACAATTATAAAGGATCTACTGGGTGTAGGAATTTGTACACGAAGATAGTGTATGATCAATAAAGGATATACCCCTTCCAGTGAAGGAAGAGAATGTTCAATGCTGATCCACTTATGCTAGTTCAGGAATCTCTGGCCAGAGTGAATGAAATTAGAAAGGAGTTTCCAATTTACATTAAATAGAACTAAGCATAGTGAATGGGAAAGCAAATGATTAAATAAGATAGGCTTGACACAAGTTTCATGCCTTGTATTTAACCGTGACATTGCAGGGTAGAAGGAATTGATTGTACAGTAACTACTCACTGAATAGGTTCATGGTATTCTAAGCAGTGAATTCGTATTATCCGGATAGTCGCGATTTGCTGAGAAGTATCCCTCACGATGTAGAATAAATATGATTAATTTATTAATTAATTATATTTAATGAATTAGAGAATTTATATAAATAATGATAAAATAGTTTTATTATTATTTATTTCTACTACTGGCTTAATATTGAACCTACAGGGTCACACCATAAAAGAGAATAATTTAATGGTGGAGGAATTAATTAATAATGGCTGGTAATTATTTATTTGTGAAATACATAATTAATTAGCAGATTTAATAATTGATTAAATGAGATTTAATTAATTCTTAATATTATTAATTAAGAATTTAATTTTGGAAATTAAATTAAGTGACAAAATTATTTTTCTAAAGTGTTTAGAAAAGGGATTAATGATTAAAAGGTGTTTTAATTATTAGTTAATTGGTTAATAAGAATAATCAATTAAAGGGTTAATAATAATAATATTTTATGGAAAATTTTCGGCTGAAAATTTTGCCTATAAATATACTATTATAAACCGTATCTGCCTAAGAACACAAATAATTAACCCTAATTCTAAAGTAAAACAAGAGGGGGGCAACTAATTCTCTCAACCTCTTCCTCGTCCACCACATTGTACTCTTGGTGGATACCGGTGGAGTGCTTCACACTTGAGGAGCAGCTGCTAGGGATTTCTGTTTATCGTTCTTGGATCGCTATTAAAGACCTCCATATTTCCATTAACGTAAAGCTTCTTAAGGTAAACATACTGAACTACGAATTAAATATTATTTTTCGCATGGATCTTGCGGAGGGTTTCGGTTTTTTAAGATTTAAATTTACGTTTTCGTTGCGTTTATGTGCTAAAAACCCTTCACACCCAACACTGATATCATCAAACGCTGATCATCATCAACTACTAATAAGTTCCTGAACTTGTTATTGAACTTATATATTTGTATATGCAAAAGTTCTAGTCAGTACTTTTAAATAAGCACTAAATAGAGTACTATATGTTCTTCTATATATATTTTTGTATATGTATGTATGTATATATATATAGTTTAGTATCAATTTAAAAGTTAGATATAACATTTTAAAAGTTGTAATTATTTTAGAAATGTTCATGAGTTGATATGTATTAAGTTACTTATCAGCTAAATTTTTGTAATAAGCAACATGGTTAGATAAACAAAGAGTTGGCTCTAAATTAAAATATCGAACTATATGTGGGGGTAGAATTTAGTGATGGAATATAGCCCCTTGTTGCATAGAATACACTACAACAAAAAAGGCTAAATTTGACCGAAAATATCGGTCAAATTTAGGAGTTAGGTCGTATTTAACTAAATTTGATCGGCTAACTATGACTGGATATTTAGGACCGCTTAAATTCAACCAACGAAATTTGACCGAGGGTAGTCGAATTTAATTTTTCACCTAAAATTTGAAAATCCCTCCCAAATAATTAAATATTTTAAAAAAATTTAAAAACCATTCCCAAACAATTAAATCTTTAGAAAAAATTTAAAAATACCGCCAAAATATTAAATTCGACTGTATGCAATTGAAAATTAATTTCAACTATTTTTCGTTGCGACATAAATTCAACTGAATTCGATTAATTTCAAATAACACCAGATTTAAAAAATAGCAGAATGCTGCTCAATTTCATTTTATAATTTCAACCTAACCAAACTAGAACATCTTGGAACATATCATTTCAACAACCACAATTCTACACAGTATTATCTGCAACTAATACAACACAAATGTATCAAGAGACAATGTCAACAAACAGATTTAATGGCACAAAAGATCCGATAATTACTATTACAATATACTAAAACCATCTTTTTTTCCTTCAAGGCATTGCATTAAACATCTTGTATGCGCTAACAGTGCTGGTGAAATTTGCATCCTTGATATTGTTTAATCTCACTGTTGTCATTATGACTTGCTGAGCTAGTTAGCTCACTCTCACAAATATGTTTATGTTCTTTTCCAGTTAAAAAGGAAACTGGTGGTAGCAACAATCCCCAGACAAGTGTGCGAGCTAGGTTTCCAGGTTAAAATGGAATAAGCTAGCATAAGATGTTTGTCTTAGTTTGAGTTGAAAGTTTGTATGATTACTTTATTTTCAGTTGTAAGATAAATAAATTGGGATTTGATACGTTGTAATATAAATAAGGTTGTGGTTTGTGCGTATACTTTAACCTGCTGCGATCAGTGGTTATGGTAAGTAGGGTCATTCCATATATTATTTTCATAAACACGTTTATATATGGTGTGTGTGTTGTGAATCCCAAACCCCTGACCCGGGTTTGGAGGGAGTCACAATACCTAATATAGTTGGTCGGTTGCGGTTAATAGTAATGAATGCCAGAAGTTTGAGTCAACTTAAAAGCAAGTTCAAATTCAATAATTTGACATTTATACCCTTAAATTAAAAAAAACCCTCCAAAATTTTCATACATATCAAAGGAAATTCTCCAATGATCTGACTCCAATATATATCCATTTATTTGGAATTAGATCTAGAGGCTAAGAAATTTCATAAATTAATTAGCGAAAATTACATACATTTTTATAGTTGATTTTCGAGGGTAGTCTTGCAACTCCCATGATTTAAGTAAATAATCATGAAGATATGATATACTTTCATAATCTTCTAATGAAGGAATGGAATCACTCTATTAAACACACTTATTTTCAAGATAATATAATAATTTTTGTTTGTATTAAATCTTATTTTATATTTCTTAAGCTAAATGAATATAATAAGATGGAAAATTTACATCTAGATTACATAGAGGTTTTTTAGTCTAACTATTATTCTTTTAACATTTGGTTTTGTCTTCATATTACTAAGATTAAACTTTTTTATTGGGGAATTAATAAAAATAAACAATAGTTCTACGGAGAATTTGGATCTATAAATGAGAATATTTCAAACCCATTAAGAACGAAAAAAGTACGCAAGGAGATTGCATATCATGATACAACAGAAGAATTTAAGATATATGAGATGTTAGTCTTTTTTATTTTAATGTTGTAATGAAGATTTCGGTAGTCACAAGAACGGTTATCATCACCACCACCATTGCTCCAAAAAATAGGATGAGATTCAAACTGACGGTGTTATCGATATCGAGAATGCGTCATCACTTGTTTATCCGGTGGATGTAACTATTTCCAATAGGCATTGGCAACTAGAATATGATATTGAAAAGGTAAGCTGGTCGATAATGATTATGGTATTAGTGTCGATACGAAGAATAAGATGGATTTTTCTCTTCAATTGTCGGTACAGATTGGACTAGCGGACACCCGCCATTATTTTACCGTTGGATTGGAATTCTAAGGATGATCTTCAATGTTTATCTCACATTTATTAGTCAGTTTTGGAGTATAAAATAACAAAAAAGATAGGTTTATTTCGTACACATTTCTTATTTTTATTATTGTATTTATCAATTGTGTAATTATGTACTTTTATCGTACACCATTTTTGTCGTATACTAAATAGGGGGTAATCACGGGAACAACCTCTCTGCTATTTGAAGTAGAGGTATAGTTCATATACTACTCTAAGTGGTATTTACATTGGGTATATTTTGTTTGATTTATTATTTTTTTCCACAAGTATTAACTAATATTCAATTATTTCCTTTAAATTTTACCAAGTATTCTTATATATGATTTGTTTAAGTGTTATTGTTTTTGTGTATAAGTTTTCTTGGACAAATTTTAACTTCTTCGAAAAGAGCAAAACTCTTGTAGGCATTAACTACAATATTATCGAAGGTTCAACCTCCATCTTATAATCAATGATAACTATTTTCTTTGGCATATATAATTTCCCTCCTCTTTTCACACTCGAAATGATGTGTATGTTCTGGTAGTTAATAGTAATCATGAACACTGATTCATATGGTCTTAGAACGCATGAAGATGTGGATACATTACACGTAATTAGGTGGAAACTTTTAGATGCCATATTAAAGTAAGGTGCGGTCATTAAGCCCGTTAGCGAGGTATTTGGAAGATAATTTAAAGATTTAAAAATCTGAAGAATATTTATGTATTTATATTTATTCTTTATATATATATCATTGGTAATTTAAAAAAAATGGGCTAAAGAAATTTACGGCCCAGGTGGTAGCCCAACCCACATGTCCTCGAGGACCTGCCGTGGCGGCCATGACCAATTATGGGTTTCAGACGCGGACCCTTTATGGGCTATGATTTACCTCTGATCTGCATAACCTATCACTAGATTCATTTCTTAATATATAGTTTAGTTTTAAGAAGAAAAAAATTATCCTTTTTGTATGTTAACTCAAGCCAACCAAAATAAACACAATTTTTGAATCACTACTTGTGACATAATACTCTATGGTGGAGCTCATGGGCAGAAAAGGACCATGTTTTCATTGTGGAATAAAATGTAAGTGTTCTAAAAATCATATACTTTATGCTCATTTTAAATAATTATTTTTCGAAGTTGCTTTTCTTTTGTTATTAAAACTTGATTCACCATCTCTATTTGATATGTACTCGATTGAATATATTTTAAGGTAAAAGAATGGCAGGATAAAGATGCAAATTATATCTCATTTAATAACTTTGTTAGATCTTTGTATCTCTCATCGAAAGTCGGCTAAAATTAAGTTTTATGTACGGTTCTTAAATCTATAAAAAAATTATTTAGAAACTTTTAGTGTATAGATCATTTTTGGATAAGAATGATCTTGAAAAAAAATGAACTGGTAATGAGAGCTAAATAATAATTGACCATCCATCCATTTTAGAATAAGGGGTTAACAAAGACATATATGATATCACGTAGCCCAATAATAATTAGAATCATAAGAATTAGAATATATGCGTACCTTGAGAGCATGAAATAATACAATAATTATCAAATTTGAACCATTGCGATCTCACCATCTATTAAAGAATTATGAAGACATATTACATCAGCTTTTATTAATTATTTTAAATAATATCATGACGATGACCAACTTTATTCAATTGTTTGGTGCGTTGGTAATGGAAAAAAACTAATTTTTGGGTCGAAAAATGGTTGTAGATTGCGATATAGTTTGATGCACGATATGGAAATGATATGAATTATTTTAATTGAGTCATATTAAAAATATTTATGCAAAGTTTATGAACTTATTTGTTTGATGATATGTAGAAGATGTGAGGTATTTGATGATATGTTATAATCAAATTTGAACTATTGGGATCTAACCATCTATAAAAGAATTAAGATAACATATTCCATGGGCTTTTATGAATTGTTTTTAATAATATCATGATGATGACCAATTTCTTGTTTTGTTGGTAATGAAAAAACACATTTTTGGGTTAATAAGGTTTTAGATTGTGATATACTTTGATGCAGGACATGGTAATGATTCCTAAAAATGGAGTCATATTAAAAATATTTAAGCAAAGTTTGAAAACTTATTTGTTTCATGATATTTAAAAGATATGATATATTTGATAATATGTAAATATAGTTGAATATTGCAATTCTAATACCTGCCTACTTTTTATTTTAATTATACTATATATACCTTGGACCTATAATTTATGACCTCTATGAGCAAATACCATATTAAGTTTTTAATTATCCTAAGACCTTTTAGTATTAAAGTTGACTTGAATTACATAGTATACCTAAATATAAAATATTTTGGTATCATTTGAAACAGACACAATATTGTGGAGGCCTGGACCCCTTGTGAACGAAAATTTATGCAACGCCTGTGGTTTGAGGTGGAAGACTAAAAGAACTCTTGTTAATTATATTCCGAAGCATGGACTTGGTCAGAGCGAACAAAATTCAATTTTTAATGAGAAAAAAATTGTGTCTCTCGAAGAAGATAAGAAGAGTGAGTTCATTATTCCCCTTGGTAAGAATTCTTTTACATTGTTTAATACTTATCGAGATCTCTAAGTTCTCTATAGGTATATTCAACTTGTTGAGGTCTCTTAATATTTGCATCCTAAATGACTTGTCGATATGTTTGAGATCTCGACATATAGAATTGACTTGTCGATATCTCAGAGATCTCTATATATATTTTGAATTGTCGATATCTCGGAGATCTCTAATAATAATTTGACCTGTCCATATCTCTAATCTTCATATCTTCATTTTGACTTGTCGATATCTCTGAGTTCTCTACATGCAGAAATAACTTGTTGATATCTTTGAGACTTCTCTATAAGCCATTTTGGACTTCTCGATAAGTCATTCTAGATTTCTCGAATGACTTCTCTATATTAGTTGATTAGTGACTTGTCGATGTCTTGACTTTCAGCATTTTTCATAAACAAGATTTATTCAACTTCAAGCTTTTGTTTCATTTCTCTGAGGCATGATCTATCTTGAATCTTCTTCCAGAGTTTATTCTTTAGGCTTGAAATATTTACAGAAAAATGCTCCAGTCTAATCTTCTAACCATTTTACATACTCAACTAATACAATACAAAATATAAAGATAAGTATTAATCAACTAGATCTTAGGGTTGTCAATGTGACTTAGCCTTGTTCTTATATAGGCATGTCTTGCACAATAATCTCCCCCAATTTATGATAACATTGATTATTACAAATTCATGCCTAATAAAAATACTAACCCCAAGTTACATGAAAACATAAAATGATCATATAAAAACTGACACGATAACAAATACAGCTTTTATACACTGAGTGATTACATGAGTTTAATAAGTACATTCATTACATGAAATTCTCATAGCCTGATTCTTTTCTAATGAGGTCCTTTAGATTTACAAGAATTTATAGTTCCTATATGATTTCAATCCCTCTTAGAGCTTCCACAAGGTTGAGCAAATCATCTAATGAATAACCATTCAAGTAATTTACTCTGAATCTTGAGAGCCTGCCAGCTAGTATGTTTAGAAAGTGTCCATCCTTAGAAATTCTACTCATCCCCTTTGCCTTGAGCTCAATTGATATTTGTTCAAACATAGCAATTTCTTATACATACTTCTTATCTCTTTCTTCTTTTTCAGCCTTTATTTTTTCTCTTCTTTCATTTCTTACTTTCAGCCATACCCACATCACAGTCCTCAATACCCTTGTACTTGTGTCCTTATCCTTTATTAACTAATCACCATCTTAACTTTTTGGTTGAAAGTGTATCCATTAATTCCCTTCCAAGTAGAGTGAATGAGCCATATTGATAGTAGATTTTGACTTCTCTCAATGATACAAACCAAACTTTGACTATCTCTTCAACTAATTGTTGAAAGTAGTCAACATCTGTGATGCACCAATTTAGAGGTAGAAAATCAGTCTGATTAAAGTAATTCCTGATAACCCCCTTTTCAACTTGCAGCTTCTTTGGTTTTCTCCCGACAGACTTGAAATGAGTTTTTCTGGGGGGCTTAAAAGAAGGTAGGTTTGAGATTTTATTTAGGGTGGTTTGACTAGAAGTGATTGGTTTTTTAAGTAAGGTGTTTGCAGGTTATTTGTATAAAAGTTTAGACATAAAGGTTAAGGATAGTTGAGTGTTTGAGCTTGCAGGATTAATGGTTTGAGTTTGTGAGATTTGGATTGATAGGATATTTTTCTTGGTTCTTTAACCATCTTCCCTCTTCTTCTTTCTCCTTTCATCTCCCCACTTCTTATCATCCCATTTCTTCTATTCTTTCTTCTTCTCTTCTACTTCGAGGTCAGTTACTTTGCTTGATTGACTTGGATTTATGCCAAAAGGTTTTTGCTCATCATTCTTCTGCTCATCATCATCCTTGTCATATTTTGTATTAAACTGTGTATTTGGCAACATGGTATCAGCATTCTCTAGATATCTCCCGATCATCCTAATCATCTCCTCATCTTCAGCTGGTTTGAAGTTCTTCCTCTTTAGATCAGTTTCCAATGTCATAATTAGTCTTGTATTTCCCTTTACACAATTTTTGTGTACTGTGAAGTATCTGCACTGTTTAGTTTATGGATAAATATAGGTCACCCCCTTGCTTGGATGTAGATAGGCTTCAGGAAAAGCATATATCTGAGCTTTCTTGAGTTCTTTGAGCAATTGGTTGTCCTTTGGAATTACTGCATTAACTCTGTCAATTATTACATCCAGCTCAGATGCTCTCACACTTTGAAGATTTGAGAGAGAGACCTGAAGACATCTTCCCAAACCACAGTAATTGAGATTGGGTACTATTCTCTTCTCCAAACAGTTGTCAACCTTCACTATTACCACTCTTAAGAAATTGATGTTGTTAGCCAGAGAGGCTCTTGGAACTGCCAGTACTTCATTGAATTCCTAATCTTGACATGGTCGTACTGCAGCTTTCTGGAGCATGTCTGTACTAGAATCTTGAGATAGTTTTAATTATATAGTACTATGACCAGAGTGGGTAGTAGATTTTCCAGCCTCTTCAGATTGTGAAGATTTACCAGCTTCCTTGAACTGTTGACTCTTAGATTCAATCTCCCCCTTCATCTTGTTGACAGGAAGGAGTAGTGGATTTGGAATTTCTGGCCTCACAGCTTCATGAAGAGCTGACAAAGGAACTTTCAAGACACTCATGACAGCTCCAGAGGAGTATTTGTGGGAGTCTACTAGGGTCTCGATGTCATTCTGTTGACTCTGCATTAGAGAAGTGAGAGCATGGACCTGAGCTGTGAGTGAGTCATTTGAGGCTTGGAGAGTTGAAACTTGCTATTGTAGAGATTGAATCTGGAGATTTGTTGATGTAAAAAATGGTTGTTGAGATCATAAAGAGACAGAAGTACCAAATATACGTTGATACAGTTGATCCTTCCATTAAGAGAGCTGATGGTTTATATCTACGTTGATACAGTTGATCCTGTTTGACCCTTGTGTCATTGTTATTCGTGAGATGATTCTGGAAAACTTCATGTAGAGCCACAAAGGACTATTTAAGATTTTTAATGCTTTGCTCCATGCTAGTCATATCAAACCTTCCCATTTGATCAATAAATCTCTGGAATTTGTTTTTGATCTCTAATTGAGTTGACACAAGGTCATTAAACTTGTCTATTACCAACCTTCTTATCTTATCTTAATGGATGTCGAGCGTCTGTTGGAATGCTTTACTCATGAGATGAAAAGCTTTGAGTTGAGCTTTGTAGACTTCTGTCACAATATCATAGACTTCCTTTGGACTGAGAGCCTTGGAATTGCTTCCAATATTGTGATCTATTCTTTTCTAAATCTTTCCAAGACCTCATTCATGCTCAAGCTAAAGTCCTTGTCTAACCAAACATCCACATTGCCATCTTGTTCAGCTTCACTGATAATTTTCTGCTATTGGTCTTCAATATATGTTTTGTAAGAAAGCAAGATTGCTTGATAGTCCTGATTAGACATGTTTGTTGTAAGATGTTGTTGTGTGATGTTGGCAAGTCTAGAGAGTTGATCTACCAGAAGGTCATTCATGGTGATTTGTTGAGCCTACGCATCCTGACCCACTGGGAGATTAATTAGGTTTGAGGGTTGTTTAGAAGGGTTGGATGTAGATGGTAGGTCTGTGTGAGTTGAGGTAGATGGTTGGGGTTCAGGAACATTACCAGTGACAGATGTCACAGTTTGACTCACGGTAGAAATTATGGTTATTATATTGTGTTGTTCACCAACAATGAGAACCTCCAATTGAATTGGAGGGGATTTGACCAGATTACTGTCATGTACCATTGCATCAAACCCTTGCTCTTCTGGAAAAGAGCTGGCACTTGAATGTGCTAGACTTGCCTCTCCGATAACAGGCTCATTGTCAATTGGACTCCTACCTTCAATTGTTAAGGCAATCTCAGTTAGGCTTTTAAGGGAAGTTGTTCCTTCATGAGGAACCTTCAATTAAATTCAGAAGATTTAGATATCTCCCCCTCAGTACTACTACCCTCAAACCTATCAATTTGTGAAGATTGTTTAGTAGATGAAGGTGCTTTAGTAACATCCACAGGGTCTTCAATTCAGTTTCCAATTCCTTCATCTCCACTTGTGCCATTCTGTATAGTTCCTTCGACATAAAATTAGTTCCAGGTGCCCAATCAATACATAATTTTGTCTCTATTTCGGGGGTAGTCCAAGTAATTCATTTAGAAACACATTCAAAAACTCGTCAACCAAGGGGATCTCTTCAATTCTATTTGTTTATTTGTTGACATCTACCATATGTACTAAATATGCTTCTAATCCTTTCCTTAACATCGTCTGAGCTTTAATGTTCATCAAAAAAATTTATGCTTGTTATCATCCTTAAAGTATAACTTTATTCTCATCCGTAGATCTTAACTTAATTCTTTTATTTAAACATTCAATTTGCACATCGTGATCTTCTATCCAATGCATTTCTAAGATTATATCAAATTTACAAAGAGATGATGACCTTTTATCAAGTTTGCAAAGAGATGACGGCCTTTTATCAAGTTTGCAAAGAGATAACGACCTTTTATCCCAACATCACTGTAAGGAAAAACTTGACTAAAAGAAACTTTACCCTCATTATGTACTTTTATAACTAATACTTTTTTTAAGGGTGAAATTTTACATTACAACTTATTGACAAGCTCTTTGGAAATAAAAGACTTGATTGCTCTAGTTACAATCAAAACATTAACATTTATTGAATTCACTAGGCGAGTATCTCCTATCTTTTATGTATTTTGAACTACATCCTTCATAGTTATATTGATGGTCATTATCTTCAGTTATATTCATGGAAAGGTTGCTAAATTAGGCTCCCTTCCTGGTCCTGGCCTTCCAATTTATCCTTATTTTTCCTCTTGACACATTTATTTCTCCACTTTACACACAACTGCTTACTAGACATTTGCAGCATAGGATTTACTCCAACATAGTTACTTTACTACGACTTGAAAACTTTATCCCCTATTCAAATATCTTTGATCTCTTCCGGTTATAGTCCACATACTCGGAAGAAAATCTTGTCTGCCCAACAAACTCTTCTCTCATTCAGCCATGCTCATATCCTTGATCTTGATTTGAAAATTTTAATTCCATCTGATTTGTATGTATCTACGAAGATGCTTTCTCCCCATGTGAGCTCTTGTGACCTTTTCAACTAAATATTCCTTCTCTTTCTAAAACTAATTAGTTTTTACTTTCATACTTACATCATCTACTATAAACACCGAGTATTTGCATTGTAAGAAGTTAGGTATATGTACGGAAAAAAAAGAGTTTACAACATAGATAAGAAAGAAAAAAGAGTTTTCAATTGTGATCAGAGAGAGAAGATAGAGTGCACATACTAAGATGTATCCACCAGGTACATTATCATCATCCATCCTATAGATCTATACATAACTTGTATAAGATTTAATTTTTTTCTTTCATTTGGTTCTATTTTAAATCCAAAATTATCTAGCAATTTTTTTTTGATTATGGTTTAGATTGTGTAAGTATTAGAATTTGATTATAATTATTTGGTGTGCTAATGGTGGGGAGAGGAGAACAAAACACATCTTGTCACAAGTTGATGTTTTTGAGTGACTCTTATAAAGGCTAGTCAATTAAACTTCTTAAAATTTTATATCTAATATAAATCCTTTCCCCTAATAAGATAATAGCCGGTTTAATTAAGAATTTCTTAAAATTTCACATCTAATATGAAGCATTTCCCTCCGGATTTGTTTTTAAAATTAGTTGGAAAACTGACAGAAAAATATAGTGAATAATTACTGTGTCTTAACACCTTGAAAGATGATATCGATAAGTTTAGTTGATTGATTTATATTAGAATTAAAAGCTAGTTCATGGATTTCTCCACCAATAGTAGCAAACAAAAATAAAAATAACATTTTAGTGGAGTTAAGTTTCAAACCAGGTTATATGATCTTAGTAGTCTACAAGGTTATGTCACTATTGGGATTAGTTTTAGTATTGTGAAATGTTAGAGAACTGTTTAGATCTAGAAAAAGATTTGTTAGTGACCAATTTACAAATTTATGTCTACAATTACAAATCACATATATAATTTTAAAGATTGTTCTTTACAATTATAAGATGACCTGGCACAAGTTTTAAGTTTTGTCTGAGGATATACAAAGAACTACTGTGATATTTAATTTTTATATATTAAAAGTTTTAAGATGACGTGGCATTAATTACACAACTAGTGTGATATTTAATTTTTTATCCATCTTTAAAATTATTAGTTTTGTAAATAAAATTATTTTATAAATATTATAATTCACAAAAATAAATAAGAAATAATAATTTTGATTCTATAGAATTGTGATATGCTTGTAAAAATCAAACATTATATTCTAAAATATATATTGAAAGACTTGTTAAATCAATAAGATACCTATGTAATAATAGGTGGTTACATGTTGATACTTTAAGATCTTATAGATTTTAAATAAGATATAAAATGACAAAGCAATTAATTATTTTTTTTCTTTGATGAGCTAAAAGAAGTCCTTATTTATTTCTTACACCTTGTATTGAGACTTTAAAATATTAAAATAAACTTGTAAGTAAGAGAGATAAGAAAGAAAAAATGAGTTTATAACTGTGTGATCAGAGAGAAGATCTGCACATACTAAGATGACTGCACATATTAAGATTTGTGCACAAGGTACATTATTCATCATCCATCCTATAGATCTATACATAACTTGCATAAGATTTTTTTTCTTTCATTTGGTTCTATTTTAAATCCAAAATTATCTAGCAATCTTTTGTTTTTTGATTATGGTTTATATTGTGCAAGTATTAGAATTTGATTATAAGTATTGGGTGAGTTAATGGTGGGAAGAGGAGCACAAAACCCATCTTGTCACAAGTTGATGCTTTTGAGTGACTGAGATAAAGGTCAATCAATTAAACTTCTTAAAATTTCATATCTAATATAAAGTCTTCCCCTAATAAGATAATAGCCCCTCTAATTAAGAATTTTTTAAAATTTCAAATTTAATATAAAGCATTTTCCTCAAACGGGATTTATTTTTAATATGAGTTTGGAAATCGGACCTATGTTTCAACACCTTGAAAGATGATATGAATAAGTTTAGTTGATTGATTTATATTAAAATTTAGAAGCTAGTTCAAGGATTTCTCTAGCAATCCTGGCAAACAAAAATGAAAATAACATTTTAGTGGAGTTAAGTTTCAAATCAGATTTTACCATCTTAGTAGTCTACAAGGTTATGTCAGATAAATTTTAGTATGGTGAAATGTTGAGAACTGTTTAGATCTACAAAAAGTTTTGTTAGTGACCAATTCACAAATTTATATCTACAATTACATATCACATAACATGAGTTTAAAGATTCTTGTTTACCATTATATATTGACCTGGCAGAAGTTTTAAGTTTTGTCTATGGATATACAAAGAAAATCAAGGTCATTCCCTAAAAGCTAAAAGAAATTGTAGGCCAATCTAGTAGATTGTTTTGTGCCTTTTACTATATGCTAATTTATAATATTACAATTTTCAAATAAACAATATGTAAAATATTCTTAGTACATCTGTAAATTATAAGGAGTTTATAAAATAAGTGAGAGGTAGGAAACACAGTAGTAGCTGTTTTAAGATGTTAGTGTATATGTATCCTATTTCTTTTCTTGTTTTATTGCCTGATTATTTATACAAAATCATGAATTGTACTGTGAAATTCACTGTAGTCTAATTATTTTTATAGTTATTTAATTGTGAATTTTAGTGTATATATATTCAGAAACAATAAAAAACATAGAGGGTCTTGCCTCAACTAGACCTTGAATCTGTCCTCCCACTACATCAAAATATTTGACAACATATTTTTCATCTCCCAAATTCATTCTCATAGCTACCTACCACATATCATTTATCTTTTATTGTTTTCATTCAAATTTGCTACTGGCAAATAATTTTTCTTATATTTCAATTTTTATTCATATAAGAATAATAATTATATTTCTATGAGTAAAAAATTGCATACATTTAGTGTTTTATACTGGTGCACCTAGAAATATAAAGTACTTACTAGAAAGTAGAGAACTGTCACAATAAAATGTGTGTTGAGTGTTTTACCAAAGGTAATTTCTTTTTTCTTGTTTAGGTGCTTTAGCTGAATCTAGTTGTCTCTTTTTCACAAGTATATATAATAATAACAAGTTTTCTTAAATCTTACTAAGTTTACCAACTGCAGCTCAAGGTAATGATAAAGGTTTGCAGTTGCCATTGCCTTTGAGCTTCAAAGTTCCTAGAAAGAAGAGATCAGTGCTCCCACAATACTGTCTGACGAGCACCGGAAGACTTCACCTCCAACTCCTACAAGTTCTACGTGAACAGGAATGCTCTTCAGTAAAAACACCATCCGAAGAAGGAAATGATCTTCTTATTGATAACAGCGGAATGATGATGTCTTCTAATGAGACTGCTCTGGGATCTATGTTGATTAATAATGTGTGTGCTGATTAAAAGATCCAAACTTTTTCTACTTATTACTTCTGGTGTATTTTATTAGGCTGGTTATAGGCATGCGGCATGCATCTAACTAATGATATTGCCCATATTTATGTTTTTGCGGGTCTGTTCTACTATAGATAAAACATAGTCTATAGTACATACATTTCTTTGTAATAATTTTGTGTTGGATTAATATCTTGCATTAAATAATGCACCAAATAAAGTTCATGATCTTGAGAATTAGCTTTCACATAAGTTGGTATAAAAGTAGTAGGTTCTGCTCTTTTTTATTAGTTACATACTTTTCTACTTGTATAGTATACATAATAGCAAGAGGATGAGACAAAAGTAAGTGATTCATATGTTGGGATTGAAATTTAATAAAATCTATAGTACTTAAAAGAGATGTATGAGCAAAAAGAAGACTTCTACTCAATAGTTGCCATGAGGTGGAGGGATCAAGTGGAGGCATCAACCCCTTCTTCAACAATAAAATGTTATTAGAGGGGCAACAGGTACTCGTGCCTTTAGTGTGTTTTCCTTCTAATAGGCTTGCAATTTCACCACATACTTTTGATGGGTGTTCTTATTCTAACTTCTCTAATTTGAGATAATTTGTTCGATTTAAAAGTTGGTTGGTGGCATCCGTGTGGAAATATTGAACTAGATCTTGTAAATTCGTTCTTGTAAAGTGGAAGCTAGGGTAGAACCCTCGTATCATTACAAAAATACGGTCGTTTACTACAAACAAATCGGTTGGAAATGGCCGAGAATGGGAGGAAATGCCTAAGTGGGAAATGTCATTGGTGGAAAATGAAGATGACCACAGTCAATGTGGGACTCACGTGTTGATGTGTACAGCCGCATGATACGGACCTACAATCCAACATGGAGTCCAATATGGAGTGGGAGGCATTCAAGTTAGATGCCCCGTGAATGGTGGGAACCATCAACGACACATGGTATGTCGGGTTTTTTGATCATGCTGGAAATCATTTCCGACCACACATTTCGTACCGTCGGTTATGAATGTGGTAAGAATTGGCTAGAAGATGGTGGGAACTATGGGGTTTTTGAAAGGTAAGCGCCGTAGAAAATGGGTATATTGATAGAAATTATGGACATTTTGTTTCAATTCTGTATTCTATGCATTACTACGAGAAGTACATATATATAAATAAAATATTTATATCAAAAAATAACGGGAATCAAAAGCAACCCAACCACAACTTCCAAACTTAACAAAAAATAAACATATTATTCTAAAGTTTAGATGAAAATCAAAAAGATCACTAAAATGTCAAGTGCAAAAGGTTTTTTAAGCATTTAGTTCACTAATGTGAACGTAACTAATCTCCACCAACATCATTATCCTTGTCAGAGCCATCACATACTGAAGTGAGGTGATCCTTGTTCTAAGACACAAATCTTAGGTGTACCAACAAGGAGTTACTCATCTTTCTTTCATTAGAAAAAGGAAAGACCCAAGATCTAAGACCTAAGATCCAAGTCCAACTAAGAAGTAGAAGCATTTAGGTAACAAAAGGGAATTGCAAGTGTTTGAGGAGGTGACTATGTTGTTTCGTTCTCAGATAATTTTGTGATAAAGTTTAACTATTTTATTTCGAAGAGGCTATTGAGCTACAGAAGCAACATGAGCATATGGATGCTCACACTATCCTTATGCATCTACCAGAGTTATATGATGTGGCAGGGAGGACAGCTCGATATGAGATATCGAAGGAACTGTTCGGTTGTAGGATGTCTGAGGGATCATCTGTGAATGACCATGTACTTAAGATGATCAATTTGATTGAACGTCCTGGACAACTTGGTTTTGCCAGCTGAGCCAAGACTAGGTCTTGCAATCACTTCCGAGTTCGTTCTCCCAGTTTGTTGTGAACTTTCATATGAATAATCTGGATGTCTTCCTGCCTGAACTCCACACCAAGTTGAAGACTGCGGAATCGAATTTTCCCCTAAGAAGAGTTTTGTTCTTCTAATTGGTGAAGGTTCCAATCCTAAGAAAAGGAAGAAGAATCCTTCCAAGAAGGAGAAAGTAGGTGAGAAAAAGCCGGTTCCACCAAAAGCTGAAGACCCCATGAGCAAAGCTGTTTGCTTTCACTATAACAAGGTGGGGCACTGGAAGAGGAACTGCAAGGTTTACCTTGCAGAATTGAAGAAGAAGAAGGGTAGTGAGACTACCGATTCTGATTCAGGTATGTTCATGATCGAAGTTAATATGTCACTAAGTCAAATTTCTACTTGGGTATTAGATACCGCCCGTTGTTCTCATATTTGCAATTCGTTGCAGGAACTAAGGAGAAGTAGGACTCTTGAAGAAGAGGAGGTGATTCTACGGATGGGAAATGGAGCAAGAGTTGCTGCTGAAGCTGTAGGATCATTTCATTTACATATGCCTATGGGCAAGACTATTGTTCTAACTAATTGTTATTTTGTTCACTCGATTGTGAGGAATATTATTTCTATTCCATGTTAGACTTGGCTGGATTTTCGTTTGTTATTCAGAATAATAAATGTTCAATTCTTAGAGATAACGTTCTTTATGGAAGTGGTATTTTAAATAATGGTCTGTATGTATGTGACGTAGAGCATAATTTACTACAAATTAAACATACTAATAAAAGAAAAAGGGATGATGAAAATCTCACTTTCTTGTGGCACTACGGACTTGGTCATATTAGTGAAAATAGACCGTGGATATTGCATAAGAAAGGGGTACTTGACCCCTTTGATTTTGAATCATATCCTACATGCGAGTGTTGTCTATTGGGTAAAATGACCAAATCTCCATTTAGTGGACATGGAGAGAGGGATGCAGATATACTAGGATTGGTACACACAGATGTATGTGGACAAATGTCTACGCAAGCCATAGGTGGATTTTCATACTTCATTGCTTTCATAGATGATCGATCTAGATTCAAATATGTGTATTTGATGAAACACAAGTCTGAAGCCTTTGAAAAGTTCAAAGAATATAAGTATGAAGTGGAGAAACAAACCAAACATAGTATTATAACTCTTCGATCAGATCGAGGTGGTGAATACTTGAATGGAGATTTTCTAGCTTATCTCAAAGAAAATGGTATAGTCTCCCAGTGGACTCCTCCATATACTCCACAGTTGAATGCGGTATCTGAAAGGAGAAATCAAACTTTGTTAGACATGGTTCGGTCCATGATAAGCTATGTGAATCCTCCAGTATTCCTGTGGGGTTATGCATTGGAAACCTCATCATATTTACTGAATAAGGTGCCTTCCAAATCTGTTCCTCAAACTCCATAAGAGATATGGAAAGAAAGGAAACTGAGTCTTAAACATGTTAAGATTTGGGGATGTCCAGCTTATGTCAAGAAAGTTGACCCAGATAAGCTGGAATCTCGATCTGTAAAATATAATTTTGTGGAATATCCTAAAGAGACTTTAGGGTATTACTTTTACACCGATCATCGGGTGTTTGTCTCCAAACATGCTACCTTCTTGGAAAAGCAGTTTATCCTTAAAGGAAATAGTGGGAGCAAAATTGAACTTGAAAAAGTTCAAGAAGCATAAACTACTATGGATCAAGTGGAAACACCTGTTCAGACTGAACAACCTTCTGTGGAACAGCCCATTCGTAGTTTAGGGAGAGTGTCTCGCCAACCCGAGAGGTATTATGGCCTTGTCATTGAGAATGACAATGAGTTGTCAATCATTGATAATGACGACCGTGTGACCTACAATGAGGCTATGAGTAGTGTTGACTCAGAGAAATGGCATAGTGCCATAAAATCCAAAATGGAATCTATGTATACCAACCATGTATGGACTCTGGTTGAGGCTCCTGAAGGTGTTAAGCCTATTGGGTGCAAGTGGCTATACAAAAGAAAGATTGGAGCAGATGGGCAGGTGGAGACATATAAGGCCAGGCTCGTGGCAAAAGGATTCAGACAAAGGCAAGGGATTGACTTTGATGAAACTTTTTTGCCTGCAGCCCTGTTAAAATCAATTCGGATTTTGCTTGCGATTGCTACTTACTACGACTATGAGATCTGGAAAATGGACGTGAAAATGGCCTTCCTCAATGGGAAACTTGAAGAGGAAGTGTATATGACACAATCGGAGGGTTTTTTTTCCAAGGGAAATGAACACCTAGTGTGTAAGCTGCTGCGAATCATATATGGTTTAAAGCAAGCTTCTCATAGATGGAACATCTGTTTCGATAAGACAATCAAAAAGTTTGGTTTTATCAAAAACATAGATGAACCATGTGTCAACAAAAAGGTTAGTGGGAGCGCGGTAACATTTCTTGTATTGTATTGAAAGAGGAAACATCAAGAGAGTTGACACACATAACAACGTAGCAGACCCACGCACAAAGCCACTTTCTCAAAGTCACTTTGATCGTCATAAAGACAAGATGGGTATTAGATACCAGAGTGATTGGCTTTAGTACAAGTGGGAGATTGAAAGAGATGTGTCCTAAGTCCAATCATGTATGATGATATAAGGGAGAATATATAAGGGATTTGCCCTAAGTTCTATGACAGACCATAGAAAAAACTATCTATAACCAATTTTCTAAGAGAGATTGGATATAGAAAGCAACCAACCCAACAACAACGACAGCAGTGTATTCAAATATAAAATATTTTGGTATCCTTAGGAACAGATAAAGTATTGTGGAGGTCGGGACCCCGGTGAATGAAAATTTATGCAATGCCTGTGGATCAAGGTGGAAGACTAAAGCAGCTTTCGTCAGCTATGCTTGTCCAGAGCAAATAAAATTCACTTTTCAACGATAAAAAAGTTGTGTACATCGAAGAAGATACGAAGAATGAATTTATTATTCCCCTTGGTAAGAGTCCTTTTACACTCTTTAATAATTAGAATTTACTATAAATTGATTTATATTTTGGGGTGACTCTTTTGATACACTAAGAAAATTTACACATCAAGTATAAATTATATTACTTATTGTTAGGCTGCGAGCAAGTCATAACTCAATAATAGTATGATTTGTTCATTTCTGGCCGAGCTCAGATTTAATATTGGGCATATGAAAAAATACCTCATATTTTGACCTAATACTAGTGGAGTTAATTCGCTGCGCTATACACTGAATTATTTTCTATTATCTACATAATTTTATACTTGGCTTGATAGCACCCTGAAAGAGATGTGTCCTAAGCCCAATCATGTATGATGATTTAGGAATAACTTTTATGTAATCTGTTTTGATTTCATTGATATTAATAATAGACTTATTTTGGTTTTATTGCGGGCTTTATCTATTTAAGTGTTTAAATAAGATATACCATAGTTTAGAGTAAAGCTTTTTATGGATTATGATGAGATCATAATAATGAGACCCAAAAGATGATAACTCTAAACTTAAATATTTCCTGGTCGTAGGATTACTAACTGGTAATTAGTAATCCGCAAAGATCGGTACATACTATGTTTGCTTCATTATGAAGGATGTCTGTTCTCATAGACATTTATATGGTGACACTATAGCTAGTATGTAGTTGCTTATTATAGAATAAGTTCACTGAACATGACTCACACAGCTGAACAACTGATGGAGTTCACTCACGTGTCAACAGTTGTTCACATAGTGATAGTTCTTAGTCTCCAGGGACAATTATAAGGACTCTACTGAGTGTAGGAATTTGTACACGAAGATAGTGTATGATCAATAAAGGATCTACCCCTTCCAGTGAAGGAAGAGAATGTTCAATGCTGATCCACTTATGCTAGTTCAGGAATCTCTGACCAGAGTGAATAAAATTAGAAAGGAGTTTCTAATTTATATTAAATAGAACTAAGCATAGTGAATGGGAAAGCAAATGATTAAATAAGATAGGTTTGACACAAGTTCCATACCTTGTATTTAATCGTGACATTCCAGGGTAGAAGGAATTGATTGTATGGTAACTACTCACTGAATAGGTTCTTGGTATTCTAAGCAGGGAATTCGTATTATCCGGATAGTCGCGATATGCTGAGAAGTATCTCTCACGATGTAAAATAAATATGATTAATTTATTAATTAATCATATTTAATAAATTAGAGAATTAATATAAATAATGATAAAATAGTTTTATTAATATTTATTTCTACTACCGGCTTAATATTGAACCTACGGGGTCACACTATAAAGGAGAATGATTTAATGGTGGAGAAATTAATTAATAATGGCTGGTAATTATTTATTTGTGAAATAAATAATTAATTAGCAGATTTAATAATTGATTAAATGAGATTTAATTAATTCTTAATATTATTAATTAAGAATAATGATTAAAAGGTGTTTTAATTATTAGTTAATTGGTTAATAAGAATAATCAATTAAAGGGTTAATATTAATAATATTTTATGGAAAATTTTTAGCTGAAAATTTTCCGTATAAATATACTATTATAAACCCTATTTGCCTAAGAACCCAAATAATTAACCCTAATTCTAAAGTAAAACAAGAGGGAGGGAACTAATTCTCTCAACCTCTTCCTCCTCCATCACATTGTACTCTTGGTGGATACCGGTGGAGTGCTTCACACTTGAGGAGTAGCTGCTAGGGATTTCCGTTCATCGTTCTTGGATCGCTATTAAAGACCTCCATCTTTCCATTAACGTAAAGCTTCTTAAGGTAAATATACTGAACTACGAATTAAATATTATTTTTCGCATGGATCCTGTAGAGGGTTTCGGTTTTTTAAGATTTAAATTTACGTTTTCGTTGCTTTTATGTGCTAAAAACCCTTCACACCCAACACTGATATCATCAAATGCTGATCATCATCAACTGCTAATAAGTTCCTGAACTTGTTATTGAACTTATATATTAGTATATGCAAAAGTTCTACTTAGTACTTTTAAATAAGCACTAAATAGAGTACTATATGTTCTTCCATATATATTTATGTATATGTATGTATGTATATATATATAGTTTAGTATCAATTTAAAAGTTAGATATAACATTTTAAAAGTTGTAATTATTTTAAAAATGTTCATGAGTTGATATGTATTAAGTTACTTATCAGCTAAATTTTTGTAATAAGCAACATGGTTAGATAAATAAAGAGTTGGCTCTAAATTAAAATATCGAACTATATGTGGGGGTAGAATTTAGTGATGGAATATAGCCCCTTGTTGCATAGAATACACTACAAGAAAAAAGGCTAAATTTGACCGAAAATATCGGTCGAATTTAGGAGTTAGGTCATATTTAACTAAATTTGATCGGCTAACTATGACTGGATATTTAGGACCGCTTAAATTCAACCGGCGAAATTTGACCGAGGGTAGTCGAATTTAATTTTTCACCTAAACTTTTAAAATCCCTCACAAATAATTAAATATTTTAAAATAATTTAAAGACCATGTCCAAACAATTAAATCTTTAGAAAAAATTTAAAAATATCGCCAAAATATTAAATTCGACTGTATGCAATTGAAAATTAATTTCAACTATTTTTCGTTGTGACATAAATTCAACTGAATTCGATTAATTTCAACTAAAACCAGATTTAAAAAATAGCAGAATGCTGCTCAATTTCATTTTATAATTTCAACCTAACCAAACTAGAACATCTTGGAACATATCATTTCAACAACCACAATTCTACACAGTATTATCTGCAACTAATACAACACAAATGTATCAAGAGACAATGTCAACAAACAGATTTAATGGCATAAAAGATCTGATAATTACTATTACAATATACTAAAACCATCTTTTTTTCCTGCAAGGCATTGCATTAAACATCTTGTATGCGCTAACAGTGCTGGTGAAATTTGCATCCTTGATATTGTTTAATCTCACTGTTGTCATTATGACTTGCTGAGCTAGTTAGCTCACTCTTACAAATATGTTTATGTTCTTTTCCAGTTAAAAAGGAAACTGGTGGTAGCAACAATCCCCAGACAAGTGTGAGAGCTAGGTTTCCAGGTTAAAATGGAATAAGCTAGCATAAGATGTTTGTCTTAGTTTGAGTTGAAAGTTTGTATGACTACTTTATTTTCAGTTGTAAGATAAATAAATTGGGATTTGGTACGTTGTAATATAAATAAGGTTGTGGTTTGTGCGCATACTTTAACCTGCTTCGATCCGTGGTTATGGTAAGTAGGGTCATTCCATATATTATTTTCATAAACAGGTTTATATATGGTGTGTGTGTTGTGAATCCCAAACCCCTGACCCGGGTTTGGAGGGAGTCACAATACCTATTATAATTGGTCGGTTGCGATTAATAGTAATGAATGCCAGAAGTTTGATTCAACTTAAAAACAAATTCAAATTCAATAATTTGACATTTATACCCTTAAATTAAAAAAAAACACTCCAAAATTTTCCTACATATCAAAGGAAATTCTCCAATGATCTGACTCCAATATATATCCATTTATTTGGAATTAGATCTAGAGGCTAAGAAATTTTATAAATTAATTAGTGAAAATTACATACATTTTTATAGTTGATATTCGAGGGTAGTCTTACGACTCCCATGATTTGAGTAAATAATCATGAAGATATGATATACTTTCATAATCTTCTAATGAAGGAATGGAATCACTCTATTAAACACACTTATTTTCAAGATAATATAATAATTTTTGTTTATATTAAATCTTATATTTATATTTCTTAAGCTAAATGAATATAATAAGATGTAAAATTTACATCTAGATTACATAGAGGTTTTTTAGTCTAACTATTATTCTTTTAACATTTGGTTTTGTCTTCATATTACTAAGATTAAACTTTTTTATTGGGGAATTAATAAAAATAATTAATAGTTCTACGGAGAATTTGGATCTATAAATGAGAATATTTCAAACCGATTAAGAACGAAAAAAGTACGCAAGGAGATTGCATATCATGATGCAACAGAAGAATTTAAGATATATGGGATGTTAGTCTTTTTTATTTTAATGTTGTAATGAAGATTTCGGTAGTCACAAGAACGTTTATCATCACCACCACCACTGCTCCAAAAAATAGGATGAGATTCAAACTGACGGTGTTATGGATATCGAGAATGCGTCATCACTTGTTTATCCGGTGGATGTAACTATTTCCAATAGGCATTGGCAACTAGAATATGATATTGAAAAAGTAAGCTGGTCGATAATGATTATGGTATTAGTGTTGATACGAAGAATAAGATGGATTTTTCTCTTCAATTGTCGGTACATATCGAACTAGCGGACACCCGCCATTATTTTACCGTTGGATTGGAATTGTAAGGATGATCTTCAATGTTTATCTCAGATTTATTAGTCAGTTTAGGAGTATAAAATAACAAAAAAATAGGTTTATTTCGTGCACATTTCTTATTTTTATTATTGTATTTATCAATTATGTAATTATGTACTTTTATCGTACACCATTTTTGTCGTATACTAAATAGGGGGTAATCACGGGAATAACATCTCTGCTATTTGAAGTAGAGGTATGGTTCATATACTACTCTAAGTGGTATTTATTTTGGGTATATTTTGTTTGATTTATTATTTTTTTCCATAACTATTAACTAATATTTAATTATTTCCTTTGAATTTTACCAAGTATTCTTATATATGATTTGTTTAAGTGTTATTGTTTTTGTGTAGAAGTTTTCTTGGACAAATTTTAACTTCTCCGAAAAGAGCAAAACTCTTGTAGCCATTAACTACAATATTATCAAAGGTTCGACCTCCATCTTATAATCAATGATAACTATTTTCTTTGGCATATATAATTTCCCTCCTCTTTTCACACTCGAAATGATGTGTATGTTCTGGTAGTTAATAGTAATCATGAACACTGATTCATATGGTCTTAGAACGCATGAACATGTGGATGCATTACACGTAATTAGGTGGAAACTTTTAGATGCCATATTAAAGTAAGGTTGTTGTCATTAAGCGCGTTAGCGAGGTATTTGGAAGGTAATTTAAAGATTTAAAAATCTGAAGAATATTTATGTATTTATATTTATTTATTTATTTATATTTATTTATTTTTATATATATATCATTGGTAATTTAAAAAAAAATTGGGCTAAAGAAATTTACGGCCCAGGTGGTAGCCCAGCCCACATGTCCTCGAGGACCTGCCGTGGCGGCCATGACTAATTATGGGTTTCGGATGCGGACCCTTTATGGTTTATGATTTACCTCAGATCTGCACAACCTATCACTGGATTCATTTCTTAATAAATAGTTTAGTTTTAAGAAGAAAAAAATTATCCTTTTTGTATGTTAACTCAAGCCAACCAAAATAAACACAATTTTTGAATCACTACTTGTGACATAATTCTCTATGGCGGAGCTCATGGGCAGAAAAGGACCATGTTTTCATTGTGGAATAAAATGTAAGTGTTCTAAAAATCGTATACTTTATGCTCATTTTAAATAATTATTTTTCGAAGTTGCTTTTCTTTTGTTATCAAAACTTGATTCACCATCTCTATTTGATATGTACTCCATTGAATATATTTTAAGGTAAAAGAATGGCAGGATAAAGATGCAAATTATATCTCATTTAATAACTTTGTTAGATCTTTGTATCTCTCATCGAAAGTCGGCTAAAATTAAGTTTTATGTACGGTCCTTAAATATATAAAAAAATTATTTAGAAACTTTTAGTGTATAGATCATTTTTGGATAAGAATGATCTTGAAAAAAAAATTGACCATCCATCCATTTTAGAATAAGGGGTTAACAAAGAGATATATGATATCGCGTAGCCCAATAATAATTAGAATCATAAGAATTAGAATATATGCGTACCTTGAGAGCATGAAATAATACAACAATTTTCAAATTTGAACCATTGCGATCTCACCATCTATTAAAGAATTATGAAGACATATTACATCGGCTTTTATTAATTGTTTTAAATAATATCATGATGATGACCAACTTTATTCAATTGTTTGGTACGTTGGTAATGGAAAAAAACTAATTTTTGGGTCGAAAAATGGTTGTAGATTGCGATATAGTTTGATGCACGATATGGAAATGATACGAATTGTTTTAATTGAGTCATATTAAAAATATTTATGCAAAGTTTAAGAACTTATTTATTTGATGATATGTAAAAGATGTGAGGTACTTGATGATATGTTATAATCAAATTTGAACTATTGGGATTTAACCATCTATAAAAGAATTAAGATAACATATTACATGGGCTTTTATGAATTGTTTTTAATAATATCATGACGATGACCAATTTCTTGTTTTGTTTGTAATGAAAAAACACATTTTTTGGTTAATAAGGTTTTAGATTGTGATATAATTTGATGCATGACATAGTAATGTTTCCAAAAAATGGAGTAATATTAAAAATATTTAAGCAAAGTTTGAAAACTTATTTGTTTCATGATATTTAAAAGATATGATGTATTTTATAATATGTAAATATAGTTGAATATTGCAATTCTAATACCTGCCTACTTTTTATTTTAATTATACTATATATACCTTGGACCTATAATTTATGACCTCTATGAGCAAATACCATATTAAGTTTTTAATTCTCCTAAGACCTCTTAGTATTAAAGTTGACTTGAATTACATAGTATACTCAAATATAAAATATTTTGGTATCCTTCGAAACAGACACAATATTGTGGAGGCCTGGACCCCTTGTGAACGAAAATTTATGCAACGCCTGTGGTTTGAGGTGGAAGACTAAAAGAACTATTGTTAATTATATTCCGAAGCATGGACTTGGTCAGAGCAAACAAAATTCAATTTTTAATGAGAAAAAAACTGTGTCTCTCGAAGAAGATAAGAAGAGTGAGTTCATTATTCCCCTTGGTAAGAATTCTTTTATATTGTTTAATACTTATCGAGATCTCTAAGTTCTCTATAGGTATATTCAACTTGTTGAGGTCTCTTAATATTTGCATCCTAAATGACTTGTCGATATGTCTGAGATCTCTACATGTAGAATTGACTTGTCGATATCTCAGAGATCTCTATATATATTTTGAATTGTCGATATCTCGGAGATCTCTAATAATAATTTGACCTGTCCATGTCTCTAATCTTCATATCATCATTTTGACTTGTCGATATCTCTGAGTTCTCTAGATGCAGAAATAACTTGTCGATATCTTTGAGACTTCTCTATAAGCCATTTTGGACTTCTCGATAAGTCATTCTAGATTTCTCAAATGACTTCTCTATATTACTTGATCAGTGACTTGTCGATGTCTTGACTTTGAACATTTTTCATAAACAAGATTTATTCAACTCCAAGTTTTTGTTTCATTTTTCTGAGGCATGATCTATCTTGAATCTTCTTCCAGAGTTTATTATTTAGGCTTGAAATGATTACAGAAAAATACTCCAGTCTAATCTTCTAACCATTTTACATACTCAAGTAATACAATACAAAATATAAAGATAAGTATTAATCAACTAGATCTTAGGGTTGTCAATGTGACTTAGCCTTGTTATTATATAGGCATGTCTTGCACAATAATCTCCCCCAATTTATGATAACATTGATTATCACAAATTCATGCCTAATAAAAATACTAACCCCAAGTTACATGAAAACATAAAATGATCATATAAAAACTGACAGGATAACAAATACAGCTTTTATACACTGAGTGATTACATGAGTTTAATAAGTACATTCATTACATGAAATTCTCATAGCCTGATTCTTTTCTAATGAGGTCCTTTAGATTTACAAGCATTTGAAGTTCCTCTATGATTTCAATCCCTCTTAGAGCTTCCACAAGGTTGAGCAAATCATCTAATGAATAACCATTCAAGTAATTTACTCTGAATCTTGAGAGCCTCCCAGCTAGTATGTTTAGAAAGTATGTTTAGAAAGGGTCCATCCTTAGAAATTCTACTCCTCCCCTTTGCCTTGAGCTCAATTGATATTTGTTCAATCATAGCAATTTCTTATACATACTTCTTATCTCTTTCTTCCTTTTCAGCCTTTGTTTTTTCTCTTCTTTCATTTCTTACTTTCACCCATACCCACATCACAGTCCTCAATACCCTTGTACTTGTGTCCTTATCCTTTATTAGCTAATCACCATCTTAACTTTTTGGTTGAAAGTGTATCCATTAATTCCCTTCCAAGTAGAGTGAATGAGCCATCTTGATAGTAGATTTTGACTTCTCTCAATGATACAAACCAAAATTTGACTATCTCTTCAGCTAATTGTTGAAAGTAGTCAACATCTGTGATGCACCAATTTAGAGGTAGAAAATCAGTCTGATTAAAGTAATTCCTGATAACCCCCTTTTCAACTTGCAGCTTCTTTGGTTTTCTCCCGACAGACTTGAAATGAGTTTTTCTGGGGGGCTTAAAAGAAGGTAGGTTTGAGATTTTATTTAGGGTGGTTTGACTAGAAGTGATTGGTTTTTTAAGTAAGGTGTTTGCAGGTTATTTGTTCAAAAGTTTAGACATAAAGGTTAAGGATAGTTGAGTGTTTGAGCTTGCAGGATTAGTGGTTTAAGTTTGTGAGATTTGGATTGATAAGATATTTTTCTTGGTTCTTTAACCATCTTCCCTCTTCTTCTTTCTCCTTTCATCTCCCCACTTCTTATCATCCCGTTTCTTCTATTCTTTCTTCTTCTCTTCTACTTTGATGTCAGTTACTTTGCTAGATTGACTTGGATTTATGCCAAAAGGTTTTTGCTCATCATTCTTTTGCTCATCATCATCCTTGTCATATTTTGTATTGAACTGTGTATTTGGCAACATGGTATCAGCATTCTTTAAGTATCTCCCCATCATCCTAATCATCTCCTCATCTTCAGCTGATTTGAAGTTTTTCCTCTTTAGATTAGTTTCCAATGTCATAATTAGTCTTGTATTTCCCTTTACATAATTTTTGTGTACTGTGAAGTATCTGCATTATTTAGTTTGGGTATAAATATAGGCCACCCCCTTGCTTGGATGTAGATAGGCTTCAGGAAAAGCATCTATCTGAGCTTTCTTGAGTTCTTTGAGCAATTGGGTGTCCTTTGGAATTACTGCATTAACTCTGTCAATTATTACATCCAGCTCAGATGCTCTCATACTTTGAAGATTTGAGAGAGAGGCCTGAAGACATCTTCCCAAACCACAGTCATTGACATTGGGTACTATTCTCTTCTCCAAACAGTTGTCAACCTTCACTATTACCACTCTTAAGAAATTGATGTTGTTAGCCAGAGAGGCTCTTAGAACTGCCAGTACTTCATTGAATTCCTAATCTTGACAAGGTCCTACTGCAGGTTTCTGGAGCATGTCTATACTAGAATCTTGAGATAGTTTTAATTACATAGTACTATGACCAGAGCGGGTAGTAGATTTTTCAGCCTCTTTAGATTGTGAATATTTACCAGCTTCCTTGAACTGTTGACTCCTAGATTCAATCTCCCTCTTCATCTTGTTGGCAGGAAGGAGTAGTGGATTTTGAATTTCTGGCCTCACAGCTTTAGGAAGAGCTGACAAAGGAACATTCAAGGCACTCATGACAGCTCTAGAGGAGTATTTGTGGGAGTCTACTAGTGTCTCGATGTCATTCTGTTGACTCTGTATTAGAGAAGTGAGAGCATGGACCTGAGCTGTGAGTGAGTCATTTGAGCCTTGGAGAGTTGAAACTTGCTATTGTAGAGATTGAATCTGGAGATTTGTTGATGTAGAAAATGGTTGTTGAGATCATAAAGAGACAGAAGTACCAAATATATCATGAACTAATTCCTTGATGCCTTCCATTAAGAGAGCTGATGGTTCATATCTACGTTGATACAGTTGATCCCGTTTGACCCTTGTGTCATTGTTATTCGTGATATGATTCTGGACAACTTCATGTAGAGCCATAAAGGACTATTTAAGATTTTTAATGCTTTGCTCCATGCTAGTCATATCAAACCTTCCCATTTGATCAATAAATCTCTGGAATTTATTTTTGATCTCTAATTGAGTTGACACAAGGTCATTAAACTTGTCTATTGCCAACCTTCTTATCTTATCTTAATGGATGTCGAGCGTCTGTTGGAATGCTTTACTCATGAGATGAAAAGCCTTGAGTTGAGCTTTGTAGACTTCTGTCACAATATCATAGACTTCCTATGGACTGAGAGCCTTGGAATTGCTTCCAATATTGTGATCTATTCTTTTCTAAATCTTTCCAAGACCTCATTCATACTCAAGCTAAAGTCCTTGTCTAACCAAGCATCCACATTGCCATTTTGTTCAGCTTCACTGATAATTTTCTGCTGTTGGTCTTCAATATATGTTTTGTAAGAAAGCAAGATTGCTTGATAGTCCTGATTAGACATGTTTGTTGTAAGATGTTGTTGTGTGATGTTGGCAAGTCTAGAGAGTTGATCTACCAGAAGGTCATTCATGGTGATTTGTTGAGCCTACGCATCCTGACCCACTGGGAGATTAATTAGGTTTGAGGGTTGTTTAGAAGGGTTGGATGTAGATGGTAGGTCTGTGTGAGTTGAGGTAGATGGTTGGGGTTCAGGAACAATACCACTGACAGATATCACAGTTTGACTCACGGTAGAAATTATGGTTGTGATATTGTGTTGTTCACCAACAATGAGAACCTCCAATTGAATTGGAGGGGATTTGACCAGATTACTCTCATGTACCATGGCATCAAACCCTTGCTCTTCTGGAAAAGAGCTGGCACTTGAATGTGCTAGACTTGCCTCCCCGATAACAGGCTCATTGTCAATTGGACTCCTACCTTCAATTGTTAAGGCAATCCCTGTTAGGCTTTTGAGGGGAGTTGTTCCTTCATGAGGAACCTCCAATTAAATTCAGAGGATTTAGATAGCTCCCCCTCAGGACTACTATCCTCAAACCTATCAATTTGTGAAGATTGTTTAGCAGATGAAGGTGCTTTAGTAACATCCACAGGGTCTTCAATTGAGTTTCCAAGTCCTTCATCTCTACTTGTGCCATTCTGTATAGTTCCTTCGACATAAAATTAGTTCCAGGTGCCCAATCAATAGATAATTCTATCTCTATTTCGAGGGTAGTCCAAGTAATTCATCTAGAAACACATTCAAAAACTCGTCAACCAAGGGGATCTCTTCAATCCTATGTGTTTATTTGTTGACATCTACCATATGTACTAAATATACTTCTAATCATTTCCTTAACATCGTCTGAGCTTTAATGTTCATCAAAAAAATTTATGCTTGTTGTCGTCCTTAAAGTATAACTTTATTCTCATCCGTAGATCTTAACTTAATTCTTTTATTTAAACATTCAATTTGCACATCGTGATCTTCTATCCAATGCATTTCTAAGATTATATCAAATTTACAAAGAGATGACGACCTTTTATCAAGTTCGCAAAGAGATGACGACCTTTTATCAAGTTTGCAAAGAGATGACGACCTTTTATCCCAACATCACTGTAAGGAAAAACTTGACTAAAAGAAACTTTACCCTCATTATGTACTTTTATAACTAATACTTTCTTTAAGGGTGAAATCTCACATTACAACTTATTGACAAACTCTTTGGAAATAAAAGACTTGATTGCTCTAGTTACAATCAAAACATTAACATTTATTGAATTCACTAGGCGAGTATCTCCTATCTTCTATGTATTTTGAACTACATCCTTCATAGTTATATTGATGGTCATTATCTTGAGTTATATTCATGGAAGGGTTGCTAAATTAGGGTCCCTTCCTGGTCCTGGCCTTCCAATTTATCCTTATTTTTCCTCTTGACACATTTATTTCTCCACTTTACACACAACCGCTTACTAGACATTTGCAGCATAGGATTTAACTCCAACATAGTTACTTTACTGCGACTTGAAAACTTCATCCCCTATTCAAATATCTTTGATCTCTTCCGGTTATAGTCCACATACTCGGAAGAAAATCTTGCCGGCCCAGCAAACTCTTCTCTCATTCAGCCATGCTCATATCCTTGATCTTGATTTGAAAATTTTAATTCCATCTGATTTGTATGTATATAGGAAGATGCTTTCTCCCCATGTGAGCTCTTGTGACCTTTTCAACTAAATATTCCTTCTCTTTCTAAAACTAATTAGTTTTTACTTTCATACTGACATCATCTACTATAAACAGCGAGTATTTGCATTGTAAGAAGTTAGGTATATGTATGGAAAAAAAAGAGTTTACAAAAGAGATAAGAAAGAAAAAAGAGTTTTCAATTGTGATCAGAGAGAGAAGATAGAGTGCACATACTAAGATGTATCCACCACTTACATTATCATCATCCATCCTATAGATCTATACATAACTTGTATAAGATTTATTTTTTTTTCTTTCATTTGGTTCTATTTTAAATCCAAAATTATCTAGCAATCTTTTTTTATTATGGTTTAGACTGTGTAAGTAATAGAATTTGATTATAATTATTTGGTCAGCTAATGGAAACCCATCTTGTCACAAGTTGATGCTTTTGAGTGACTCTTATAAAGGCTAGTCAATTAAACTTCTTAAAATTTTATATCTAATATAAATCCTTTCCCCTAATAAGATAATAGCCGGTTTAATTAAGAATTTCTTAAAATTTCACATCTAATATGAAGCATTTCCCTCGGGATTTGTTTTTAAAATTAGTTGGAAAACTGACAGAAAAATAGACTGAATAATCACTGTGTCTTAATATCTTGAAAGATGATATCTATAAGTTTAGTTGATTGATTTATATTAGAATTTAGAAGCTAGTTCATGGATTTCTCGAGCAATAGTAGCAAACAAAAATGAAAATAACATTTTAGTGGAGTTAAGTTTCAAAGCAGGTTATATGATCTTAGTAGTCTATAAGGTTATGTCACTATTGGGATTAGTTTTAGTATTGTGAAATGTTGAGAACTGTTTAGATCTAAAAAAAGATTTGTTAGTGACCAATTTACAAATTTATGTCTACAATTACATATCACATAACATAATTTTAAAGATTCTTCTTTACAATTATAAGATGACCTGGCAGAAGTTTTAAGTTTTGTCTGAGGATATACAAAGAACTAGTGTGATATTTAATTTTTATATATTGAAAGTTTTAAGATGACGTGGCATTAATTACACAACTAGTGTGATATTTAATTTTTTATTCACCTTTAAAATTATTAGTTTTGTAAATAAAATTATTTTATAAATATTATAATTCACAAAAATAAATAAAAAATAAAAATTTTGATTCTATAGAATTGTGATATGCTTGTAAAAATCAAACATTATATTCTAAAATACATATTGAAAGACTTATTAAATCAATAAGTTATCTATGTAATAATAGCTGGTTACATGTTGATACTTTAAGATCTTATAGATTTTAAATAAGTTATAAAATGATAAAGCAATTAATTATTTTTTTTCTTTGATGAGCTAAAAGAAGTCCTTATTTATTTCTTACACCTTGTATTGAGACTTTAAAATATTAAAACAAACTTGTAAATAAGAGAGATAAGAAATAAAAAAAGAGTTTATAACTGTGTGATCAGAGAGAAGATCGACTGCACATACTAAGATGACTGCACATATTAAGATTTGTGCACAAGGTACATTATTCATCATCCATCCTATAGATCTATACATAACTTGCATAAGATTTTTTTTCTTTCATTTGGTTCTATTTTAAATCCAAAATTATCTAGCAATCTTTTGTTTATGGTTTATATTGAAGTATTAAAATTTGATTATAAGTATTGGGTGAGCTAATGGTCTGAAGAGGAGCACAAAACCCATCTTGTCACAAGTTGATGCTTTTTAGTGACTGAGATAAAGGCCAATCAATTAAACTTCTTAAAATTTCATATCTAATATAAAGCCTTCCCCTAATAAGATAATGGCCCCTCTAATTAAGAATTTTTTAAAATTTCAAATTTAATATAAAGCATTTTCCTCAAACCGGATTTATTTTTAATATGAGTTTGGAAATCGGACGCGTGTTTCAACACCTTGAAAGATAATATGAATAAGTTTAGTTGATTGATTTATATTAGAATTTAGAAGCTAGTTCAAGGATTTCTCTAGCAATCCTGGCAAACAAAAATGAAAATAATATTTTAGTGGAGTTAAGTTTCAAATCAAATTTTACCATCTTAGTAGTCTACAAGGTTATGTCAGATAAATTTTAGTATGGTGAAATGTTGAGAACTGTTTAGATCTACAAAAAGCTTTGTTAGTGACCAATTCATAAATTTATATCTAGAATTACATATCACATAACATGATTTTAAAGATTCTTGTTTACCATTAGATATTGACGTGGCAGAAGTTTTAAGTTTTGTCTATGGATATACAAAGAAAATCAAGGTCATTCCCTAAAAGCTAAAAGTAATTGTAGGCCAATCTAGTAGATTGTTTTGTGCCTTTTACTATATGCTAATTGATAATATTACAATTTTCAAATGAACAATATGTAAAATATTCTTAGTACATCTGTAATTTATAAGGAGTTTATAAAATAAGTGAGAGGTAGGAAAACAGTGGTAGCTGTTTCAAGATGTTAGTGTATATGTATCCTATTTCTTTTCTTGTTTTATTTCCTGATTATTTATACAAAATCATGAATTGTACTGTGAAATTCAGTGTAGTCTAATTATTTTTATAGTTATTTAATTGTGAATTTTAGTATATATATATTCACAAACAATAAAAAACACAGAGGGTCTTGCCTCAACTAGACCTTGAATCTGTCCTCCCACTACATCAAAATATTTGACAACATATTTTTCATCTCCCAAATTCATTCTCATAGCTACCTACCACATATCATTTATCTTTCATTGTTTTCATTCAAATTTGCTACTGGCAAATAATTTTTTAAAAAAATTTAAAGATTCTTTATATTTCAATTTTTATTCATATAAAAATAATAATTATTTTTCTATCACTAAAAAATTGCATACATTTAGTGTTTTATACTGGTGCACCTAGAAAAATAAAGTACTTACTAGAAAGTAGAGAACTGTCACAATAAAATGTGTGTTGAGGGTTTTACCAAAGGTAATTTCTTTTTTCTTGTTTAGGTGCTTGAATCTAGTTGTCTCTTTTTCACAAGTATATATAATAATAACAAGTTTTCTTAAATCTTACTAAGTTTACCAACTGCAGCTCAAGGTAATGATAAAGGTTTGCAGTTGCCATTGCATTTCAGCTTCAAAGTTCCTACAAAGAAGAGATCAGTGCTCCCACAATACTTTCCGACGAGCACCGGAAGACTTCACCTCCAACTCCTACAAGTTCTACGTGAACAGGAATGCTCTTCAGCAAAGACACCATCCGAAGAAGGAAATGATCTTCTTATTGATAACAGCAGAATGATGATGTCTTCTAATGAGACTGCTGTGGGATCTATGTTGATTAATAATGTGTGTGCTGATTAAAAGATCCAAACTTTTTCTACTTAGTACTTGTGGTGTATTTTATTAGGCTGGTTATAGGCATGCGGCATGCATGTAACTAATAATATTGCCCATATTTATGTTTTTGCGGTCTTTTCTACTATAGATAAAACATAGTCTATAGTACATACATTTCTTTGTAATAATTTTTTGTTGGATTAATATCTTGCATTAAATAATGCACCAAATAAAGTTCATGATTTTGAGAATTATCTTTCAAATAAGTTGGTATAAAAGTAGTAGGTTCTGCTTTTTTTTATTAGTTACATACTTTTCTACTTGTATAGTATACATAATAGCATGAGGATGAGAAAAAGTAAGTGGTTCATATGTTGGGATTGAAATTTAATAAAATCTATAGTACTTAAAAGAGATGTATAAGCAAAAAGAACACTTCTACTCAATAGTTGCCATGAGGTGGAGGGATCAAGAGGAGGCATCAACCCCTTCTTCAACAATAAAATGTTTTTAGAGGGGCAACAGGTACTCGTGCCTTTGGTCTGTTTTCCTTCTAATAGGATTGCAATTTCACCACATACTTTTGATGGGTGTTCTTATTCTAACTTCTCTAATTTGAGATAATTTGTTCGATTTAAAAGTTAGTTGGTGGCATCCGTGCGGAAATATTGAGCTAGATCTTGTAAATTCGTTCTTGTAAAGTGGAAGCTAGGGTAGAACCCTCATATCATTACAAAAATACGGTCATTTACTACCAACAAATCGGTTGGAAATGGCCGAGAATGGGAGGAAATGCCTAAGTGGGAAATGTCATTGGTGGAAAATGAAGATGACCACAGTCAATGTGGGACTCACGTGTTGATGTGTACAGCAGCATGATACGGACCTACAATCCAACATGGAGTCCAACGTGGAGTGGGAGGCATTCAAGTTAGATGCCCCGTGAATGGTGGGAACCATCCACGGCACATGGTATGTCGGGTTTTTTGATCATGCTGGAAATCATTTCCGACCACACATTTCGTACCGTCGGTTATGAATGTGGTAAGAATTGGATAGAAGATGGTGGGAACTATGGGGTTTTTGAAAGGTATGCGCCGTAGAAAATGGGTATATTGATAGAAATTATGGACATTTTGTTTCAATTCTGTATTCTATGCATTATTACGAGAAGTACATATATATAAATAAAATATTTATATCAAAAAATGACGGGAATCAAAAGCAACCCAACCACAACTTCCAAACTTAACAAAAAATAAATATATTATTCTAAAGTTTAGATGAAAATCAAAAAGATCACTAAAATGTCAAGTGCAAAAGGTTTTTTAAGCATTTAGTTCACTAATGTGAACATAACTAATCTCCAACAACATCATTATCTTTATCAGAGCCCTCACATACTGAAGTGAGGTGATCCTTCTTCTAAGACACAAATCTTAGGTGTACCAACAAGGAGTTACTTGTCTTTGTTTCATTAGAAAAAGGAAAGACCCAAGATCTAAGACCTAAGATCCAAGTCCAACAAAGAAGTAGAAGCATTGAGGTAACAAAAGGGAATTGCAAGTGTTTGAGGAGGTGACTATGTTGTTTCGTTCTCAAATAATTTTGTGATAAAGTTTAACTATTTTATTTCGAAGAGGCTATTGAGCTACAGAAGCAACATGAGCATATGGATGCTCACACTATCCTTATGCATCTACAAGAGTTGTATGATATGGCAGGGAGGACAACTCGATATGAGATATCGAAGGAACTATTCGGTTGTAGGATGTCTGAGGGATCATCTGTGAATGACCATGTACTTAAGATGATCAATTTGATTGAACGTCCTGGACAACTTAGTTTTGCCATGGATGGGGAGCTGAGCCAAGACTTGGTCTTGCAATCACTTCCGAGTTCGTTCTCACAGTTTGTTGTGAACTTTTACATGAATAAGTTGGATGTCAGCCTACCTGAACTCCACAATATGTTGAAGACTGCGGAATCAAATTTTCCCCTAAGAAGAGTTCTGTTCTTCTAATTGGTGAAGGTTCCAATCCTAAGAAAAGGAAGAAGAACCCTTCCAAGAAGAAGAAAGTAGGTGAGAAAAAGCCGGTTCCACCAAAAGCTGAAGACCCCATAAGCAAAACTGTTTGCTTTCACTGTAACAAGGTGGGGCACTGGAAGAGGAACTGCAAGGTTTACCTTGCAGAATTGAAGAAGAAGAAGGGTAGTGAGACCACCGATTCTGATTCAGGTATGTTCATGATCGAAGTTAATCTGTCACTAAGTCAAATTTCTACTTGAGTATTAGATACCGCCTGTGGTTCTCATATTTGCAATTCGTTGCAGGAACTAAGAAGAAGTAGGACTCTTGAAGAAGAAGAGGTGGTTCTACGGATGGGAAATGGAGCAAGAGTTGTTGCTGAAGCTGTAGGATCATTTCATTTACATATGCCTATGGGCAAGACTATTGTTCTAACTAATTGTTATTTTGTTTGCTCGATTATGAGGAATATTATTTCTATTCCATGTTAGACTTGGATGGACTTGTGTTTGTTATTCAGAATAATAAATGTTCAATTTTTAGAGATAACATTCTTTATGGAAGTTGTATTTTAAACAATGGTCTGTATGTATGTGACGTAGAGCATAATTTACTACAAATTGAACATACTAATAAAAGAAAAAGGGATGATGAAAATGTCACTTTCTTGTGGCACTACGGACTTGGTCATATTAGTGAAAATAGACTGTGGACATTGCATAAGGAAGGGTTACTTGACCCCTTTGATTTTGAATCATATCCTACATGCGAGTCTTGTCTATTGGGTAAAATGACCAAATCTCCATTTAGTGGACATGGAGAGAGGGCTGCAGATATACTAGGATTGGTACACACAGATATATGTGGACAAATGTCTACGCAAGCCATAGGTGGATTTTCATACTTCATTGCTTTCATAGATGATCAATCTAGATTCAGATATGTGTATTTGATGAAACACAAGTCTGAAGCCTTTGAAAAGTTCAAAGAATATAAGTATGAAGTGGAGAAACAAACCAAACATAGTATTATAACTCTTCGATCAGATCGAGGTGGTGAATACTTGAATGGAGATTTTCTAGCTTATCTCAAAGAAAATGGTATAGTCTCCCAGTGGACTCCTCCATATACTCCACAGTTGAATGGGGTATCTGAAAGGAGAAATCGAACTTTGTTAGACATGGTTCGGTCCATGATAAGCTATGTGAATCTTCCAATATTCCTGCGGGGTTATGCATTGGAAACCTCATCATATTTACTGAATAAGGTGCCTTCCAAATCTGTTCCTCAAACTCCATAGGAGATATTGAAAGAAAGGAAACCGAGTCTTAAACATGTTAAGATTTGGGGATGTCCAGCTTATGTCAAGAAAGTTGACCCAGATAAGCTGGAATCTCGATCTGTAAAATATAATTTTGTGGGATATCCTAAAGAGACTTTAGGGTATTACTTTTACACCGATCATCGGGTGTTTGTCTCCAGACATGCTACCTTCTTGGAAAAGCAGTTTATCCTTGAAGGAAATAGTGGGAGCAAAATTCAACTTGAAAAAGTTCAAGAAGCACAAACTACAACGGATCAAGTGGAAACACCTGTTTAGACTGAACAACCTTCTGTGGAACAACCCATTCGTAGGTCAGGGAGAGTGTCTCGCCAACCGGAGAGGTATTATGGCCTTGTCATTGAAATTGATAATGAGTTGTCAATCATTGATGATGATGACCGTCTAACCTATAATGAGGCTATGAGTAGTGTTGACTCAGAGAAATGGCATAGTACCATGAAATCCGAAATGGAATCTATGTATACCAACCATGTATGGACTCTAGTTGAGGCTCCTAAAGGTGTTAAGCCTATTGGGTGCAAGTGGCTATACAAAAGAAAGATTGGAGCAGATGGGCAGGTGGAGACCTATAAGGCCAGGCTCGTGGCAAAAGGATTCAGACAAAGGCAAGGGATTGACTTTGATGAAACTTTTTTGCCTGTAGCCCTGTTAAAATCAATTCGGATTTTGCTTGCGATTGCTGCTTACTACGACTATGAGATCTGGCAAATGGACGTGAAAATGGCCTTCCTCAATGGGAAACTTGAAGAGGAAGTGTATATGACACAACCAGAGGGTTTTTTTTCCATGGAAAATTAATACCTAGTATGTAAGCTGCTGCGAATCATATATGGTTTAAAGCAAGCTTCTCGTAGATGGAACATCTGTTTGGATGAGACAATCAAAGAGTTTGGTTTTATCAAAAACATAGATGAACCATGTGTCAACAAAAAGGTTAGTGGGAGCGCGGTACCATTTCTTGTATTGTATTGAAAGAGGAAACATCAAGAGAGTTGAAACACATAACAACTTAGCAGACCCACTCACAAAGCCACTTTCTCAAAGTCACTTTGATCGTCATAAAGACAAGATAGGTATTAGATACCAGAGTTATTGGCTTTAGTATAAGTGGGATATTGAAAGAGATGTGTCCTAAGTCCAATCATGTATGATGATATAAGGGAGAATATATAACGGATTTGCCCTAAGTTCTATGACAGACCATAAAAAAAACTATCTATAACCAATCTTCTAAGAGAGATTGGATATAGAAAGCAACCAACCCAACAACAACAACAACAGTGTATTCAAATATAAAATATTTTGGTATCCTTAGGAACAGACAAAGTATTGTGGAGGTCGGGACCCCGGTGAATGAAAATTTATGCAATGCCTGTGGATCGAGGTGGAAGACTAAAGCAGCTTTCATCAGTTATGCTTGTCCAGAGAAAATAAAATTCACTTTTCAATGACAAAAAAGTTGTGTACATCGAAGAAGATACGAAGAATGAATTTATTATTCCCCTCGGTAAGAGTCCTTTTACACTCTTTAATAATTAGAATTTACTATAAATTGATTTATATTTTGGGGTGACTCTTTTGATACACTAAGAAAATTTACACATCAAATATAAATTATATTACTTATTGTTAGGCTACGAGCAAGTCATAACTCAATAATAGTATAATTTGTTCATTTCTGGTCGAGCTCAGATTTAATATTGGGCACATGAAAAAATACCTCATATTTTGACCTTATACTAGTGGAGTTAATTCGTTGCGCTATATACTGAATTATTTTCTATTATCTACATGATTTTATACTTGGCTTGATAGCACCCTGAAAGAGATGTGTCCTAAGCCCAATCATGTATGATGATTTAGGAATAACTTTTATATAATCTGTTTTGATTTCATTGATATTAATAACAGACTTGTTTTGGTTTTATTGCGGGCTTTATCTATTTAAGTGTTTAAATAAGATATACCATAGTTTAGAGTAAAGCTTTTTATGGATTATGATGAGATCATAATAATGAGACCTAAAAGATGATAACTCTAAACTTAAATATTTCCTGGTCGTAGGATTACTAACTGGTAATTAGTAATCTGCAAAGATCGGTACATACTATGTTTGCTTCATTATGAAGGATGTCTCTTCTCATAGACATTTATGTGGTGACACTATAGCTAGTATGCAGGTGCTTATTATAGAATAAGTTCACTGAACATGACTCACACAGCTGAACAACTGATGGAGTTCACTCACGTGTCAGCAGTTGTTCACATAGTGATAGTTGTACAAGTATCCTTAGACTTGAGGTCATCATAGTCATCTTGTGTACACTGAACTATGCTTTGGTTTACTTCTTAGTCTCCAGGGATAATTATAAGGACTCTACTGGGTGTAGGAATTTGTACACGAAGATAGTGTATGATCAATAAAGGATCTACCCCTTCCAGTGAAGGAAGAGAATGTTCAATGCTGATCCACTTATGCTAGTTCAGGAATCTCTGACCAGAGTGAATAAAATTAGAAAGGAGTTTCTAATTTACGTTAAATAGAACTAAGCATAGTGAATGGGAAAGCAAATGATTAAATAAGATAGGCTTGACAGAAGTTCCATGCCTTGTATTTAATCGTGACATTCCAGGGTAGAAGGAATTGATTGTACGGTAACTACTCATTGAATAGGTTCTTGGTATTCTAAGCAGTGAATTCGTATTATCCGGATAGTCGCGATATGCTGAGAAGTATCTCTCACGATGTAAAATAAATATAATTAATCATACTTAATAAGTTAGAGAATTTATATAAATAATCATAAAATAGTTTTATTAATATTTATTTCTACTACCGGCTTAATATTGAACCTACGGGGTCACACTATAAAAGATAATGATTTAATGGTGGAGGAATTAATTAATAATGGCTGGTAATTATTTATTTATGAAATAAATAATTAATTAGCAGATTTAATAATTGATTAAATGAGATTTAATTAATTCTTAATATTATTAATTAAGAATTTAATTTTGGAAATTAAATCAAGTGATAAAATTATTTTTCTAAAGTGTTTAGAAAAGGGATTAATGATTAAAAGGTGTTTTAATTATTAGTTAATTGGTTAATAAGAATAATCAATTAAAGGGTTAATAATAATAATATTTCATGGAAAATTTTCAGCTGAAAATTTTGCCTATAAATATACTATTATAAACCCTATTTGCCTAGGAACCCAAATAATTAACCCTAATTCTAAAGTAAAACAAGAGGGAGACAACTAATTCTCTCAACCTCTTCCTCCTCCATCACATTGTACTCTTGGTGGATACCGGTGGAGTGCTTCACACTTGAGGAGCAGCTGCTAGGGATTTCCGTTCATCGTTCTTGGTTCGCTATGAAAGACCTCCATTTTTCCATTAACGTAAAGCTTCTTAAGGTAAACATACTGAACTACGAATTAAATATTATTTTTCGCATGGATCCTGCGGAGGGTTTCGGTTTTTTAAGATTTAAATTTACGTTTTCGTTGCGTTTATGTGCTAAAAATCCTTCACACCCAACACTGATATCATCAAACGCTGATCATCATCAACTACTAATAAGTTCCTGAACTTGTTATTGAACTTATATATTTGTATATGCAAAAGTTCTACCCAATACTTTTAAAAAAACACTAAATAGAGTACTATATGTTCCTCTATATATATTTATGTATATGTATGTATGTATATATATATAGTTTAGTATCAATTTAAAAGTTAGATATAACATTTTAAAAGTTGTAATTATTTTAAAAATGTTCATGAGTTGATATGTATTAAGTTACTTATTAGCTAAATTTTTGTAATAAGCAACATGGTTAGATAAACAAAGAGTTGGCTCTAAATTATAATATCGAACTATATGTGGGGGTAGAATTTAGTGATGGAATATAGCCCTTTGGTGCATAGAATACACTACAAGAAAAAAGGCTCAATTTGACCGACAATATCGGTCGAATTTAGGAGTTAGGTCGTATTTAACTAAATTTGATCGGCTAACTATGACTGGATATTTTGGACCGCTTAAATTCAACCGACGAAATTTGACCGAGGGTAGTCGAATTTAATTTTTCACATAAAATTAAATTATCCCTCCCAAATAATTAAATATTTTAAAAAAATTTAAAGACCATACCCAAACAATTAAATCTTTAGAAAAAATTTTAAAATACCGCAAAAATATTAAATTCGACTGTATGCAATTGAAAATTAATTTCAACTATTTTTCGTTGCGACATAAATTCAACTGAATTCGATTAATTTCAACTAACACCAGATTTAAAAAATAGCAGAATGCTGCTCAATTTCATTTTATAATTTCAACCTAACCAAACTAGAACATCTTGGAACATATCATTTCAACAACCACAATTCTACACAATATTATATGCAACTAATACAACACAAATGTATCAAGAGACAATGTCAACAAACATATTTAATGGCACAAAAGATCCGATAATTACTATTACAATATACTAAAACCATCTTTTTTTCCTGCAAGGCATTGCATTAAACATCTTGTATGCGCTAACAGTGTTGGTGAAATTTGCATCCTTGATATTGTTTAATCTCACTGTTGTCATTATGACTTGCTGAGCTAGTTAGCTCACTCTTACAAATATATTTATATTCTTTTCCAGTTAAAAAGGAAACTGGTGGTAGCAACAATCCCCAGACAAGTGTGCGAGCTAGGTTTCCATGTTAAAATGGAATAAGCTAGCATAAGATGTTTTTCTTAGTTTGAGTTGAAAGTTTGTATGACTACTTTATTTTCAGTTGTAAGATAAATAAATTGGGATTTGGTACGGTTTAATATAAATAAGGTTGTGGTTTGTGCGCATACTTTAACCTGCTGCGATCCGTGGTTATGTTAATTAGGGTCATTCCATATATTATTTTCATAAACAGATTTATATATGGTGTGTGTGTTGTGAATCCCAAACCCCTGACCCGGGTTTGGAGGGAGTCACAATACCTATTATAGTTGGTCGGTTGTGATTAATAGTAATGAATGCCAGAAGTTTGAGTTAACTTAAAAACAAATTCAAATTCAATAATTTCACATTTGTACCCTTAAATTAAACAAAACCCTCCAAAATTTTCCTACATATCAAAGGAAATTCTCCAATGATCTGACTCCAATATATATCCATTTATTTGGAATTAGATCTAGAGCCTAAGAAATTTCATAAATTAATTAGTGAAAATTACATACATATTTATAGTTGATGTTCGAGGGTAGTCTTGCGACTCCCATGATTTGAGTAAATAATCATGAAGATATGATATACTTTTATAATCTTCTAATGAAGGAATGGAATCACTCTATTAAACACATTTATTTTCAAGATAATATAAAAAATTTTATTTGTATTAAATCTTATTTTATATTTCTTAAGCTAAATGAATATAATAAGATGGAAAATTTACATCTAGATTACATAGAGGTTTTTTAGTCTAACTATTATTCGTTTAACATTTTGTTTTGTCTTCATATTACTAAGATTAAACTTTTTTATTGGGGAATTAATAAAAATAATCAATTGTTCTACGGAGAATTTGGATCTATAAATGAGAATATTTCAAACCCATTAAGAACGAAAAAAGTACGGAAGGAGATTGCATATCATGATGCAACAGAAGAATTTAAGATATATGGGATGTTAGTCTTTTTTATTTAAATGTTGTAATGAAGATTTCGGTAGTCACAAGAACGGTTATCATCACCACCACCACTGCTCCAAAAAAATAGGATGAGATTCAAATTGACGGTGTTATGGATATCGAGAATGTGTCATCACTTGTTTATCCGGTGGATGTAACTATTTCCAATAGGCATTGGCAACTAGAATATGATATTGAAAAAGTAAGCTGATCGATAATGATTATGGTATTAGTGTCGATACGAAGAATAAGATGAATTTTTCTCTTCAATTGTCGGTACAGATCGGACTAGCGGACACCCGCCATTATTTTACCGTTGGATTGGAATAGTAAGGATGATCTTCAATGTTTATCTCAGATTTATTAGTCAGTTTAGGAGTATAAAATAACAAAAAAATAGGTTTATTTCGTGCACATTTCTTATTTTTATTATTGTATTTATCAATTGTGTAATTATGTACTTTTATCGTACACCATTTTTGTCGTATACTAAATATGGGGTAATCACGGGAACAACGTCTCTGCTATTTGAAGTAGAGGTATGGTTCATATACTACTCTAAGTGGTATTTATATTGGGTATATTTTGTTTGATTTATTATTTTTTTCCACAACTATTAACTAATATTCAATTATTTCCTTTGAATTTTACCAAGTATTCTTATATATGATTTGTTTAAGTGTTATTGTTTTTGTGTATAAGTTTTCTTGGACAAATATTATCGAAGGTTCGACCTCCGTCTTATAATCAATGATAACTATTTTCTTTGTCATATATAATTTCCCTCCTCTTTTCACACTCGAAATGATGTGTATGTTCTGGTAATTAATAGTAATCATGAACACTGATTCATATGAACTTAGAACGCATGAAGATGTGGATGCATTACACATAATTAGGTGGAAACTTTTAGATGCCATATTAAAGTAAGGTTGCGGTCATTAAGCCTATTAGCGAGGTATTTGGAAGATAATTTAAAGATTTAAAAATCTGAAGAATATTTATGTATTTATTTATATTTATTTATTTTTTATATACATATCATTGGTAATTAAAAAAAAATGGGCTAAAGAAATTTATGGCGCAGGTGGTAGCCCAGCCCACATGTCCTCGAGGATCTGTCGTGGCGGTCATGACCAATTATGGGTTTCGGATGCGGACCCTTTATGGGCTGTGATTTACCTCAGATCTGCATAATCTATCACTCGATTCATTTCTTAATATATAGTTTAGTTTTAAGAAGAAAAAAATTATCCTTTTTGTATGTTAACTCAAGCCAACCAAAATAAACACAATTTTTGAATCACTACTTGTGACATAATTCTCTATGGCGGAGCTCATGGGCAGAAAAGGACCATGTTTTCATTGTGGAATAAAATGTAAGTGTTCTAAAAATCGTATACTTTATGCTCATTTTAAATAATTATTTTTCGAAGTTGCTTTTCTTTTGTTATCAAAACTTGATTCACCATCTCTATTTGATATGTACTCCATTGAATATATTTTAAGGTAAAAGAATGGCAGGATAAAGATGTAAATTATATCTCATTTAATAACTTTGTTAGATCTTTGTATCTCTCATCGAAAGTCGGCTAAAATTAAGTTTTCTGTACGGTCCTTAAATCTATAAAAAAATTATTTAGAAACTTTTAGTGTATAGATCATTTTTGGATAAGAATGATCTTGAAAAAAAATTGAACAGGTAATGAGAGCTAAATAATAATTGATCATCCATTCATTTTAGAATAAGGGGTTAACAAAGACATATATGATATCGCGTAGCCCAATCATAATTAGAATCATAAGAATTAGAATATATGCGTACCTTGAGAGCATGAAATAATACAACAATTATCAAATTTGAACCATTACGATCTCACCATCCATTAAAGAATTATGAAAACATATTACATTGGCTTTTATTAATTGTTTTAAATAATATCATGACGATGACCAACTTTATTCAATTGTTTGGTGCGTTGGTAATGGAAAAAAACCAAATTTTGGGTCGAAAAATGGTTGTAGATTGCGATATAGTTTGATGCACGATATGGAAATGATACGAATTGTTTTAATTGAGTCATATTAAAAATATTTATGCAAAGTTTAAGAACTTATTTGTTTGATGATATGTAAAAGATGTGAGGTATTTGATGATATGTTATAATCAAATTTGAACTATTGGGATCTAACCATCTATAAAAGAATTAAGATAACATATTACATGGGCTTTTATGAATTGTTTTTAATAATATCATGACGATGACCAATTTCTTGTTTTGTTTGTAATGAAAAAACACATTTTTTGGTTAATAAGGTTTTAGATTGTGATATAATTTGATGCAGGACATGGTAATGTTTCCAAAAAATGGAGTAATATTAAAAATATTTAAGCAAAGTTTGAAAACTTATTTGTTTCATGATCTTCAAAAGATATGATGTATTTGATAATATGTAAATATAGTTGAATATTGCAATTCTAATACCTGCCTACTTTTTATTTTAATTATACTATATATACCTTGGACGTATAATTTATGACCTCTATGAGCAAATACCATATTAAGTTTTTAATTCTCCTTAGACCTCTTAGTATTAAAGTTTACTTAAATTACATAGTATACTCAAATATAAAATTATTTTGGTATCCTTTGAAACAGACACAATATTGTGGAGGCCTGGACCCCTTGTGAACGAAAATTTATGCAACGCCTGTGGTTTGAGGTGGAAGACTAAAAGAACTCTTGTTAATTATGTTCTGAAGCATGGACTTGGTCAGAGCAAACAAAATTCAATTTTTAATGAGAAAAAAACTGTGTCTCTCGAAGAAGATAAGAAGAGTGAGTTCATTATTCCCCTTGGTAAGAATTCTTTTACATTGTTTAATAATTCTCGAGATCTCTGAGTTCTCTATAGGTATATTCAACTTGTTGAGGTCTCTTAATATTTGCATCATAAATGACTTGTCGATATGTCTGAGATCTCTACATGTAGAATTGACTTGTCGATATCTCAGAGATCTCTATATACATTTTGAATTATCGATATCTCGGAGATCTCTAATAATAATTTGACCTGTCTATATCTCTAATCTTCATATCTTCATTTTGACTTGTCGATATCTCTGAGTTCTTTACATGCAGAAATAACTTGTCGATATCTTTGAGACTTCTCTATAAGCCATTTTGGACTTCTCGATAAGTCATTCTAGATTTCTCGAATGACTTCTCTATATTACTTGATCAGTGACTTGTCGATGTCTTGACTTTGAACATTTTTCATAAACAAGATTTATTCAACTCCAAGCTTTTGTTTCATTTCTCTGAGGCATGATCTATCTTGAATCTTCTTCCAGAGTTTATTCTTTAGGCTTGAAATGTTTACAGAAAAATACTCCAGTCTAATCTTCTAACCATTTTACATACTCAAGTAATACAATTCAAAATATAAAGATAAGTATTAATCAACTAGATCTTAGGGTTGTCAATGTGACTTAGCCTTGTTATTATATAGGCATGTCTTGCACAATAATCTCCCCCAATTTATGAGAACATTGATTATCACAAATTTATGCCTAATAAAAGTACTAACCCCAAGTTACATGAAAACATAAAATGATCATATAAAAACTGACAGGATAACAAATACAGCTTTTATACACTGAGTGATTACATGAGTTTAATAAGTACATTCGTTACATGAAATTCTCATAGCCTGCTTCTTTTCTAATGAGGTCCTTTAGATTTACAAGCATTTGAAGTTCCTCTATGATTTCAATCCCTCTTAGAGCTTCCACAAGGTTGAGCAAATCATCTAATGAATAACCATTCAAGTAATTTACTCTGAATCTTGAGAGCCTGCCAGCTAGTACGTTTAGAAAGTGTCTATCCTTAGAAATTCTACTCATCCCCTTTTCCTTGAGCTCAATTGATATTTGTTCAAATACAACAATTTCTTATTCATACTTCTTATCTCTTTCTTCCTTTTCAGCCTTTGTTTTTTCTCTTCTTTTATTTCTTACTTTCAGCCATACCCACATCACAGTCCTCAATACCCTTGTACTTGTGTCCTTATCCTTTATTAGCTAATCACCATCTTAACTTTTTGGTTGAAAGTGTATCCATTAATTCCCTTCCAAGTAGAGTGAATGAGCCATCTTGATAGTAGATTTTGACTTCTCTCAATGACACAGACCAAACTTTGACTATCTCTTCAGCTAAATGTTGGAAGTAGTCAACATCTGTGATGCACCAATTTAGAGGTAGAAAATCAGTCTGATTAAAGTAATTCCTGATAACCCCCTTTTCAACTTGCAGCTTCTTTTGTTTTCTCCCGACAGACTTGAAATGAGTTTTTCTGGGGGGCTTAAAAGAAGGTAGGTTTGAGATTTTATTTAGGGTGGCTTGACTACAAGTGATTGGTAATTTAAGTAAGGTGTTTGCAGGTTATTTGTACAAAAGTTTAGACATAAAGGTTAAGGATAGTTGAGTGTTTGAGCTTGCAGGATTAGTGATTTGAGTTTGTGAGATTTGAATTGATAGGATATTTTTCTTGGTTCTTTAACCATCTTCCCTCTTCTTTCTTCTCCTTTCATCTCCCCACTTCTTATCATCCCGTTTCTTCTATTCTTTCTTCTTCTCTTCTACTTTGATATCAGTTACTTTGCTAGATTGACTTGGATTTATGCCAAAAGGTTTTTGATCATCATTCTTCTGCTCATCATCATCCTTGTCATATTTTGTATTGAACTATGTATTTGGCAACATGGTATCAGTATTCTCTAGGTATCTCCCCATCATCCTAATCATCTCCTGATCTTCAGCTGGTTTGAAGTTCTTCCTCTTTAGATCAGTTTACAATGTCATAATTAGTCTTGTATTTCCCTTTACACAATTTTTGTGTACTGTGAAGTATCTGCACTGTTTAGTTTGTCGATAAATATAGGCCACCCCCTTGCTTAACTCTGTCAATTACTACATCCAGCTCAGATGCTCTCATACTTTGAAGATTTGAGAGAGAGACCTGAAGACATCTTCCCAAACCACAATCATTGACATTGGGTACTATTCTCTTCTCCAAACAGTTGTCAACCTTCACTATTACCATTATTAAGAAATTGATGTTGTTAGCCAGAGAGGCTCTTGGAACTGCCAATACTTTATTGAATTCCTAATCTTGACAAGGTCCTACTGCAACTTTCTGGAGAATGTTTGTACTAGAATCTTGAGATAGTTTTAATTACACAGTACTATGACCAGAGTGGGTAGTAGATTTTCCAGCCTCTTTAGATTGTGAAGATTTACCATCTTCCTTGAACTGTTGACTCCTAGATTCAATCTCCCCATTCATCTTGTTGGCAGAAAGGAGTAGTGGATTTGGAATTTCTGGCCACACAGCTTTAGGAAGAGCTGACAAAGGAACATTCAAGGCAATCATGACAGCTCCAGAGGAGTATTTGTGGGAGTCTATTAGGGTCTCGATGTCATTCTGTTGACTCTGTAATAGAGAAGTGAGAGCATGGACCTGAGCTGTGAGTGAGTCATTTGAGGCTTGGAGAGTTAAAACTTGCTATTGTAGAGATTGAATCTGGGGATTTATTGATGTAGAAAATTGTTGTTGAGATCATAAAGAGACAGAAGTACCAAATATATCATGAACTAATTCCTTGACGCCTTCCATTAAGAGAGCTGATGGTTCATATCTATGTTGATACAGTTGATCCTGTTTGACCCTTTTGTCATTATTATTCATGATATGATTCTGGATAACTTCATGTAGAGCCACAAAGGACTATTTAAGATTTTTAATGCTTTACTCCATGCTAGTCATATCAAACCTTCCCATTTGATCAATAAATCTCTGGAATTTGTTTTTGATCTCTAATTGAGTTGACACAAGGTCATTAAACTTGTCTATTACCAACCTTCTTATCTTATCTTGGTGGATGTCGAGCGTCTGTTGGAATGCTTTACTCATGAGATGAAAAGCCTTGAGTTGAGCTTTGTAGACTTCTGTCACAATATCATAGACTTCCTATGGACTGAGAGCCTTGGAATTACTTCCAATATTGTGATCTATTCTTTTCTAAATCTTTCCAAGACCTCATTCATGCTCAAGCTAAAGTCCTTGTCTAACCAAGCATCCACATTGCCATCTTGTTCAGCTTCATTGATAATTTTCTGCTATTGGTCTTCAATATATGTTTTTTAAGAAAGCAAGATTGCTTGATAGTCCTGATTAGACATGTTTGTTGTAAGATGCTGTTGTGTGATGTTGGCAAGTCTAGAGAGTTGATCTACCAGAAGGTCATTCATGGTGATTGGTTGAGCCTACGTATCCCGACCCACTGGGAGATTAATTAGGTTTGAGGGTTGTTTAGAAGGGTTGGATGTAGATGGTAGGTCTGTGTGAGTTGAGGTAGATGGTTGGGGTTCAGGAACATTACCTGTGACAGATGTCACAGTTTGACTCACGGTAGAAATTATGGTTGTGATATTGTGTTGTTCACCAACAATGAGAACCTCCAATTGAATTGGAGGGGATTTGACCAGATTTCTGTCATGTACCATGGTATCAAACCCTTGCTGTTCTGGAAAAGAGCAGGCACTTGAATGTGCTAGACTTGCCTCCCCGATAACAGGCTCATTATCAATTGGACTCCTACCTTCAATTGTTAAGGCAATCTCAGTTAGGCTTTTGAGGGGAGTTGTTCCTTCATGAGGAACCTCCAATTAAATTCAGAGGATTTAGAGAGCTCCCCCTCAGGACTACTACCCTCAAACCTATCAATTTGTGAAGATTGTTTAGCACATGAAGGTGCTTTAGTAACATCCACAGGGTCTTCAATTGAGTTTCTAATTCCTTCATCTCCACTTGTGCCATTCTGTATAGTTCCTTCAACATAAAATTAGTTCCAGGTGCCCAATCAATAGATAATTTTATCTATGTTTCGGGGGTAGTCCAACTAATTCATCTAGAAATACATTCAAAAACACGTCAACCAAGGGGATCTCTTCAATCCTATGTGTTTATTTGTTGACATCTACCATATGTACTAAATATACTTTTAATCCTTTCCTTAACATCGTCTGAGCTTTAATGTTCATCAAAACATTTTATGCTTGTTGTCGTCCTTAAAGTATAACATTATTCTCATCCGTAGATCTTAACTTAATTCTTTTATTTAAACATTTAATTTGCACATCGTGATCTTCTATCCAATGCATTTCTAAGATTATATCAAATTTACAAAGAGATGACGACCTTTTATCAAGTTCGCAAAGAGATGACGACCTTTTATCAAGTTTGCAAAGAGATGACGACCTTTTATCCGAACATCACTGTAAGAAAAAACTTGACTAAAAGAAACTTTACCCTCATTATGTACTTTTATAACTAATACTTTCTTTAAGGGTGAAATCTCACATTACAACTTATTGAGAAACTATTTGGAAATAAAAGACTTGATTGCTCTAGTTACAATCAAAACATTAACATTTATTGAATTCACTAGGCGAGTATCTCCTATCTTTTATTTATTTTGAACTACATCCTTCATAGTTATATTGATGGTCATTATCTTCGGTTATATTCATGGAAGGGTCGCTAAATTAGGCTCCCTTCCTTTTCCTGGCCTTCCAATTTATCCTTATTTTTCCTCTTGACACATTTATTTCTCCACTTTATACACAACTGCTTACTAGACATTTGCAGCATAGGATTCAACTCCAACATAGTTACTTTACTACGACTTGAAAACTTCATCCCCTATTCAAATATCTTTGATCTCTTCCGCTTATAGTCCACATACTCGGAAGAAAATATTGGCAGCCCAACAAACTCTTCTCTCATTCACCCATGCTCATATCCTCGATCTTGATTTGAAAATTTTAATTCCATCTGATTTGTATGCATCTAGGAAGATGATTTCTCCCCATGTGAGCTCTTGTGACCTTTTCAACTAAATATTCCTTCTCTTTCTAAAACTAATTAGTTTTTACTTTCATACTTACATCATCTACTATAAACACCGAGTATTTGCATTGTAAGAAGTTAGGTATATGTATGGAAAAAAAAGAGTTTACCACAGAGATAAGAAAGAAAAAGAGTTTTCAATTGTGATGAGAGAGAGAAGATAGAGTGCACATACTAAGATGTATCCACCAGGTACATTATCATCATCCATCGTATAGATCTATACATCACTTGTGTAAGATTTAATTTTTTTTTTCTTTCATTTGCTTCTATTTTAAATACAAAATTATCTAGCAATCTTTTTTTTATTATGGTTTAGATTGTGTAAGTATTAGAATTTGATTATAATTATTTGGTGAGCTAATGGTGGGGAGAGGAGAACAAAACCCATCTTGTCACAAGTTGATGCTTTTGAGTGACTCATATAAAGGCTGGTCAATTAAACTTCTTAAAATTTTATATCTAATATAAATCCTTTCCCCTAATAAGATAATAGCGGGTTTAATTAAGAATTTCTTAAAATTTCACATCTAATATGAAGCATTTCCCTCAGGATTTGTTTTTAAAATTAGTTGGAAAACTGACAGAAAAATAGAGTGAATAATCAATGTGTCTTAAAACCTTGAAAGATGATATCGATAAGTTTAGTTGATTGATTTATATTAGAATTTAGAAGCTAGTTCATGGATTTCTCGAGCAATAGTAGCAAACAAAAATGAAAATAACATTTTAGTGGAGTTAAGTTTCAAAGCAGGTTATATGATCTTAGTAGTCTACAAGGTTATGTCACTATTGGGATTAGTTTTAGTATTGTGAAATGTTGACAACTGTTTAGATCTAGAAAAAGATTTGTTAGTCACCAATTTACAAATTTATGTTTACAATTACATATCACATAACATAATTTTCAAGATTCTTCTTTACAATTATAAGATGACCTGACAGAAGTTTTAAGTTTTGTCTGAGGATATACAAAGACCTAGTGTGATATTTAATTTTTATATATTGAAAGTTTTAAGATGATGTGGCATTAATTACACAACTAGTGTGATATTTAATTTTTTATCCACCTTTAAAATTATTAGTTTTGTAAATAAAATTATTTTATAAATATTATAATTCACAAAAATAAATAAGAAATAATAATTTGATTCTATAGAATTGTGATATGCTTGTAAAAATCAAACATTATATTCTAAAATATATATTGAAAGACTTGTTAAATTAATAAGTTACCTATGTAATAATAGTTGGTTACATGTTGATACTTTAAGATCTTATAGATTTTAAATAAGATATAAAATGACAAAGCAATTAATTATTTTTTTCTTTGATGAGCTAAAAGAAATCCTTATTTATTTCTTACACCTTGTATTGAGACTTTAAAATATTAAAACAATCTTGTAAGTAAGAGAGATAAGAAAGAAAAAAAGAGTTTATAATTGTGATCAGAGAGAAGATCCACTGCACATACTAAGATGACTGCACATATTAAGATTTGTGCACAAGGTACATTATTCATCATCCATCCTATAGATCTATACATAACTTGCATAATATTTTTTTTCTTTCATTTGGTTCTATTTTAAATCGAAAATTATCTAGCAATCTTTTGTTTTTTTATTATGGTTTATATTGTGCAAGTATTAGAATTTGATTATAAGTATTGGGTGAGCTAATGGTCGGAAGAGGAGCACAAAACCCATCTTGTCACAAGTTGATGCTTTTAAGTGACTGAGATAAAGGCCAATCAATTAAACTTCTTAAAATTTCATATCTAATATAAAACCTTCCCCTAATAAGTTAATCGCCCCTCTAATTAAGAATTTTTTAAAATTTCAAATTTAATATAAAGCATTTTCCTCAAACGGGATTTATTTTTAATATGAGTTTGGAAATCGGACCTGTGTTTCAACACCTTGAAAGATGATATGAATAAGTTTAGTTGATTGATTTATATTAGAATTTAGAAGCTAGTTCAAGGATTTCTCTAGCAATCCATCTTAGTAGTCTACAAGGTTATGTCAGATAAATTTATAAATTTTACTATGGTGAAATGTTGAGAATTGTTTAGATCTACAAAAAGCTTTGTTAGAGACCAATTCACAAATTTATATCTACAATTACATATCACATAACATGAGTTTAAAGATTCTTGTTACCATTATATATTGACGTGGCAGAAGTTTTAAGTTTTGTCTATGGATATACAAAGAAAATCAAGGTCATTCCCTAAAAGCTAAAAGAAATTGTAGGCCAATCTAGTAGATTGTTTTGTGCCTTTTACTATATGCTAATTGATAATATTACAATTTTCAAATAAACAATATGTAAAATATTCTTAGTACATCTGTAATTTATAAGGAGTTTATAAAATAAGTGAGAGGTAGGAAACACAGTGGTAGCTGTTTCAAGATGTTAGTGTATATGTATCCTATTTCTTTTCTTGTTTTATTGCCTGATTATTTATACAAAATCATGAGTTGTACTGTGAAATTCAGTGTAGTCTAACTATTTTTATAGTTATTTAATTGTGAATTTTAGTATATATGTATTCACAAACAATAAAAAACACAGAGGGTCTTGCCTCAAATAGACCTTGAATCTGTCCTCCCACTACATCAAAATATTTGACAACATATTTTTCATCTCCCAAATTCATTCTCATAGCTACCTACCACATATCATTTATCTTTAATTGTTTTCATTCAAATTTCCTACTGGCAAATAATTTTTTAAAAATAATTAAAGATTCTTTATATTTCAATTTTTATTCATATAAGAATAATAATTATATTTCTATCACTAAAAAATTGCATACATTTAGTGTTTTATACTGGTGCACCTAAAAAAATAAAGTACTTACTAGAAAATAGAGAACTGTCACAATAAAATGTGTGTTGAGTGTTTTACCAAAGGTAATTTCTTTTTTCTTGTTTAGGTGCTTGAATCTAGTTGTCTCTTTTTCACAAGTATATATAATAATAACAAGTTTTTTTAAATCTTACTAAGTTTACCAACTGCAGCTCAAGGTAATGATAAAGGTTTGCAGTTGCCATTGCCTTTCAGCTTCAAAGTTCCTACAAAGAAGAGATCAGTGCTCCCACAATACTGTCTGACGAGCACTGGAAGACTTCACCTCCAACTTCTACAAGTTCTACGTGAACAGGAATGCTCTTCAGCAAAGACACCATCCGAAGAAGGAAATGATCTTCTTATTGATAACAGCACAATGATGATGTCTTCTAATGAGACTGCTCTGGGATCTATGTTGATTAATAATGTGTGTGCTGATTAAAAGATCCAAACTTTTTCTACTTAGTACTTCTGGTGTATTTTATTAGGCTGGTTATAGGCATGCGGCATGCATGTAACTAATAATATTGCCCATATTTATGTTTTTGCGGTCTTTTCTACTATAGATAAAACATAGTCTATAGTACATACATTTCTTTGTAATAATTTTGTGTTGGATTAATATCTTGCATTAAATAATGCACCAAATAAAGTTTATGATCTTGAGAATTATCTTTCAAATAAGTTGGTATAAAAGTAGTAGGTTCTGCTCTTTTTTATTAGTTACATACTTTTCTACTTGTATAGTATACATAATAGCAAGAGGATGAGACAAAAGTAAGTGGTTCATATGTTGGGATTGAAATTTAATAAAATCTATAGTACTTAAAAGAGATGTATGAGCAAAAAGAAGACTTCTACTCAATAGTTGCCATGAAGTGGAGGGATCAAGTGGAGGCATCAACCCCTTCTTCAACAATAAAATGTTGTTAGAGGGGCAACCGGTACTCGTGCCTTTAGTGTGTTTTCCTTCTAATAGGATTGCAATTTCACCACATACTTCTGATGGGTGTTCTTATTCTAACTTCTCTAATTTGAGATAATTTTTCGATTTAAAAGTTAGTTGGTGGCATCCGTGCGGAAATATTGAGCTACATCTTGTAAATTCATTCTTGTAAAGTGGAAGCTAGGGTAGAACCCTCATATCATTACAAAAATACGATCATTTACTACCAACAAATCGGTTGGAAATGGCCGAGAATGGGAGGAAATGCCTAAGTGGGAAATGTCATTGGTGGAAAATGAAGATGACCACAGTCAATGTGGGACTCACGTGTTGATGTGTACAGCCGCATGATACGGACCTACAATCCAACATGGAGTCCAACGTGGAGTGGGAGGCATTCAAGTTAGATGCCCCGTGAATGGTGGGAACCATCCACGACACATGGTATGTCGAGTTTTTTGATCATGCTGGAAATCATTTCCGACCACACATTTCGTACCGTCGGTTATGAATGTGGTAAGAATTGGCTAGAAGATGGTGGGAACTATGGGGTTTTTGAAAGGTATGCGCCGTAGAAAATGGGTATATTGATAGAAATTATGGACATTTTGTTTCAATTCTGTATTCTATACATTACTACGAGAAGTACATATATATAAATAAAATATTTATATCAAAAAATGACGGGAATCAAAAGCAACCAACCACAACTTCCAAACTTAACAAAAAATAAACATATTATTCTAAAGTTTAGATGAAAATCAAAAAGATCACTAAAATGTCAAGTGCAAAAGGTTTTTTAAGCATTTAGTTCACTAATGTGAACGTAACTAATCTCCACTAACATCATTATCTTTGTCAGAGCCCTCACATACTGAGGTGAGGTGATCCTTGTTCTAAGACACAAATCTTAGGTGTACCAACAAGGAGTTACTCGTCTTTGTTTCATTAGAAAAAGGAAAGACCCAAGATCTAAGACCTAAGATCCAAGTCCAACGAAGAAGTAGAAGCATTGAGGTAACAAAAGGGAATTGCAAGTGTTTGAGGAGGTGACTATGTTGTTTCGTTCTCAGATAATTTTGTGATAAAGTTTAACTATTTTATTTCGAACAGGCTATTGAGCTACAGAAGCAACATGAGCATATGGATGCTCACACTATCCTTATGCATCTACAAGAGTTGTATGATGTGGCAGGGAGGACAGCTCGATATGAGATATTGAAGGAACTGTTCGGTTGTAGGATGTCTGAGGGATCATCTGTGAATGACCATGTACTTAAGATGATCAATTTGATTGAACGTCCTGGATAACTTGGTTTTGCCATGGATGGGGAGCTGAGCCAAGACTTGGCCTTGCAATCACTTCTGAGTTCGTTCTCGCAGTTTGTTGTGAACTTTCAAATGAATAAGCTGGATGTCAGCCTGACTGAACTCCACAATATGTTGAAGACTGCGGAATCGAATTTTCCCCTAAGAAGAGTTCTGTTCTTCTAATTGGTGAAGGTTCCAATCCTAAGAAAAGGAAGAAGAACCCTTCCAAGAAGAAGAAAGAAGGTGAGAAAAAGCCGGTTCCATCAAAAGCTGAAGACCCCATGAGCAAAGCTGTTTGCTTTCACTGTAACAAGGTGGGGCACTGGAAGAGGAACTGCAAGGTTTACCTTGCAGAATTGAAGAAGAAGAAGGGTAGTGAGACCACCGATTCTGATTGAGGTATGTTCATGATCGAAGTTAATATATCACTAAGTCAAATTTCTACTTGAGTATTAGATACCGCCTGTGGTTCTCATATTTGCAATTCGTTGCAGGAACTAATAAGAAGTAGGACTCTTGAAGAAGAGGAGGTGATTCTACGGATGGGAAATGGAGCAAGAGTTGTTGCTGAAGATGTAGAGGATCATTTCATTTACATATGCCTATGGGCAAGACTATTGTTCTAACTAATTGTTATTTTGTTCGCTCGATTGTGAGGAATATTATTTCTATTCCATGTTAGACTTGGCTGGACTTTTGTTTGTTATTCAGAATAATAAATGTTCAATTCTTAGAGATAACATTCTTTATGGAAGTGGTATTTTAAACAATGGTCTGTATGTATGTGACGTAGAGCATAATTTACTAAAAATTGAACATACTAATAAAAGAAAAAGGGATGATGAAAATCTCACTTTCTTGTGGCACTACGGACTTGGTCATATTAGTGAAAATAGACCGTGGACATTGCATAAGGAAGGGTTACTTGACCCCTTTGATTTTGAATCATATTCTACATGTGAGTCTTGTCTATTGGGTAAAATGATCAAATCTCCATTTAGTGGACATGGAGAGAGGGCTGCAGATATACTAGGATTGGTACACACAGATATATGTGGACAAATGTCTACGCAAGCCATAGGTGGATTTTCATACTTCATTGCTTTCATAGATGATCAATCTAGATTCGGATATGTGTATTTGATGAAACACAAGTCTGAAGCCTTTGAAAAGTTCAAAGAATATAAGTATGAAGTGGAGAAACAAACCAAACATAGTATTATAACTCTTCGATCAGATCGAGGTGGTGAATACTTGAATGGAGATTTTCTAGCTTATCTCAAAGAAAATGGTATAGTCTCCTAGTGGACTCCTCCATATACTTCACAGTTGAATGGGGTATCTGAAAGGAGAAATCAAACTTTGTTAGACATGGTTCGGTCCATGATAAGCTATGTGAATCTTCCAATATTCCAACGAGGTTATGCATTGGAAACCTCATCATATTTACTGAATAAGGTGCCTTCCAAATCTGTTCCTCAAACTCCATAGGAGATATTGAAAGAAAGGAAACCGAGTCTTAAACATGTTAAGATTTGGAGATGTCCAGCTTATGTCAAGAAAGTTGATCCAGATAAGCTGGAATCTCGATCTGTAAAATACAATTTTGTGGGATATCCTAAAGAGACTTTAGGGTATTACTTTTACACCGATCATCGGGTGTTTGTCTCCAGACATGCTACCTTCTTGGAAAAGCAGTTTATCCTTGAAGGAAATAGTGGGAGCAAAATTCAACTTGAAAAAGTTCAAGAAGCACAAACTACAACGGATCAAGTGGAAACACCTGTTCAGACTGAACAACCTTCTGTGGAATAACCCATTCGTAGGTCAGGGAGAGTGTCTCGCCAACCTGAGAGGTATTATGGCCTTGTCATTGAGAATGACAATGAGTTGTCAATCATTGATGATGACGACCGTCTGACCTATAATGAGGCTATGAGTAGTGTTGACTCAGAGAAATGGCATAGTGCCATGAAATCCGAAATGGAATCTATGTATACCAACCATGTATGGACTCTGGTTGAGGCTCCTGAAGGTGTTAAGCCTATTGGGTGCAAGTGGCTATACAAAAGAAAGATTGGAGCAGATGGGCAGGTGGAGACCTATAAGGCCAGGCTCGTGGCAAAAGGATTCAAACAAAGGCAAGGGATTGACTTTGATGAAACTTTTTTGCCTGTAGCCCTGTTAAAATCAATTCGGATTTTGCTTGCGATTGCTGCTTACTACGACTATGAGATCTGGGAAATGGACGTGAAAATGGCCTTCCTCAATGGGAAACTTGAAGAGGAAGTGTATATGACACAACCAGAGGGTTTTTTTCCAAGGGAAATGAACACCTAGTGTGTAAGCTGCTGCGAATCATATATGGTTTAAAGCAAGCTTCTCGTAGATGGAACATCTCTTTTGATGAGACAATCAAAGAGTTTGGTTTTATCAAAAACATAGATGAACCATGTGTCAACAAAAAGGTTAGTGGGAGCGCGGTAACATTTCTTGTATTGTATTGAAAGAAGAAACATCAAGAGAGTTGAAACACATAACAACGTAGCAGACCCACTCACAAAGCCACTTTCTCAAAGTCACTTTGATCGTCATAAAGACAAGATGGGTATTAGATACCAGAGTGATTGGCTTTAGTACAAGTGGGAGATTGAAAGAGATGTGTCCTAAGTCCAATCATGTATGATGATATAAGGGAGAATATATAAGGGATTTTCCCTAAGTTATATGACAGACCATAGAAAAAACTATCTATAACCAATCTTCTAAGAGAGATTGGATATAGAAAGCAACCAACCCAACAACAACAACAGTAGTGTATTCAAATATAAAATATTTTGGTATCCTTTGGAACAGAAAAAGTATTGTAATGAAAATTTATGCAATGTCTATGGATCGAGGTGGAAGACTAAAGCAGCTTTCGTCAGTTATGCTTGTCCAGAGCAAACAAAATTCACTTTTCAACGACAAAAAAGTTGTGTACATCGAAGAAGATATGAAGAATGAATTTATTATTCCCCTCAGTAAGTGTCCTTTTACACTCTTTAATAATTAGAATTTACTATAAATTGATTTATATTTTGGGGTGACTCTTTTGATACACTAAGAAAATTTACACATCAAATATAAATTATATTACTTATTGTTAGGCTGCGAGCAAGTCATAACTCAATAATAGTATGATTTGTTTATTTCTGGCCGAGCTCAGATTTAATATTGGGCACATGAAAAAACACCTCATATTTTGACCTCATACTAGTGGAGTTAATTCGTTGCGCTATACACTGAATTATTTTCTATTATCTACATGATTTTATACTTGGCTTGATAGCACCCTGAAAGAGATGTGTCCTAAGCCCAATCATGTATGATGATTTTGGAATAACTTTTATGTAATCTGTTTTGATTTCATTGATATTAATAGCAGACTTGTTTTGGTTTTATTGCGGGCTTTATCTATTTAAGTGTTTAAATAAGATATACCATAGTTTAGAGTAAAGCTTTTTATGGATTATGATGAGATCATAATAATGAGACCTAAAAGATGATAACTCTAAACTTAAATATTTCCTGGTCGTAGGATTACTAACTGGTAATTAGTAATCTGGAAAGATCGGTACATACTATGTTTGCTTCATTATGAAGGATGTCTGTTCTCATAGACATTTATGTGGTGACACTATAGCTAGTACGTAGGTGCTTATTATAGAATAAGTTCACTGAATATGACTCACACAGCTGAACAACTGATGGAGTTCACTCATGTGTCACCAGTTGTTCATATAGTGATAGTTGTACAAGTATCCTTAGACTTGAGGTCGTCATAGTCATCTTGTGTATACTGAACTATGCTGTGGTTTACTTCTTAGTCTCCAGGGATAATTATAAGGATTGTACTGGGTGTAGGAATTTGTACACGAAGATAGTGTATGATCAATAAAGGATATACCCTTTCCAGTGAAGGAAGAGAATGTTCAATGCTGATCCACTTATGCTAGTTCAGGAATCTCTGACCAGAGTGAATGAAATTAGAATGGAGTTTCTAATTTACATTAAATAGAACTAAGCATAGTAAATGGGAAAGCAAATGATTAAATAAGATAGGCTTGACACAAGTTCCATGCCTTGTATTTAATCGTGACATTCCAGGGTAGAAGGAATTGATTGTACGGCAACTACTCACTGAATAGGTTCTTGGTATTCTGAGAAGTATCTCTCACGATATAAAATAAATATATTAATCATATTTAATAAGTTAGAGAATTTATATAAATAATCATAAAATAGTTTTATTAATATTTATTTCTACTACCGGCTTAATATTGAACCTACGGGGTCACACCATAAAAGTGAATGATTTAATGGTGGAGGAATTAATTAATAATGGCTGGTAATTATTTATTTGTGAAATAAATAATTAATTAGAAGATTTAATAATTGATTAAATCAGATTTAATTAATTCTTAATATTATTAATTAAGAATTTAATTTTGGAAATTAAATCAAGTGACAAAATTATTTTTCTAAAGTGTTTAGAAAAGGGATTAATGATTAAAAGGTGTTTTAATTATTAGTTAATTGGTTAATAAGAATAATCAATTAAAGGATTAATAATAATAATATTTGATGGAAAATTTTCAGCTAAAAATTTTGCCTATAAATATATTATTATAAACCCTATTTGCCTAAGAACCCAAATAATTAACCCTAATTCTAAAATAAAACAAGAGGGAGACAACTAATTCTCTCAACCTCTTCCTCCTCCATCAAATTGTACTTTCGGTGGATACCGGGGGAGTGCTTCACACTTGAGGAGCAGCTGCTAGGGATTTCCGTTCATCGTTCCTGGATCGCTATTAAAGACCTCCATCTTTCCATTAACGTAAAGCTTCTTAAGGTAGACATACTGAACTACGAATTAAATATTATTTTTCGCATGGATCCTGCGGAGGGTTTCGGTATTTTAAGATTTAAATTTACGTTTTCGTTGCGTTTATGTACTAAAAACCCTTCACACCCAACACTGATATCATCAAACGCTGATCATCATCAACTACTAATAAGTTCCTGAACTTGTTATTGAACTTATATATTTGTATATGCAAAAGTTCTACTCAGTACTTTTAAAAAAGCACTAAATAGAGTATTATATGTTCTTCTATATATATTTATGTATATGTATGTATGTATATATATATAGTTTAGTATCAATTTAAAAGTTAGATATAACATTTTAAAAGTTGTAATTATTTTAAAAATGTTCATGAGTTGATATGTATTAACTTACTTATCAGCTAAATTTTTGTAATAAGCAACATGATTAGATAAACAAAGAGTTGGCTCTAAATTATAATATCGAACTATATATGGGGGTAGAATTTAGTGATGGAATATAGCCCCTTGTTGCATAGAATACACTATAAGAAAAAAGGCTAAATTTGACCGAAAATATCGGTTGAATTTAGGAGTTAGGTCGTATTTAACTAAATTTGATTGGCTAACTATGACTGGATATTTAGGACCGCTTAAATTCAACCGACGAAATTTGACCGAGGGTAGTCGAATTTAATTTTTCACCTAAAATTAAATTATCCCTCCCAAATAATTAAATATTTTAAAAAAAATTAAAGACCATGCCCAAACAATTAAATCTTTTGAAAAAAATTTAAAATACCGCCAAAATATTAAATTCGACTGTATGCAATTGAAAATTAATTTCAACTATTTTTCGTTGCGACATAAATTCAACTGAATTCGATTAATTTCAACTAACACCAGATTTAAAAAATAGCAGAATGCAGCTCAATTTTATTTTATAATTTCAACCTAACCAAACTAGAACATCTTGGAACATATCATTTCAACAACCATAATTCTACACAATATTATATGCAATTAATACAACACAAATGTATCAAGAGACAATGTCAACAAACAGATTTAATGGCACAAAAGATCCGATAATTACTATGACAATATACTAAAACCATCTTTTTTTCCTGCAAGGCATTGCATTAAACATCTTGTATGCGCTAACAGTGCTGGTGAAATTTGCATCCTTGATATTGTTTAGTCTCACTATTGTCATTATGACTTGCTGAGCTAGTTAGCTCACTCTTACCAATATGTTTATATTCTTTTCCAGTTAAAAAGGAAACTGGTGGTAGCAACAATCCCCAGACAAGTGTGCGAGCTAGGTTTCCAGGTTAAAATGGAATAAGCTGGCATAAGATGTTTGTCTTAGTTTGAGTTGAAAGTTTGTATGACTACTTTATTTTCAGTTGTAAGATAAATAAATTGGGATTTGGTACGGTTTAATATAAATAAGGTTGTGGTTTGTGTGCATACTTTAACCTGCTGCGATCCGTGGTTATGGTAATTAGGGTCATTCTATATATTATTTTCATAAACAGGTTTATATATGGTGTGTGTGTTGTGAATCCCAAACCCTGACCCGGGTTTGGAGGGAGTCACAATACCTATTATAGTTGGTCGGTTGCGATTAATAGTAATGAATGCCAGAAGTTTGAGTCAACTTAAAAACAAATTCAAATTCAATAATTTGACATTTATACCCTTAAATTAAACAAAACCCTCCAAAATTTTCCTACATATCAAAGGAAATTCTCCAATGATCTGACTCCAATATATATCCATTTATTTGGAATTAGATTTAGAGGCTAAGAAATTTCATAAATTAATTAGTGAAAATTACATACATTTTTATAGTTGATGTTCGAGGGTAGTCTTGCGACTCCCATGATATGAGTAAATAATCATGAAGATATGATATACTTTCATAATCTTCTAATGAAAGAATGGAATCACTCTATTAAACACAGTTATTTTCAAGATAATATAAAAAATTTTGTTTGTATTAAATCTTATTTTATATTTCTTAAGCTAAATGAATATAATAAGATGGAAAATTTACATCTAGATTACATAGAGGTTTTTTAGTCTAACTATTATTCTTTTAACATTTGGTTTTGTCTTCATATTACAAAGATTAAACTTTTTTATTGGAGAATTAATAAAAATAATCAATAGTTCTACGAAGAATTTGGATCTATAAATGAGAATATTTCAAACACATTAAGAACGAAAAAAGTACGCAAGGAGATTGCATATCATGATGCAACAGAAGAATTTAAGATATATGGGATGTTAGTCTTTTTTATTTTAATGTTGTAATTAAGATTTCGGTAGTCACAAGAACGGTTATCATCACCACCACCAATGCTCCAAAAAAATAGGATGAGATTCAAACTGACGGTGTTATGGATATCGAGAATGCGTCATCACTTGTTTATCTGGTGGATGTAACTATTTCCAATAGGCATTGGCAACTAGAATATGATATTGAAAAAGTAAGCTGGTCGATAATGATTATGGTATTAGTGTCGATACGAAGAATAAGATGAATTTTTCTCTTTAATTGTCGGTACTGATCGGACTAGCGGACACCCGCCATTATTTTACCGTTGGATTGGAATTGTAAGGATGATCTACAATGGTTATCTCAGATTTATTAGTCAGTTTAGGAGTATAAAATAATAAAAAAATAGGTTTATTTCATGCACATTTCTTATTTTTATTATTGTATTTATCAATTATGTAATTATGTACTTTTATCGTATACCATTTTTGTCGTATACTAAATAGGGCGTAATCACGGGAACAACCTCTCTACTATTTGAAGTAGAGGTATGGTTCATATACTACTCTAAGTGGTATTTATATTGGGTATATTTTGTTTGATTTATTATTTTTTTCCACAACTATTAACTAATATTCAATTATTTCCTTTGAATTTTACCAAGTATTCTTATATATGATTTTTTTAAGTGTTATTGTTTTTGTGTATAAGTTTTCTTGGACAAATTTTAACTTCTCCGAAAAAAGCAAAACTCTTGTAGCCATTAACTATAATATTATCGAAGGTTCGACCTCCATCTTATAATCAATGATAACTATTTTCTTTGGCATATATAATTTCCGTCCTCTTTTAACACTCGAAATGATGTGTATGTTCTGGTAGTTAATAGTAATCATGAACACTGGTTCATATGGACTTAGAACGCATGAAGATATGGAGGCATTACACGTAATTAGGTGGAAACTTTTAGATGCCATATTAAAGTAAGGTTGCGGTCATTAAGCCCGTTAGCGAGGTATTTGGAAGATAATTTAAAGATTTAAAAATCTGAAGAATATTTATGTATTTATATTTATTTATTTATTTATATTTATTTATTTTTATATATATATCATTGGTAATTTAAAAAAAAATGGGCTAAAGAAATTTACGGCCCAGGTGGTAGCCCAGCCCACATGTCCTCGAGGACCTGCCGTGGCGGACATGACCAATTATGGGTTTCGGACGCGGACCCTTTATGGGCTATGATTTACCTCAGATCTGCATAACCTATCACTCAATTCATTTCTTAATATATAGTTTAGTTTTAAGAAGAAAAAAATTATCCTTTTTGTATGTTAACTCAAGCCAACCAAAATAAACACAATTTTTGAATCACTACTTGTGACATAATTCTCTATGGCGGAGCTCATGGGCAGAAAAGGACCATGTTTTTATTGTGGAATAAAATATAAGTGTTCTAAAAATCGTATACTTTATGCTCATTTTAAATAATTATTTTTCGAAGTTGCTTTTCTTTTGTTATCAAAACTTGATTCACCATCTCTATTTGATATGTACTCCATTGAATATATTTTAAGGTAAAAGAATGGCAGGATAAAGATGCAAATTATATCTCATTTAATAACTTTGTTAGATCTTTGTATCTCTCATCGAAAGTCGGCTAAAATTAAGTTTTCTGTACGGTCCTTAAATCTATAAAAAAATTATTTAGAAACTTTTAGTGTATAGATCATTTTTGGATAAGAATGATCTTGAAAAAAAATTGAACTTGTAATGAGAGCTAAATAATAATTGACCATCCATTCATTTTCGAATAAGGGGTTAACAAAGACATATATGATATCGCGTAGCCCAATCATAATTAGAATCATAAGAATTAGAATATATGCGTACCTTGAGAGCATGAAATAATACAACAATTATCAAATTTGAACCATTGCGATCTCACCATCCATTAAAGAATTATGAAGACATATTACACCGGCTTTTATTAATTATTTTAAATAATATCATGACGATGACCAACTTTATTCAATTGTTTGGTGCGTTGGTAATGGAAAAAAAACCAATTTATGGGTCGAAAAATGGTTGTAGATTGCGATATAGTTTGATGCACGATATGGAAATGATACGAATTGTTTTAATTGAGTCATATTAAAAATATTTATGCAAAGTTTAAGAACTTATTTGTTTGATGATATGTAAAAGATGTGAGGTATTTGATGATATGTTATAATCAAATTTGAACTATTGGGATCTAACCATTTATAAAAAAATTAAGATAACATATTACATGGGCTTTTATGAATTGTTTTTAATAATATCATGACGATGACCAATTTCTTGTTTTGTTGGTAATGAAAAAACACATTTTTGGGTTAATAAGGTTTTAGATTGTGATATAATTTGATGCAGGACATGGTAATGATTCCAAAAAATGGAGTCATATTAAAAATATTTAAGCAAATTTTGAAAACTTATTTGTTTCATGATATTTAAAAGATATGATGTATTTGATAATATGTAAATGTAGTTGAATATTGCAATTCTAATACCTGCCTACTTTTTATTTTAATTATACTATATATACCTTGGACCTATAATTTATGACCTCTATGAGCAAATACCATATTAAGTTTTTAATTCTCCTTAGACCTCTTAGTATTAAAGTTGACTTGAATTACATAGTATACTCAAATATAAAATTATTTTGGTATCCTTTGAAACAGACACAATATTGTGGAGGCCTGGACCCCTTGTGAACGAAAATTTATGCAACGCCTGTGGTTTGAGGTGGAAGACTAAAAGAACTCTTGTTAATTATGTTCCGAAGCATGGACTTGGTTAGAGCAAACAAAATTCAATTTTTAATGAGAAAAAAACTGTGTCTCTCGAAGAAGATAAGAAGAGTGAGTTCATTATTCCCCTTGGTAAGAATTCTTTTACATTGTTTAATACTTATCGAGATCTCTGAGTTCTCTATATGTATATTTAACTTGTTGAGGTCTCTTAATATTTGCATCCTAAATGACTTGTCGATATGTCTGAGATCTCTACATGTAGAATTGACTTGTCGATATCTCAAAGATCTCTATATACATTTTGAATTGTCGATATCTCAGAGATCTCTAATAATAATTTGACCTGTCCATATCTCTAATCTTCATATCTTCATTTTGACTTGTCGATATCTCTGAGTTCTTTACATGCAGAAATAACTTGTCGATATCTTTGAGACTTCTCTATAAGCCATTTTGGACTTCTCGATAAGTCATTCTAGATTTCTCGAATGACTTCTCTATATTACTTGATCAGTGACTTGTCGATGTCTTGACTTTGAACATTTTTCATAAACAAGATTTATTCAACTCCAAGCTTTTGTTTAATTTCTCTGAGGCATGATCTATCTTGAATCTTCTTCCAGAGTTTATTCTTTAGACTTGAAATGTTTACAGAAAAATACTCCAGTCTAATCATCTAACCATTTTACATACTCAAGTAATACAATACAAAATATAAAGATAAGTATTAATCAACTAGATCTTAGGGTTGTCAATGTGACTTAGCCTTGTTATTATATAGGCATGTCTTGCACAATAATCTCCCCCAATTTTTGAGAACATTGATTATCACAAATTCATGCCTAATAAAAATACTAACCCCAAGTTACATGAAAACATAAAATGATCATATAAATACTGACACGATAACAAATATAGCTTTTATACACTGAATGATTACGTGAGTTTAATAAGTACATTAGTTACATGAAATTCTCATAGCCTGCTTCTTTTCTAATGAGGTCCTTTAGATTTACAAGCATTTGAAGTTCCTCTATGATTTCAATCCCTCTTAGAGCTTCCACAAGGTTGAGCAAATCATCTAATAAATAACCATTCAAGTAATTTACTCTGAATCTTGAGAGCCTGCCAGCTAGTATGTTTAGAAAGTGTCCATCCTTAGAAATTCTACTCATCCCCTTTTCCTTGAGCTCAATTTATATTTGTTCAAACATAGCAATTTCTTATACATACTTCTTATCTCTTTCTTCCTTTTCAGCCTTTGTTTTTTCTGTTCTTTCATTTCTTACTTTCAGCCATACCCACATCACAGTCCTCAATACCCCTTGTACTTGTGTCCTTATCCTTTATTAGCTAATCACCATCTTAACTTTTTGGTTGAAAGTGTATCCATTAATTCCCTTCCAAGTAGAGTGAATGAGCCATCTTGATAGTAGATTTTGACTTCTCTCAATGATACAAACCAAACTTTGACTCTCTCTTCAGCTAATTGTTGAAAGTAGTCAACATCTGTGATGCACCAATTTAGAGGTAGAAAATCAGTCTGATTAAAGTAATTCCTGATAACCCCCTTTTCAACTTGCAGCTTCTTTGGTTTTCTCCCGACAGACTTGAAATGAGTTTTTCTGGGGGGCTTAAAAGAAGGTAGGTTTGAGATTTTATTTAGGGTGGTTTGACTAGAAGTGATTGGTATTTTAAGTAAGGTGTTTGCAGGTTATTTGTACAAAAGTTTAGACATAAAGGTTAAGGATAGTTGTGTGTTTGAGCTTGCAGGATTAGTGATTTGAGTTTGTGAGATTTGGATTGATAGGATATTTTTCTTGGTTCTTTAACCATCTTCCCTCTTCTTTCTTCTCCTTTCATCTCCCCACTTCTTATCATCCCGTTTCTTCTATTCTTTCTTCTTCTCTTCTACTTTGATATCAGTTACTTTGCTAGATTGACTTGGATTTATGCCAAAAGGTTTTTGCTCATCATTCTTCTGCTCATCATCATTCTTGTCATATTTTGTATTGAACTGTGTATTTGGCAACATAGTATCAGCATTCTCTAGGTATCTCCCCATCATCCTAATCATCTCCTCATCTTCAGCTGGTTTGAAGTTCTTCCTCTTTAGATCAGTTTCCAATGTCATAATTAGTCTTGTATTTCCCTTTACACAATTTTTGTGTACTGTGAAGTATCTGCACTGTTTAGTTTGTGGATAAATATAGGCCACCCCCTTGCTTGGATGTAGATAGGCTTCAGGAAAAGCATCTATCTGAGCTTTCTTGAGTTCTTTGAGCAATTGGGTGTCCTTTGGAATTACTGCATTAACTCTGTCAATTATTACATCCAGCTCAGATGCTCTCATACTTTGAAGATTTGAGAGAGAGACCTGAAGACATCTTCCTAAACCATAGTCATTGACATTGGGTACTATTCTCTTCTCCAAACAGTTGTCAACCTTCACTATTACCACTATTAAAAAATTGATGTTGTTAGCCATAGAGGCTCTTGGAACTGCCAGTACTTTATTGAATTCCTAATCTTGACAAGGTCCTACTGCAGCTTTCTGGAGCATGTCTGTACTAGAATCTTGAGATAGTTTTAATTACATAGTACTATGACCAGAGTGGGTAGTAGATTTTCCAGCCTCTTTAGATTGTGAAGATTTACCAGCTTCCTTGAACTGTTGACTCCTAGATTCAATCTCCCCCTTTATCTTGTTGGCAGGAAGGAGTAGTGGATTTGGAATTTCTGGCATCACAGCTTCAGGAAGAGCTGACAAAGGAACATTCAAGGCACTCATGACAGCTTCAGTGGAGTATTTGTGGGAGTCTACTAGGGTCTCGATGTCATTCTGTTGACTCTGCAATAGAGAAGTGAGAGCATGGTCCTGAGCTGTGAGTGAGTCATTTGAGGCTTGGAGAGTTGAAACTTGTTATTGTAGAGATTGAATCTGGAGATTTGTTGATGTAGAAAATGGTTGTTGAGATCATAAAGAGACAGAAGTACCAAATATATCATGAACTAATTCCTTGATGCCTTCCATTAAGAGAGCTGATGGTTCATATCTACGTTGATACAGTTGATCCTGTTTGACCCTTGTGTCATTGTTATTCATGATATGATTCTGGACAACTTCATGTAGAGCCACAAAGGACTATTTAAGATTTTTAATGCTTTGCTCCATGCTAGTCATATCAAACCTTCCCATTTGATCAATAAATCTCTGGAATTTGTTTTTGATCTCTAATTGAGTTGACACAAGGTCATTAAACTTGTCTATTACCAACCTTCTTATCTTATCTTGATGGATGTCGAGCGTCTGTTGGGATGCTTTACTCATGAGATGAAAAGCCTTGAGTTGAGCTTTGTAGACTTCTGTCACAATATCATAGACTTCCTATGGACTGAGAGCCTTGGAATTACTTCCAATATTGTGATCTATTCTTTTCTAAATCTTTCCAAGACCTCATTCATGCTCAAGCTAAAGTCCTTGTCTACCAAGCATCCACATTGCCATCTTGTTCAGCTTCACTGATAATTTTCTGTTATTGGTCTTCAATATATGTTTTGTAAGAAAGCAAGATTGCTTGATAGTCCTGATTAGACATGTTTGTTGTAAGATGCTGTTGTGTGATGTTGGCAAGTCTAGAGAGTTGATCTACCAGAAGGTCATTCATGGTGATTGGTTGAGCCTACGCATCCTGACCCACTGGGAGATTAATTAGGTTTGAGGGTTGTTTAGAAGGGTTGGATGTAGATGGTAGGTCTGTGTGAGTTGAGGTAGATGGTTGGGGTTCAGGAACATTACCAGTGACATATGTCACAGTTTGACTCACGGTAGAAATTATGGTTGTGATATTGTGTTGTTCACCAACAATGAGAACCTCCAATTGAATTGGAGGGGATTTGACCAGATTACTGTCATGTACCATGGTATCTGTAATATCCCATATATTTTCAAATATTATTATTATTATTTGGAATTGTTTATGTGATTTTATGTGAATTTTTGGTAAATTATCTGAAAAGTAGAATAGATATCTGAATGTTATATGTGACATTATTTGAATATTTGAATTTTTATATGTCCAGAATAAAATATAGATAATTGTGGTATTTTTCTGGTAATTTTTGGAGTGTTATATGAATTTATAATGATTTATGAATTATTAATTATTTTCAGAATAATTATAAAATTATTTTATAAAGCTGGGAATCTTCCAACTTCAACCGTTTTGCGTTTTTACAACCCGAAACTCTTCCGAAAACTCCTTCCTAACCTAATCTGGTAATTCCGGACATTTTCCGTGTTTTGACTTTTTCGATCCGGATTACGGTTTGACCCGTGCGCGGCCCGGCGCAATATTTTCGATACGATAGTTATTTCGGTAATCAATAAAACCCGTATTTTCGAGAGACGGGATATTTTTATATTATTCTCGTATATAATATTTTATAAAAAGCTCGGTTTTGATAATTATCCAATTTTGGTATTGAATCGGATCGTTATTGCAGTTACTTAGCGGCTAAGCAACTAATTTAACGATCCAAAACGATCCAAAACGATCCAGAACGATCCAATATTCCATAAATATAAATAGCCTATTTCTTATTTCGTTTATTCCGTTTATTCATTTGCAACCAGTTAAAACACCGTAAATACAGAGAAAAACCCGAGAAAACCGATACGTTCCCGAGAATCAAACACACGAACGATGGCGTTATCGAACTCCGATTCGGGCGTGCAGCATATCAAAACGAAGCTCTCGAAATCTTCTATCTGAATCAATCATCAGTTTCTGCCCAGAAATCACAGTAATTTTCTTATTTAATTATTTATATTCGAATTATTTGATAATTAAATTATGAATTTTTGTTCTTGATGTTGTTGATGTGATTTGATGCTTCCATGTTGTAGAGAATGTTTTTCTGGTCGATTTGGTATATTATACTTCAAAAATAGAGTTCAATAACATAGAGAAAATGATGTTTGATTCTGGAAATTCGAATTAGGGTTTATATGCTTGAATGTTCTTAATTGAAATTTGGGTATTTCTGTTCTTGGGGTTATTACTTGAAATTTATCGCACAGACTTGTAGATCGTTGAAAACTGAATCGATAAATATGAGTGTGATGAATGGAGGGTGCCTGTAGCGAGCTAATCGGAAAATGTCGAGCTCGCCGGAGTTCTCGATCGATTTGATCGGACTTTGGATTCCAGGCATCGTCTGTGGTATTGGTAGACTGATTTGAGTTCCTGGGGGAATGTAGAATGAAAACCCCATAAAAACTGAATCAAATAACCCTGTTTACGTTGAGATCGGAGTCTCGCCGGAGTATTCGCCGGCCGCCGGAACCTGGAGGAGTCCGGCCTGTTCTTGGTCATTCATACCGACCCGTTCCTGACCCGTTTTCTGACCCGAAGTTTACCCGGTTTTGATTTTGTTTTCTGCTATTTCAAAACCAAAAGCTGTTTCTGGATTTTCTTTTTACAAATAATTCAAAAATCCTATTTTTAATTTCTGAAAATTTATTTTTATTTTAAAAATCATTATTTTAATTCTGAAAATTTATTTTAATTCAAAAATAAATCCAAATTATTTTGTTAATTAATTTTAGTTGATAATTAATTATTTAATTAGTCAATTAATTTAAATATTAATTGATTAATTAATTTAATTAGTTATTAATTAATTTTAATTGATTATTTAATTAGATTTAATTATTTAAAATTGATTTAAAAATTCTGAAAAATAGTTTCGAGCTTTAAAATATTATTTTAAATTATTTTCCAAACTCGATAATTTTTATAAAATTATTTTTGAGTATTCGAGCCTTATTATTTAATTATTAAATGATTCGGTGACCCGTTTTATTCCGAAAAATGTTCAAAAATTTATAATAAATCAACCGTTTGTCCGTTTAATACGAAACGAACGCGTACAGATTCAGAAAAATATTGCGCTTTCAATAAAAATACTTTTGAGACCTAATTTCTTTTGTATTGCAATGTCATTTGATTTGTGTATCAGTTTAAGTCGGTATTTGATCGGTAAATGCTAATAATGACCTAAATTTTATTTTGAACGCACGGAGATGTATCTCTTAATGATTTGACTTATGTGTTACATAAAATATGTGAGTATGTGTTATATAAATACCATGATTACGTGATACGTGATATACATGCTGTCTGTTACAGTTTTAAAATGCCATGTTAGTTATAAACGATCGGGTAGAGGTTAAGACGTATAGTTACGTCAATTGAGTTTAGTTCTGTCAATTAAGATAGTCCTTTTGTTTATAGAATCAAGTAGCAAGGAGCGCAGTCAAGTGTTAGACGGAGATAGTAGCCAGCAGATAGAAACAGAGTTAAAATAAGAGATTATTGAGCATACCAGGCAAGTATCCCTGACTTCACTTATTGTTCAAGTGACATATATTTTGAATTATATTATGCAAGTACCTATATCTTCATTTATCATTCAATCGATATTGACTCTGAACTTTATTCTTTCAATTTCTCTACTATTCTAAGTTCATAATAGTTAAATATTTTTACATTTCGCTATAACTTACTCTATACAGTGAAGCTTTGAATTGAGACTAGCGAATAACTAATTGTTCTGGTTATTTCGCCATTGGTTGTTGAGAAAACTCCGGACCATGAGAAATGGGGAGTTATGTGGTTAAGGATGTCATTTGATTCGACTCCTTTGACGGAAAATGGTTTTATGGGTTGGATGGTTGCGTAAGAGGCCGTGGCGGCGGTCCAGTGTGAGCTATGTGTTATACAGGATATAACACCTTGCTAGGCCGATATGTGCCTTGGGTACCTTTTGTTTAGTTGGATATGCTTCAGCATACCGGTGTTGCTCCGCGGCTGATCACCGGCGGCAACACACCGTCGTTCGAGGATTCCAATCCCAAAACATAATATATTGCAAATGTTGTTTATTATCAAATTTATATCAGTTTTGATACTGCTCAATTATTGTAGTTGGTTTTGTTCATCAGATATACTGTTGTTATTCCAAATCATAAGCTATTTACTACTTGCTGAGCATTTCTTTCGCTCATACTTGTTTCTTATCTTGATTCTTTCAGCTAGGCCAGAGCAAGCTTAAGTTCCAAGTTTGACCAGAAGTCGAGTGCTTGTAAATAGTGGTGTGTATTCCAGGTAGACTGTTTTGGGACGCTTGGATAGTCTAGAGGTTTGTAATAAAATTTGAATAAGTTGTAAAACTAATTAGACTATGGTTTGTAATAACACTTGATTTGTAGTAGTGCCTGTTCCATACTATAACCTGTGATCGATCCAGTGCAGGTAAAGGGGTCGTATTTATTTTATTATTCCGCTGTGATTATTTTATTTTAGTTTATTGGCGAGTGACCCCCAAATCTAGACCCCGGGTTTGGAGGGCGTCACAGGTTGGTATCAGAGCTACAGGTTATGGTCACTGAAACAGGCGTAGGATTGTTATAGATGAGTCATAGGAAGATCACATAAGATAGGCGCGTGTAGTTTAGCTTTTATAGGATTAAATTTAGGATGTTGGGCTGGGTTATAGTTAAGTTGTTAGGTTTCCTGTTTTGCGTTTAGCTTTAGGCCTTGTGTCATTGCCCTGTTATTTTGTTGGTTTAGTTGAGATTTTATGTAAGGATTTATAAGGTTTGGATAATTCGGAGTAAATTTTCTTTATGTTATTATTCTCGAGATAATAAGCAGGATTATGTGATAATCATGTCGCTTGTGTTAATATGGTAGCAAGTTTATGATATTTTGGAGAAGAGATAGTGTTTGCGAACTTTAATATGCTAAGGAATTGCTACATATTTGACACAATGCTTGACAGATTATTATATATATTGCTTGTTTCTTACCAGAATAATGGCACCAAAGAGAAGGAATAATTCAGGAGAGGGTAGTACCGAGAGTCGTACAGATCCAGCGATTATCCAGATGTTGGGACTAATGCAGCAGCAGATGTTACATCTTACGCAGCAGCAACAACAGCAGCGAGCAGCACCATCTGTAGTGACTTTTAAGCAGTTTCAAGCAGTGAAGCCACCTGAGTTCAAGGGAAGTGCTGATCCTGTGGAAGCCAATGCATGGCTCAAGGAAATGGAAAAGGCTTTTGAATTGGTCGGAGCAGGAATTGAGCAGAAGACCAAGTTTGCAAGTTATTTTCTGAAGGGTGAGGCGAACTATTGGTGGGAATCCGCGCGAGCATTGGAAGGAGGTGAGTTTATAACTTGGGAGAGATTCACACAGTTGTTCCTGGAGAAATATTTTCCGAGGTATATGAAGAATCAAATGGAGATCCAATTCTTGAACTTGACCCAGGGAGATCTTACTGTAGCTGAGTACGAAGCTAAGTTTACTGAATTAGCGAGGTTCGTGCCAGACCAGGTTGACACGGATGAAAAGAAAGCAAGAAGGTTTGAACATGGATTCAGATTTTGGATTCAGAATAGGGTGGCCATGTTTGAATTGACTTCATATGTGGCAGTAGTGCAGAAAGCGATGGTGATTGAAAGTAAGAGTGATATGTATCAGAAAGGGAAGGATGGGAAGAAAAGGAAAATAGAAATCTCAGGAGGAGGCCAGCAACAAGGTAACTTCCAGGGCCGTTTCAATAAAAGGCCAGAGTTTCAGAATAATAAGAGTGTGGGATTTAAGAAACCACAGCCAGAAAATGGGAACCGTTTTCAGAATTCAAATCAGCAGAGGCCCAATCGTCCACCTGCATCAGAGTGCAAATTTTGTGGTAGACGGCATCTTGGGATTTGTAAGGCTAATGTGTTGTGTTATAAGTGCAATTAGAAGGGACACTATGCTAATGAGTGTCGAAGTCAGACTACAGCTCAGAGATCAGGGACAATGTGTTTTAAATGTGGAAAGATGGGGCATATTGCCAGGGACTGCCAGACAATTGAACCAACTGCTAATGTGCCAATGATTGAAGGACCACCAGTCAAGAACCAGCCGAAAGCTAGGACATTCAATATGACTATGAAGGATGCTGTTCAGAGTTCAGACGTGGTGGCAGGTACGCTTCCAGTCAACTCCATAGATGCTAAAGTTTTATTTGATTCTGGAGCTACAAGATCATTTATTTCTCAAAGTTTTGTCGATAAACTGTATTGTGAAGTTAAGTTGTTAGAACAAGCATTAATGATAGAGTTAGCTAATAAGGATCAAGTTTCCGTCGACCGAGTGTGCCCGAAGTGCGATATTAAGATAGGAGGACATCATTTCTATGCCGACTTAATACCTTTTAAGTTGGGAGAATTTGATGTTATTTTAGGAATGGATTGGTTGTTAGAAAATAACGCTCAGATTGATTGTAAGAATAGGAAAGTGAGACTTCAGACCTTGGATAGTAAGAAGAAGGTGATATTCCGAGGAAATAAGCAAGATAAGAAGTTCTTAACGATTGCTCAAGTGAAAAAGTTATTGCGTCAGAATTGTGAAGCATATTTGGCCCATGTGGTAGACACCAGTAAAGAAATTCCAGCACTAGAAGCGATTCCAATTGTCAACAAATTTTCAGATATTTTTCCAGACGATCTACCAGGATTACCTCCCGACAGAGAAATTGAGTTTGCAATTGATCTAGCACCCGGAACAGAACCAGTTTCTAAAGCCCCGTACCGGATGGCACCAGTGGAAATGAAAGAATTGGCATCTCAGCTGCAAGATCTTTTGGAGAAAGGAGTTATAAGACCCAGTGTATCCCCATGGGGCGCACCAGTACTGTTTGTCAAAAAGAAGGATGGGAGTATGCGACTGTGTATCGACTATCGAGAACTGAATAAGCTAACCATTAAGAACAAGTATCCGTTACCAAGGATCGATGATTTGTTTGACCAATTGAGAGGCGCTGTATGGTTTTCTAAGATTGATTTAAGATCCGGATATCATCAATTAAAGATCAAGCCTGAAGACATTCCGAAGACCGCATTTAGAACCAGATATGGGCATTATGAGTTTCTAGTGATGGCATTTGGATTAACTAACGCACCAACAGCTTTCATGGATCTGATGAATCGAGTATTTAAAAAGTATTTGGATAAATTCGTGATCGTGTTTATAGACGACATCTTGATCTATTCCAAAACAGAAGAGGAGCATGTAGAACATTTGAGGATAGTTCTGGAGATACTGCGACAGGAGAAATTATACGCAAAGTTTTCCAAGTGTGAATTTTGGTTAAAAGAAGTACGATTTCTTGGGCACGTAATTAGCAATAAAGGAGTGGAAGTGGATCCAGCAAAGATTGAAGCCGTAATCAACTGGGAGAGGCCAAAAACACCAACGGAAGTAAGAAGTTTCATGGGATTGGCAGGTTACTACAGAAGATTTGTGCAAGATTTTGCAAAGATAGCTACGCCATTGACAAAGCTCACCAGGAAGAACCAGAAATTTGAATGGGATGAGAAGTGCGAAGAAAGTTTCCAGGAATTAAAGAATAGATTAGTATCTTCTCCAGTGCTAGTCTTGCCAGATGAACAAGGAAATTTTGTGATCTACAGTGACGCATCGTACAAAGGATTAGGATGTGTTTTGATGCAGCATGACAAGGTGATAGCTTACGCTTCAAGACAATTGAAACCACACGAAGAGAAGTATCCAACGCATGATCTGGAATTGGCAGCTATAGTATTTGCATTGAAGATTTGGAGGCATTATCTTTATGGGGAAAAGTGCGAGATCTACACGGACCACAAGAGTTTAAAGTATATCTTCACCCAGAAGGAATTGAACATGAGGCAGAGGAGATGGTTAGAACTAATCAAGGATTACGACTGTACTATTAACTATCATCCAGGCAAAGCAAATGTGGTGGCCGACGCGCTGAGCAGAAAAGAAAGGTTGAACATGATAACTTCATCCGAGGAATTAATCAGGGAATTTGAGAAGCTGGAAATAGAGGTTAGTATTCCAAGTATATCTACAGAGGTATTGTGTGCAATGTCTTTTCAACCAGAATTATTAGAGAAAATAAGAAGATGTCAGGAAGAAGTAATGAGCCATGAACGAGACAGTTTGACAGGAGAAGAAATAGGGAGTCAAAAGGATGATAAAGGGATATTAAGATTTTCTTCCAGAATATGGATACCCAATGTAGCCGAGCTGAAAGATGAAATTCTTCGAGACGCTCACAACTCTAGATATTCAATTCATCCCGGGAGTACGAAGATGTACAGAGACTTAAGAGAAAACTTTTGGTGGCCAAGCATGAAGAAAGAAATTGCAGAATGGGTAAGTAAGTGTTACACTTGCCAGCGAGTCAAAGCGGAACATCAAAGGCCCAGTGGACTGATACAACCATTGGACATTCCAGAATGGAAATGGGAGCATATAGCGATGGATTTTGTAGTCGGATTACCGAGGACCAGGACGAATCATGATGCTATTTGGGTTATTATCGACAGATTGACGAAGTCAGCGCATTTTCTTCCTATCAACGAGAGATTCTCAATGGATAAATTGGTACGGTTATATCTTAAAGAAATTGTGACAAGACACGGAGTTCCAGTATCCATAGTTTCAGACAGAGATCCTCGATTTAACTCAAGATTTTGGAGAAGTTTTCAAGATTGTCTCAGAACGAAGCTGAACATGAGTACCGCGTATCATCCGCAGACAGACGGTCAAAGTGAAAGAACGATTCAGACTATTGAAGATATGCTAAGGGTATGTACACTAGATTTTGAAGGTAGTTGGGACGAGCATTTGCCATTAGTTGAATTCTCCTACAACAACAGCTATCATGCCAGTATTGGAATGCCACCTTATGAAGCTTTGTACGATAGAAGATGCAGATCTCCAATATGTTGGGAAGAAGTTGGTGAAAGAAAGATTTTGGGTCCAGAATTGATCCAACAGACGAAGGAGAAAATAGAACTCATTCGGAAAAGACTAACAGCAGCTCAAGATCGTCAACGCAAATATGCTGATCCTACCAGAAAAGATATGGAATTTGAAGTTGGTGAAGCAGTGCTATTAAAGGTCTCACCTTGGAAAGGTTTATCAAGATTTGGAAAGAAAGGAAAGCTGAGTCCGCGTTATGTTGGCCCTTTTGAGATTTTGAAGCGTGTGGGAAAGGTTGCTTACGAATTAGCGTTACCCCCTCACATGCAACATATTCACAACGTGTTCCATGTGTCAATGTTGAAGCGTTATTTGCCTGATTCGAATCATGTGATAGAATACGAACCAATAAAGATCCAGCCAGATTTGTCTTTTGTAGAGCAACCAGTGCAGATTTTAGATAAGAAAGAAAGAGTACTTAGGAATAAGTCTGTATCTTTAGTGCGAGTCTTGTGGAGGAATCCCAAGATTGAAGAGTCGACTTGGGAATTGGAAAGCGAAATGCGATCCAAGTATCCTTATTTATTTTCCTAGGCTGATTCTGAGGACAGAATCCTGTTAAGGGGGGTAGATTGTAATATCCCATATATTTTCAAATATTATTATTATTATTTGGAATTGTTTATGTGATTTTATGTGAATTTTTGGTAAATTATCTGAAAAGTAGAATAGATATCTGAATGTTATATGTGACATTATTTGAATATTTGAATTTTTATATGTCCAGAATAAAATATAGATAATTGTGGTATTTTTCTGGTAATTTTTGGAGTGTTATATGAATTTATAATGATTTATGAATTATTAATTATTTTCAGAATAATTATAAAATTATTTTATAAAGCCGGGAATCTTCCAACTTCAACCGTTTTGCGTTTTTACAACCCGAAACTCTTCCGAAAACTCCTTCCTAACCTAATGGTAATTCCGGACATTTTCCGTGTTTTGACTTTTTCGATCCGGATTACGGTTTGACCCGTGCGCGGCCCGGCGCAATATTTTCGATACGATAGTTATTTCGGTAATCAATAAAACCCGTATTTTCGAGAGACGGGATATTTTTATATTATTCTCGTATATAATATTTTATAAAAAGCTCGGTTTTGATAATTATCCAATTTTGGTATTGAATCGGATCGTTATTGCAGTTACTTAGCGGCTAAGCAACTAATTTAACGATCCAAAACGATCCAAAACGATCCAGAACGATCCAATATTCCATAAATATAAATAGCCTATTTCTTATTTCGTTTATTCCGTTTATTCATTTGCAACCAGTTAAAACACCGTAAATACAGAGAAAAACCCGAGAAAACCGATACGTTCCCGAGAATCAAACACACGAACGATGGCGTTATCGAACTCCGATTCGGGCGTGCAGCATATCAAAACGAAGCTCTCGAAATCTTCTATCTGAATCAATCATCAGTTTCTGCCCAGAAATCACAGTAATTTTCTTATTTAATTATTTATATTCGAATTATTTGATAATTAAATTATGAATTTTTGTTCTTGATGTTGTTGATGTGATTTGATGCTTCCATGTTGTAGAGAATGTTTTTCTGGTCGATTTGGTATATTATACTTCAAAAATAGAGTTCAATAACATAGAGAAAATGATGTTTGATTCTGGAAATTCGAATTAGGGTTTATATGCTTGAATGTTCTTAATTGAAATTTGGGTATTTCTGTTCTTGGGGTTATTACTTGAAATTTATCGCACAGACTTGTAGATCGTTGAAAACTGAATCGATAAATATGAGTGTGATGAATGGAGGGTGCCTGTAGCGAGCTAATCGGAAAATGTCGAGCTCGCCGGAGTTCTCGATCGATTTGATCGGACTTTGGATTCCAGGCATCGTCTGTGGTATTGGTAGACTGATTTGAGTTCCTGGGGGAATGTAGAATGAAAACCCCATAAAAACTGAATCAAATAACCCTGTTTACGTTGAGATCGGAGTCTCGCCGGAGTATTCGCCGGCCGCCGGAACCTGGAGGAGTCCGGCCTGTTCTTGGTCATTCATACCGACCCGTTCCTGACCCGTTTTCTGACCCGAAGTTTACCCGGTTTTGATTTTGTTTTCTGCTATTTCAAAACCAAAAGCTGTTTCTGGATTTTCTTTTTACAAATAATTCAAAAATCCTATTTTTAATTTCTGAAAATTTATTTTTATTTTAAAAATCATTATTTTAATTCTGAAAATTTATTTTAATTCAAAAATAAATCCAAATTATTTTGTTAATTAATTTTAGTTGATAATTAATTATTTAATTAGTCAATTAATTTAAATATTAATTGATTAATTAATTTAATTAGTTATTAATTAATTTTAATTGATTATTTAATTAGATTTAATTATTTAAAATTGATTTAAAAATTCTGAAAAATAGTTTCGAGCTTTAAAATATTATTTTAAATTATTTTCCAAACTCGATAATTTTTATAAAATTATTTTTGAGTATTCGAGCCTTATTATTTAATTATTAAATGATTCGGAGACCCGTTTTATTCCGAAAAATGTTCAAAAATTTATAATAAATCAACCGGTTGTCCGTTTAATACGAAACGAACGCGTACAGATTCAGAAAAATATTGCGCTTTCAATAAAAATACTTTTGAGACCTAATTTCTTTTGTATTGCAATGTCATTTGATTTGTGTATCAGTTTAAGTCGGTATTTGATCGGTAAATGCTAATAATGACCTAAATTTTATTTTGAACGCACGGAGATGTATCTCTTAATGATTTGACTTATGTGTTACATAAAATATGTGAGTATGTGTTATATAAATACCATGATTACGTGATACGTGATATACATGCTGTCTGTTACAGTTTTAAAATGCCATGTTAGTTATAAACGATCGGGTAGAGGTTAAGACGTATAGTTACGTCAATTGAGTTTAGTTCTGTCAATTAAGATAGTCCTTTTGTTTATAGAATCAAGTAGCAAGGAGCGCAGTCAAGTGTTAGACGGAGATAGTAGCCAGCAGATAGAAACAGAGTTAAAATAAGAGATTATTGAGCATACCAGGCAAGTATCCCTGACTTCACTTATTGTTCAAGTGACATTTATTTTGAATTATATTATGCAAGTACCTATATCTTCATTTATCATTCAATCGATATTGACTCTGAACTTTATTCTTTCAATTTCTCTACTATTCTAAGTTCAGAATAGTTAAATATTTTTACATTTTGCTATAACTTACTCTATACAGTGAAGCTTTGAATTGAGACTAGCGAATAACTAATTGTTCTGGTTATTTCGCCATTGGTTGTTGAGAAAACTCCGGACCATGAGAAATGGGGAGTTATGTGGTTAAGGATGTCATTTGATTCGACTCCTTTGACGGAAAATGGTTTTATGGGTTGGATGGTTGCGTAAGAGGCCGTGGCGGCGGTCCAGTGTGAGCTATGTGTTATACAGGATATAACACCTTGCTAGGCCGATATGTGCCTTGGGTACCTTTTGTTTAGTTGGATATGCTTCGGCATACCGGTGTTGCTCCGCGGCTGATCACCGGCGGCAACACACCGTCGTTCGAGGATTCCAATCCCAAAATATAATATATTGCAAATGTTGTTTATTATCAAATTTATATCAGTTTTGATACTGCTCAATTATTGTAGTTGGTTTTGTTCATCAGATATACTGTTGTTATTCCAAATCATAAGCTATTTACTACTTGCTGAGCATTTCTTTCGCTCATACTTGTTTCTTATCTTGATTCTTTCAGCTAGGCCAGAGCAAGCTTAAGTTCCAAGTTTGACCAGAAGTCGAGTGCTTGTAAATAGTGGTGTGTATTCCAGGTAGACTGTTTTGGGACGCTTGGATAGTCTAGAGGTTTGTAATAAAATTTGAATAAGTTGTAAAACTAATTAGACTATGGTTTGTAATAACACTTGATTTGTAGTAGTGCCTGTTCCATACTATAACCTGTGATCGATCCAGTGCAGGTAAAGGGGTCGTATTTATTTTATTATTCCGCTGTGATTATTTTATTTTAGTTTATTGGCGAGTGACCCCCAAATCTAGACCCCGGGTTTGGAGGGCGTCACAGTATCAAACCCTTGCTCTTCTAGAAAAGAGCTGACACTTGAATGTGCTAGACTTGCCTCCCCGATAACAGGCTCATTGTCAATTGGACTCCTACCTTCAATTGTTAAGGCAATCTCAGTTAGGCTTTTGAGGGGAGTTGTTCCTTCATGAGAAACCTCCAATTAAATTCAGAGGATTTAGATAGCTCCCCCTCAGGACTACTACCCTCAAACCTATCAATTTGTGAAGATTGTTAAGCACATGAAGGTGCTTTAGTAACATCCACAGCGTCTTCAATTCAGTTTCCAATTCCTTCATCTCCACTTGTGCCATTCTGTATAGTTCCTTCGACATAAAATTAGTTCCAGGTGCCCAATTAATAGATAATTCTATCTCTGTTTCGGGGGTAGTCCAAGTAATTCATCTAGAAACACATTCAAAAACTCGTCAACCAAGGGGATCTCTTCAATCCTATGTGTTTCTTTTTTGACATCTACCATATGTACTAAATATGCTTCTAATCATTTCCTTAACATCGTCTAAGCTTTAATGTTTATCAAAAAATTTTATGCTTGTTGTCGTCCTTAAAGTGTAACTTTATTCTCATCCGTAGATCTTAACTTAATTCTTTTATTTAAACATTCAATTTGCACATCGTGATCTTCTATCCAATGGATTTCTAAGATTATATCAAATTTACAAAGAGATGACGACCTTTTATCAAGTTTGCAAAGAGATGACGACTTTTTATCAAGTTTGCAAAGAGATGACGACCTTTTATCCCAACATCACTGTAAAGAAAAACTTGACTAAAAGAAACTTTACCCTCATTATGTACTTTTATAACTAATACTTTCTTTAAGGGTGAAATCTCACATTACAACTTATTGACATATTCTTGGGAAATAAAAGACTTGATTGCTCTAGTTACAATCAAAACATTAACATTTATTGAATTCACTAGGCGAGTATCTCCTATCTTTTATGTATTTTGAACTACATCCTTCATAGTTATATTGATGGTCATTATCTTCAGTTATATTCATGGAAGGGTCACTAAATTAGGCTCCCTTCCTGGTCCTGGCCTTCCAATTTATCCTTATTTTTCCTCCTAACACATTTATTTCTCCACTTTACACATAACTGCTTACTAGACATTTGCAACAAAGGATTTAACTCCAACATAGTTACTTTACTACGACTTGAAAACTTCATCCCCTATTCAAATATCTTGAATCTCTTCCGCTTATAGTCCACATACTCGGAAGAAAATATTGGCGGCCCAACAAACTCTTCTCTCATTCAGCCATGCTCATATACTTGATCTTGATTTGAAAATTTTAATTCCATCTGATTTGTATGTATCTAGGAAGATGCTTTCTCCCCATGTGAGCTCTTGTGACCTTTTCAACTAAATATTCCTTCTCTTTGTAAAACTAATTAGTTTTTGTTGGAAATTAGTTAATCTAAACTTGGTGTCTGAATAATGTTTTATTTGAATAAATTGTGTAGTTCAGAGTTGTTTGAATCAGTCATCTAGTCGTTAGAGTATTTTTAGAAGAATAAGATGCAGTCATCAAGTAGTGGCCTGTAGATAGGAGTCTGTTATGTAGTTAACTATTTTCTGGCTACCACCTACGTGTGGTTATCTACTTTAAATTCTTGTAATCGCTTATTTTTTTTGAAGGCAAGGGAACATTATTCCGAGCAAAGCTTATTTTTCAGTTTTAACAAACAAAAAGCTAGTATATTCATAAGTTGAGCGCATGTGTTTTTCATTATTTTGGTATCATAGCAGGTGTACTTAACGTATGCCCAAGTATATGCCAAGAATGACAACGGAGAAGACTAAGCTGAAGGATGGTGCTCTCTGTTTGAACTATCCCATGTTGTCCAGGAGTACTTATACTGCTTGGGCCCTGAAAATGAAGGTCTTCATGAAAGCCCACGGCATATGGGATGCTGTGGAGGTGAGTAAAAAGGATAAAGTGACAGTTGATGAGAAGCATGATCAGATCGCTCTTGCTACTATTTATCAAAGTATACCTGAGGATGTACTATTGTCAGTGGCTGAGAAAGAGACTGCGAAAGAGGCGTGGGAAGCGATAAAGACTATTTTTCAAGGTGCGGATCGTGCGAAGCAAGCCAAGGTTCAGACCTTGAAGAGTGAGTTTGAAAACTTGCATATGAAGGAGTCAGATCAACTGGACGAGTTTTGTATGAAATTGAACGGATTAGTGACAAATATCCGTGCTCTGGGTGAGACTGTTTCAGAAAGTTATGTTTTGAAGAGACTGCTTCGTGCAATGCCAGATAGGTATCTTCAGATTGTGTCAACGATTGAACAGTTTGGAGATCTAAACAAAATGACTGTCGAGGAGACCGTTGGCTCGCTCAAGACACATGATGAATGAACCAAACGACAGAGTGATAGTGGAAAGGGGCAACTAATGCTTACTGAAGAAGAATGGTCAAGACGCGAAAACATGGGTGGAAAACTACTGTTAACAAGAGAAGAGTGGATCAGTAAAGCAAACAAAACCGGAGGTGAAGGGTCCTGGACACAAAGGACTCGAAGTGCTGATGCTCGAGGAAGAAATGGTGGTCGGGGAACTCGTGATAGGAGTACGTTGAGGTGTTATAACTGTGGGACGTATGGTCATTTTGCCTATGAGTGTCGCAAACCAAAGAAGGAGAAAGAGTAAAAACCAGAGGTGAATATGACTCAAGCTGAAGAATATGAACCAGCATTGCTGTTAATGGAGAGTGACATTAAGGAAGGTGGTGTAGTTCTGTTAAACGAAGAAAGGGTGACCCCTACGCTCAGTAAGAAGAATGATGAGAGCAAGATGTCCCAGGTGTGGTACTTAGACAATGGGGCTAGCCAACACATGACTGGAGAAAGGGGAAAGTTCAAGGAATTGGATGAAAAAGTTACGGGACAGGTAAGATTTGGAGACGGCTCTACTGTTACTATTCGAGGCAAAGGGGTAGTATCATTTAGGTGCAAAAATGGTGAGGAATGGAATGTGCATGATGTATATTATATACCAACATTGTGTAATAATATATTGAGCCTAGGTCAATTATCTGAGGAGGGTTGTAAAGTGGTACTGGAAGAAGATCAATTTAGGGTTTATAAGTAAGGAGGAACGCTGATCATGAGAGTTCAGAGATCTGCAAATAGACTGTATAAGATTAGTCTCGAGGAAAATAGGTCAATGTGTTGGTTATCAAAGGCTGAGGAGGAAACATGGCTGTGGCATACTCGCCTCGGACATGTTAACTTTAAAGCAATGGAATTGATGTCCAAGGAAGAGATGGCAGTTGAAATTCCTAATTTTTTACAGCCAAAGAGGAAATGTGAGGGTTGCTTAATGTCCAAACAGGTTCGAAAGTCATTCCCATCCCAGGCACTATTCACAGCAAAGAAGCCACTAGAATTAATTCATGCAGACATCTGTGGACCTATAACTCCTTCAACGCTAGCAGGGAACATGTACTTTCTTTTACGTATCGATGATTGTACACGCAAAATATGGATATATATGTTAAAAATAAAAGGTGAAGCTTTCGAGTCATTCAAAAGGTTTAAAGCACTGGTTGAAAGAGGAACGAAAAATAAAATAAAGATTCTGAGAACCGATAGGGGAGGAGAATTCTGTGGCCTTGAGTTCGATTCGTTTTGTGAAAGTATGGGCATTCAAAGGCACTATACGGCTCCGTACACTCCATAACAAAATGGATTTGTGGAGCGAAGGAATCGTACAGTAGCAGCTATGACAAGGAGTCTACTCAAAGGTTCAAAGATGGCGTCTTATATGTGGGGTGAGGCAGCACGACATGCAATATATATTCTGAATCGTTTGCAACTAAAATGCTGAAGGGGAAAACTCCATATGAAGCTTGGTGTGGACGAAAACCAGATATTAGTCACATCAAAGTGTTTGGTTGTGTTGCATACATGAAGATACCAACGGTGTGTACCAGGAAATCGGATGATAGAAGTAAGCCTGTGGTATACTTGGGTAAGGAACCAGGAACAAAGGCAGATCATTTGTATGATCCTATCAGTGGAACGTTACACATAAGCAGAGATACGGTGTTTCAAGAAGGAAATTTCTGGGATTGGAAAGAACAAGGAATTGCAGGTGAAGTGAGTTTTCCAGACCATGTTGCAGGGAACTTTGTGATCAAAAGCACTTGCAGTGAAGGTGATTGCAGTGAAAATGAGCAGTTTTCTGCAAACACTTCGGAGCCAGCAACACCTACTCAATCAAGTGTGTCACGAAACTCTGATATGTCTAGTAATTCAGAGATGACTGCCGGAAATGAAAGTGCAGAATCATCTGCAACTAGAAGTGCACCAGGGAGGTTCAGATTACTTAGCGAGATATATGACGACACAGAACAAATAGAGATTGCAGATGATCTATTGTTACTAAGTATTGAGGAGCCTAGCAGCTATGAAGAGGCAACACAGGAAGTTGAATGGAAGAAAGCTATGGATAGTGAACTGGACTCAATTTAGAGAAACAGAACTTGGGTTCTGACCGAGTTGCCACCAGGTCACAGGGCAATTGGTTTAAAATGGGTATTCAAAATTAAAAGGGATATAAATGGAGCGATTACAAAGTATAAAGCAAGGCTTGTCGCCAAGGGATACGTTCAGAAATAAGGTATTGATTTCGAAGAAGCATTTGCACCAGTTACGAGGGTGGAAACATTACGTTTATTGTTAGCATTGGCTGCGAAAAATAAATGGGAAGTTCATCACTTGGACGTTAAGTCAGCTTTTTTAAATGGTGACATACAAGAGGAAGTTTACGTGAAGCAGCAACAAGGATACAAAAAAGAAAATAAGGAACACAAAGTCTACAGATTGTTAAAGGCTTTATATGGCTTAAGGCAGGCTCCACGAGCTTGGTATACTTGGTTGAAGAAATTCCTTGAGAAGTTGGGATTTGTAAAGTGTCCGTATGAACATGCCGTCTACACAAAGCGAGAAGGTAATGAATCTCTTATTGTTGGTGTTTATGTTGATGATTTATTAGTAACCGGAACAACTGTTGCTAATATAATCAAATTCAAAGATCAATTGCGTACCGAATTCGACATGAGTGATATGGGGAAACTGGTATACTATCTTGGCATCGAGGTTGAACAGAGGAAGGGGTGTACTAAGTTGAAGCAAACGGCTTATGAAAAAAGGTTGCTTTAAAAAGCAGGTATGCAAGATTGTAATGAAACAAAATATCCTATGGATCCGAAGCTGATTTTGCATAAGGATGAAACTGGGAAAACAGTTGATCCAACAATGTTTAAGAGCCTAATTGGAGGTTTACGGTACCTGGCACATACCAGGCCTGATATTTCATTTGCTGTAGGACTAATAAGTCGATTTATGGAGAAACCTACCGTTTTACACCTGAATGCAGCAAGAAGGGTACTACGTTATGTCAAAGGAACACTGGAGTATGGTTTGAAGTACATTAAAGGCACTGGTAATCATATGTTGACTGGGTTTTCCGACAGCGACTATGCAAGCAGTTGTACTGACAAGAGAAGTACGAGTGGGATGGCGTTCTATCTCAATGAAAGCTTGATAACTTGGATCTCGCAGAAACAACGGTGTGTGGCATTATCAACCTGTGAAGCAGAGTTTATGGCTTCAATTACAGCAGCATACCAAGGTATTTGGTTGCAAAAATTGTTGAGTCAAGTTACAGATATAGTTCCTGGACCCGTGACAATCTATATTGATAATAAGTCAGCCATAGATTTGGCGAAAAATCCTATTTTCCATGGGCGGAGTAAGCACATTGATGTGCGTTATCATTTTATTCATGAATGTGTGAATCGTGGGGAAATTGTGATTAGTTATATCAGATCTGAGAAGCAGTGTGCAGATATTCTCACTAAAGCTATGTCAACAGCAAAGTTCGAAGAGATGAGGAAACTACTGGGAATAAAGAACCTGGCCAAGTAAGTTTAGATTACGGGGGGAATGTGTATGAAATTAGTTAATCTAAACTTGGTGTCTGAATAATGTTTTATTTGAATAAATTGTGTAGTTCAGAGTTGTTTGAATTAGTCATCTAGTCGTTAGAGTATTTTTAGAAGAATAAGATGCAGTCATCAAGTAGTGGCCTGTAGATAGGAGTCTGTTATGTAGTTAACTATTTTCTGGCTACCACCTGCGTGTGGTTATCTACTTTAAATTCTTGTAATCGCTTATTTTTTTTGAAGGCAAGGGAACATTATTCCGAGCGAAGCTTATTTTTCAGTTTTAACAAACAAACAGCTAGTATATTCATAAGTTGAGCGTAAGTGTTTTTCATTAGTTTTTACTTTCATACTTACATCATCTACTATAAACACCCAGTATTTGCATTGTAAGAAGTTAGGTATATGTATGGAAAAAAAAGAGTTTACAACAGAGATAAGAAAGAAAAAGAGTGTTCAATTGTGATCAGAGAGAGAAGATAGAGTGCACATACTAAGATGTATCCACCAGGTACATTATCATCATCCATCCTATAGATCTATACATCACTTGTGTAAGATTTAATTTTTTTTTCTTTCATTTGGTTCTATTTTAAATCCAAAATTATCTAGCAATCTTTTTTTATTATGGTTTAGATTGTGTAAGTATTAGAATTTGATTATAATTATTTGGTGAGCTAATGGTGGGGAGAGGAGAACAAAACCCATCTTGTCACAAGTTGATGCTTTTGAGTGACTCATATAAAGGCTGGTCAATTAAACTTCATAAAATTTTATATCTAATATAAATCCTTTCCCCTAATAAGATAATAGCCGGTTTAATTAAGAATTTCTTAAAATTTCACATCTAATATGAAGCATTTCCCTCGGGATTTATTTTTAAAATTAGTGGGAAAACTGACAGAAAAATAGAGTGAATAATCACTGTGTCTTAACACCTTAAAAGATGATATGGATAAGTTTAGTTGATTGATTTATATTAAAATTTAGAAGCTAGTTCATGGATTTCTCGAGCAATAGTAGAAAACAAAAATGAAAATAACATTTTAGTGGAGTTAAGTTTCAAAGCACGTTATATGATCTTAGTAGTCTTCAAGGTTATGTCACTATTGGGATTAGTTTTAGTATTGTGAAATGTTGAGAATTGTTTAGATCTAGAAAAAGATTTGTTAGTGACCAATTTACAAATTTATGTCTACAATTACATATCACATAACATAATTTTCAAGATTCTTCTTTACAATAATAAGATGACCTGACAGAAGTTTTAAGTTTTGTCTGAGGATATACAAAGAACTAGTGTGATATTTAATTTTTATATATAGAAAGTTTTAAGATGACGTGTCATTAATTACACAACTAGTGTGATATTTAATTTTTTATCCACCTTTAAAATTATTAGTTTTGTAAATAAAATTATTTTATAAATATTATAATTCACAAAAATAAATAAGAAATAATAATTTTGATTCAATAGAATTGTGATATGCTTGTAAAAATCAAACATTATATTCTAAAATATATATTGAAAGACTTGTTAAATCAATAAGATACCTATGTAATAATAGGTGGTTACATGTTGATACTTTAAGATCTTATAGATTTTAAATAAGATATAAAATGACAAAGCAATTCATTATTTTTTTCTTTGATGAGCTAAAAGAAGTCCTTATTTATTTCTTAGACCTTGTATTGAGACTTTAAAATATTAAAACAAACTTGTAAGTAAGAGAGATAAGAAAGAAAAAAAGAGTTTATAACTATGTGATCAGAGAGAAGATCGACTGCACATACTAAGATGACTGCACATATTAAGATTTGTGCACAAGGTACATTATTCATCATCCATCCTATAGATCTATACATAACTTGCATAAGATTTTTTTTTCTTTCATTTGGTTCTATTTTAAATCGAAAATTATCTAGCAATCTTTTGTTTTTTGATTATGGTTTATATTGTTAGAATTTGTTTATAAGTATTGGGTGAGCTAATGGTCTGAAGAGGAGCACAAAACCCATCTTGTCATAAGTTGATGCTTTTGAGTGACTGAGATAAAGGCCAATCAATTAAACTTTTTAAAATTTCATATCTAATATAAAGCCTTCCCCTAATAAGTTAATAGCCCTTCTAATTAAGAATTTTTTAAAATTTCAAATTTAATATAAAGCATTTTCCTCAAACGGGATTTATTTTTAATATGAGTTTGGAAATGGGACCTGTGTTTCAACACCGTGAAAGATGATATGAATAAGTTTAGTTGATTGATTTATATTAGAATTTAGAAGCTAGTTCAAGGATTTCTCTAGCAATCCTGGCAAACAAAAATGAAAATAACATTTTAGTGGAGTTATGTTTCAAATCAGATTTTACCATCTTAGTAGTCTACAAGGTTATGTCTGATAAATTTTAGTATGGTGAAATGTTGAGAACTGTTTAGATCTACAAAAACCTTTCTTAGTGACCAATTCACAAATTTATATCTACAATTACATATCACATAACATGAGTTTAAAGATTCTTGTTTACTATTATATATTGACGTGGCACAAGTTTTAAGTTTTGTCTACCCATATACAAAGAAAATCAAGGTCATTCCCTAAAAGCTAAAAGAAATTATATGCCAATCTAGTAGATTGTTTTGTGCCTTTTACTATATGCTAATTGATAATATTAAAATTTTCAAATAAACAATATGTAAAATATTCTTAGTACATCTGTAATTTATAAGGAGTTTATAAAATAAGTGAGAGGTAGGAAAACAGTGGTAGCTGTTTCAAGATGTTAGTGTATATGTATCCTATTTCTTTTCTTGTTTTATTGCCTGATTATTTATACAAAATCATGAATTGTACTGTGAAATTCAGTGTAGTCTAATTATTTTTATAGTTATTTAATTGTGAATTTTAGTATATATATATTCACAAACAATAAAAAACACAGAGGGTCTTGCCTCAACTAGACCACAAAAATGTCCTCCCACTACATCAAAATATTTGACAACATATTTTTCATCTCCCAAATTCATTCTCATAGCTACCTACCACATATCATTTATCTTTCATTGTTTTATTGTTTTAATTCAAATTTGCTACTAGCAAATAATTTTTAAAAAAATTTAAAGTTTCTTTATATTTCAATTTTTATTCATATAAGAATAATAATTATATTTCTATCACTAAAAAATTGCATACATTTAGTGTTTTATACTGGTGCACCTAGAAAAATAAAGTACTTACTAGAAAGTAGAGAACTGTCACAATAAAATGTGTGTTGAGTGTTTTACCAAAGGTAATTTCTTTTTTCTTGTTTAGGTGCTTTAGCTGAATCTAGTTGTCCCTTTTTCACAAGTATATATAATAATAACAAGTTTTCTTAAATCTTACTAAGTTTACCAACAAGAGCTCAAGGTAATGATAAAGGTTTGCAGTTGCCATTGCCTTTCAGCTTCAAAGTTCCTAGAAAGAAGAGATCAGTGCTCCCACAATACTGTGTGACGAGCACCGGAAGACTTCACCTCCAACTCCTACAAGTTCTACGTGCAGAGGAATGCTCTTCAGCAAAGACACCATCCAAAGAAGGAAATGATCTTCTTATTGATAACAGCAGAATGATGATGTCTTCTAATGAGACTGCTCTGGGATCTATGTTGATTAATACTGTGTGTGCTGATCAAAAGATCCAAACTTTTTCTACTTAGTACTTCTGGTGTATTTTATAGGCTGGTTATAGGCATGCGGCATGCATGTAACTAATAATATTGCCCATATTTATGTTTTTGCCGGTCTGTTCTACTATAGATAAAACATAGTCTATAGTACATACATTTCTTTGTAATAATTTTGTGTTGGATTAATATCTTGCATTAAATAATGCACCAAATAAAGTTCATGATCGCAAGAATTAGCTTTCACATAAGTTGGTATAAAAGTAGTAGGTTCTGCTCTTTTTTATTAGTTACATACTTTTCTACTTGTATAGTATACATAATAGCAAGAGGATGAGACAAAAGTAAGTGGTTCATATGTTGGGATTGAAATTTAATAAAATCTATAGTACTTAAAAGAGATGTATGAGCAAAAAGAAGACTTCTACTCAATAGTTGCCATGAGGTGGAGGGATCAAGTGGAGGCATCAACCCCTTCTTCAACAATAAAATGTTGTTAGAGGGGCAACCGCTATTCGTGCCTTTAGTGTGTTTTCCTTCTAATAGGCTTGCAATTTCACCACATTTTTTTGATGGGTGTTCTTATTCTAACTTCTCTAATTTGAGATAATTTGTTCGATTTAAAAGTTGGTTGGTGGCATCCGTGCGGAAATATTGAGCTAGATCTTGTAAATTCATTCTTGTAAAGTGGAAGCTAGGGTAGAACCCTCATATCATTACAAAAATATGGTCATTTACTACCAACAAATCGGTTGGAAATGGCCGAGAATGGGAGGAAATGCCTAAGTGGGAAATGTCATTGGTGGAAAATGAAGATGACCACAGTCAATGTGGGACTCACATGTTGATGTGTACAGCCGCATGATACGGAACTACAATCCAACATGGAGTCCAACATGGAGTGGGAGCCATTCAAGTTAGATGCCCCGTGAATGGTGGGAACCATCCACGGCACATGGTATGTCGAGTTTTTTGATCATGCTGGAAATCATTTCCGACCACACATTTCGTACCGTCGGTTATGAATGTGGTAAGTATTGGCTAGAAGATGGTGGGAACTATGGGGTTTTTGAAAGGTAATCTCCGTAGAAAATGGGTATATTGATAGAAATTATGGACATTTTGTTTCAATTCTGTATTATATTCATTACTACGAGAAGTACATATATATAAATAAAATATTTATATCAAAAAATGACGGGAATCAAAAGCAACCCAACCACAACTTCCAAACTTAAAAAATAAACATATTATTCTAAAGTTTAGATGAAAATAAAAAAGATCACTAAAATGTCAAGTGCAAAAGGTTTTTTAAGCATTTAGTTCACTAATGTGAACGTACCTAATCTCCACCAACATCATTATCTTTGTCAGAGCCCTCACATACTGAAGTGAGGTGATCCTTGTTCTAAGACACAAATCTTAGGTGTACCAACAAGGAGTTACTCGTCTTTGTTTCATTAGAAAAAGGAAAGACCCAAGATCTAAGACCTAAGATCCAAGTCCAACGAAGAAGTAGAAGCATTTAGGTAACAAAAGGGAATTGCAAGTGTTTGAGGAGGTGACTATGTTGTTTCGTTCTCAGATAATTTTGTGATAAAGTTGAACTATTTTATTTCGAAGAGGCTATTGAGCTACAGAAGCAACATGAGCATATGGATGCTCACACTACCTTTATGCATCTACAAGAGTTCTATGATGTGGAAGGGAGGACAGCTCGATATAAGATATCGAAGGAAATGTTCGGTTGTAGGATGTCTGAGGGATCATCTGTGAATGACCATGTACTTAAGATGATCAATTTGATTGAACATCCTGGACAACTTGGTTTTGCCATGGATGGGGAGCTGAGCCAAGACTTGGTCTTGCAATCACTTTCGAGTTCGTTCTCGCAATTTGTTGTGAACTTTCACATGAATAAGCTGGATGTCAGCCTGCCTGAACTCCACAACATGTTGAAGACTGCGGAATCGAATTTTCACCTAAGAAGAGTTCTGTTCTTCTAATTGGTGAAGGTTCCAATCCTAAGAAAAGGAAGAAGAACCCTTCCAAGAAGAAGAAAGTAGGTGAGAAAAAGCCGGTTCCACCAAAAGCTGAAGACCCCATGAGCAAAGTTGTTTGCTTTCACTGTAACAAGGTAGGGCACTGGAAGAGGAACTGCAAGGTTTACCTTGCAAAATTAAAGAAGAAGAAGGGTAGTGAGACTACCGCTTCTGATTCAGGTATGTTCATGATCGAAGTGAATATGTCACTAAGTCAAATTTCTACTTGGGTATTAGATACCGCCTGTGGTTCTCATATTTGGAATTCGTTGCAGGAACTATGGAGAAGTAGGACTCTTGAAGAAGAGGAGGTGATTCTACGGATGGGAAATGGAGCAAGAGTTGTTGCTGAAGCTGTAGGATCATTTCATTTATATATGCCTATGGGCAAGACTATTGTTCTAACTAATTATTATTTTGTTCGCTCGATTGTGAGGAATATTATTTCTATTCCATGTTAGACTTGGATGGATTTTCGTTTGTTATTCAGAATAATAAATGTTCAATTCTTAGAGATAACGTTCTTTATGGAAGTGGTATTTTAAACAATGGTCTGTATGTATGTGACGTAGAGCATAATTTACTAAAAATTGAACATACTAATAAAAGAAAAAGGGATGATGAAAATCTCACTTTCTTGTGGCACTATGGACTTGGTCATAATAGTGAAAATAGACCATGGACATTGCATAAGGAAGGGTTACTTGACCCCTTTGATTTTGAATCATATCCTACATGCGAGTCTTGTCTATTGGGTAAAATGACCAAATCTCCATTTAGTGGACATGGAGAGAGGGCTGTAGATATACTAGGATTGGTACACACAGATGTATGTGGACAAATGTCTACGCAAGCCATAGGTGGATTTTCATACTTCATTGCTTTCATAGATGATCGATCAAGATTCAGATATGTGTATTTGATGAAACACAAGTCTGAAGCCTTTGAAAAGTTCAAAGAATATAAGTATGAAGTGGAGAAACAAACCAAACATAGTATTATAACTATTCGATCAGATCGAGGTGGTGAATACTTGAATGGAGATTTACTAGCTTATCTCAAAGAAAATGGTATAGTCTCCCAGTGGACTCCTCCATATACTCCACAGTTGAATGGGGTATCTGAAAGGAGAAATCGAACTTTGTTAGACATGGTTCGGTCCATGATAAGCTATGTGAATCTTCCAGTATTCCTGTGGGGTTATGCATTGGAAACTTCATCATATTTACTGAATAAGGTGCCTTCCAAATCTGTTCCTCAAACTCCATAGGAGATATGGAAAGAAAGGAAACCGAGTCTTAAACATGTTAAGATTTGGGGATGTCCAGCTTATGTGAATAATAATAATAAGTGAATAATAATAATAATAGTAAAGTACGTTAACAAGAGTATCAGGTTAAAACAACAAAGAAAATAAGATCTTCTTCTCCTTCGTTGTATTATGCTATTAGGTCTTTGTTGCTATCTCCTTGCTCTTTTATATGAAATACGTCATTTAGAAGTCTTTAAATACCAGCCCAACAGATCAGGAGTCCAGCAAACCAATCTCATAATAGAATCAGGATTCTGAAATCCCGACATAGCGCGGCCGCCCCGCATACCAGCACGGGCACGCTCACTTCCTGCCAAATGGGCGCTGCCGCTCCCAAGACCAGCGCGACCGCCAAGAGCTTCTGGAAAATCTGAATTTTTCTGCTTTCTTGACCTTCTCGTGCTAGTGTATTGTGCGCAATCGACCGAGGTTCCATCCTAACACTCTTTTAAGCATAAAACATGCAATATCCATTCCTTCTTTTGAATATGCCCTAAAATGCAAAATACTACGAAAAAACATCAAAAACACAGACTTCTTGAGTACAAAACACCAATTCAAGCCTTTACGAAGCATTCGAAGTGGATATAAATTCCACTTATCACACCCCCAAACTTTAATTAATGCTTGTCCTCAAGAATAACATACTCAAAAATAAGAAATAAAAATGCATGAATGCAACTAACATGAATGCAATGATCCCCTTAGAATAACTAAACCAATCAATCAATAAGCAACATCTCAATGAATGCAATTATTCACACAAAGTTCAATCAAATCTCATAAATCAACTCACAAACCAAAAACATGTGTGTGTGCAATTGCTTAACATATATACTTTTGAAACTAGACCAATAATCATATCTCACCTCTAGTCGAGATAATCACAAGTTAAAAAAAGAATAAATGAAAACACAAAATAACTGACAACACTTCCATTTTATCAGAGTTATACAAGGATTCATGCTTTTATTGATAACACATAAAAAACATAAACATGCTTATTTGATCGTGCAATGAGCGAGGTCCAAAAAAGATTTATACAATAATATCCATATAGCGAGCGTTAGGTTAGCGGATCCCAGACTACAAAAGCCTTAGGTTTCTAGGCACAAAGTCCCCTAGAACTTAATAGCTCAAGTATTAAAGAGCCCACTCGTGATCAATTATGTATAACACATATTTTTTTCTCTTCCTTTTTTTTCTTTTTTTCCAATAATTTTTGAATGAGTGCGTTTCACTCCATCTCGCTCAACCCTAGACTACTCTTATAAATATGAGCCAGCTACTAGCCATTTGACACCTAGCCACAACTAGCATTAATATCCAATGTTTTTCTCCAATTTTAAAAATCCATGTTATTTTGTCACTAAGAGAACAACATAAATTCTAGACATAAACAAGTGATTAAACATCGACAAACAAACAAGTCATGATCATGATCTAGCACTCAAGCAACCTATAAGACTTAGTGAAAATTTTCTTGTTTCTAGCATATAAATCAATTCGTTAGGACTTAACATTCCTCTATACGACATCATTACACTCAAATAAACATCACAAACCAATCGAAAAAGTAAACTAAGGGATCTTGATATAATTCTAATATAACTATATGCAACATGCTAACATGATAACAAATACGCAAAACAAAAACAAAAACAAATAACTACATGACAAATATGCAAACTATATCAAATAAATTATCATAAATATGCATCTATATGGACTCACACACAAATATTCCCTAACTATCACCCCCAAACATAGAAATTTCATTGTCCTCGATGAAGGTAATAGCAAGGAATCTAGGCATACCTACTCAGAAGAAGAAGGATCATCACCTTCCACGGGTGGAGTGTCAGGAGGCGGATACACGGAATCCTCTCCAAAAACTAGCCATTGTATGTCAATTAACGTGGTTCGAAATGCTGTATCCAATGCCTGAGTAAGATTCTACGCAAACCTGCTCTGTGACTCATACATCGCATCCATCTACCTCATCAAATGCCTATACTGCGTCGAGCCTAAACTAGCACTATCATCTATCTCCTGCGGCTACTGCTGCTGCGAATAACTAGCCTCACCAATTTGATTTATCCATGTTGCTCTGCGTGCCTGAGTCGAACCACCGGTAAATGATCATAAGTGTACCCATGTCCTTTCTTGTCATCCTTCCCATGATACGACTCATGCATGTTTAAATCGTAGAACTGTCGATAGGGGCGCTCGGTAACCGAAGCTGCTCGTGTGCGGGCCAATGAACACCCACCGTAACACAAAGCTTGGTCATAATCGAGGCATAAGGGATAGATCGTATAGTGCCTCCATGTAAAAACTGCAAATTACCCTGATGAATAACAGAACCGAGATCCATATAATCTCCCTGCAAAATCCCCCATAACAACTCCGCACGATCCACAGTCACATCATGCACATGAGAAGAAGGCGTGATATTCGCACAAATAAAAGAATTCCAAGCACAAGCAAACCTATTCATGCATGAAGCAGGGAAATTTAGATACTAGTTCGATTGTGCCTTCGGGATATACAACATAGCCATAATCAAATCCAAATCAAAGTCTTACCCGTCTTACTAACCCACTCCTCCTGAGTTGGCTTCCTCACAGGTTGGTTGATAACCCTGTGAATAGCCTCCAGGTTGTAGTCCACTGTCAACCCACGCACCACCGAATACCCATTCTTATTAGCTTTTACGTTCCCATAGAACTCACGAATAATGCTCATAGGCACAGCCTCGGGCGCCTCACAAAACAAAACCCGTCCCATATCCAAGATCATCTCGAGAACCTTACCATCCTTAGCCGAAGGTAGAAAACCCCTCTCTTTCGCTATCTACTTAGAAAACAACCTTGTCTTCTCCTCTTTAGCCGCCGGAGTAATAAACCTTGGCCTCTTTAGACACCAGCACGGGCGCGCCGTGCCCTTGGAAAAATTGCCCTATTTTTTGTATTTCTTCTGATTTTCTTCCTTCTTTCTTCTTTTCTCAACAACTGATGTATAACAAACATGGGTTGCCTCTCAAGAAGTGCTTGGTTTATGTTTCTAGCTTGACGTAGAATTCCGAGATCAAGTTGACAATAAAATGACACTAACCACGTCACAATATATCGTATCTCCATAGTAATGCTTCAACCGCTGTCAATATATAACTTATATAAGATTTAATTTTTTTTCTTTCATTTGGTTCTATTTTAAATCCAAAATTATCGAGCAATCTTTTTTTTTAATTATGGTTTAGATTGTGTAAGTATTAGAATTTGATTATAATTATTTGGTGAGCTAATGGTGGGGAGAGGAGAACAAAACCCATCTTGTCACAAGTTGATGCTTTTGAGTGACTCATATAAAGGCTAGTCAATTAAACTTCTTAAAATTTTATATCTAATATAAATCCTTTTCCCTAATAAGATAATCGCCCATTTAATTAAGAATTTCTTAAAATTTCACATCTAATATGATGCATTTCCCTCGGGATTTGTTTTTAAAATTAGTTGGAAAACTGACAGAAAAATAGTGTGAATAATGAAGACTCTAAACAATGGGATTACTCACACAAACACATACACACTTTCGTTTATCAGCTAAGTATGCAAGAACAGATACACAGACTAAGCACAACTCTTGCTGATAGTATGATACGTAATAATAATAAAAGAGTACAGGTACAGGATATTAAAAGAAAGCAAATAACCACCTAGCTACAAACTAGCTCCGATCCTACATTATCTCTACTACCCCATTTATTTCTCAAGACTCCTAAACACACTCTACTACCAAGGACTAATTCCAAAACAGAAAATAACATTGACTTATTTCAAAAACAACAGTTTAGATTATTTTCTTACATACTCCCCCATAATCTAAACTGCCATCTGCAAATCTTTTAAACCAAGCAAATCTCGCATTCATTCGAACTTAGCAGTAGTCATTGCCTTTGTTAGCACGTCTGCACGCTGCTCTCTGGTACTGATGTGTTTAACAACATTAACACCTTTCTCAATACATTCACAGATAAAATGAAACCGGATGTCAATGTGCTTGCTACGCCCATGAAATACCGGGTTCTTTGCCCAATCTATACCCGACTTATTATCAATATAAATCACAACTGGACTAGGCTTCACACTTGTAATTTGAGTGAGTAAGTTCCATAACCAGACACCTTGACACGTTGCAGTAGTAGCAGCCATGAACTCAGCTTCACATGATGAAAGAGCCACACATCTTTGCTTTTGCAAAACCCAGATAATCAGGCTCTCGTTTAAGTAGAAAGCAATGCCTCCCGTGCTCTTTCTATCCTCCACATTACCTGCTAAATCACAGTCCGAGTAGTCACTCAGGAAGTAGCCACCTGATCTCTTTGTGTAGATCAATCCAAACTCCACAGTCCCCTTGATATATCTAAGGATCCGTTTTACTACATTCATATGCAGCACTGTTGGTCGTTCCATATAACGACTGACATTACCTACTGAATACGCAATATCAGGACGAGTATGTACCAAATATCTCAGGCCACCAACAAGACTTTTAAACTTTGTTGGATTCACTGCTTTTCCATTTTCATCTTTATGCATTTGAATCTTGGGTTCCATCGAATATCTCACAGAATTACACTCCTCAAGCCCAGCTTTTTCCAATAGACTCCTTGCATATGCAGCTTGTTTTATCTTCACATATCCACTTTCTTGACTCACTTCAATACCCAGGTAATAAGACAGTTGCCCAAGATCACTCATTTCGAACTCTTTAGCCATTTGCCTTTTAAACACCTTTATATTTTCAATACTCGTCCCTGTAACTAATAAATCATCAACATATACTCCTACAATTAATACTTCTTCTCCCTCCCATTTCAGATATACGGCATGCTCATAGGGACACTTTGTAAAACCCAATTGTTCCAGACACTTCCTCAGCTTCGCATACCAGGCACATGGTGCCTGTTTCAACCCATACAATGCCTTTGACAATTTGTAGACCATATGTTCTTTCCCCTCTATCACAAACCCATCAGGTTGAGCTACATAAACTGTTTCCTCTAAGTCACCATTCAGAAACGCAGACTTTACATCTAAATGATGTATTTGCCAATCATTTTTAGCTGCCAGGGCTAATAACAACCTAACTGTCTCAAGCCGTGTGACTGGTGTAAAGACTTCTTCATAATTTATTCCTTGTTGCTGGACATATCCCTTTGCCACGAGCCTAGCTTTATGCTTAGTGACATGTCCGGTTGTATCTCGCTTTACTTTATAAACCCACTTTAGACCTATGGCTTTGTGTCCTTTTGGCAATTCAGTTAGCTCCCAAGTCTCATTTTTCTCTATAGATTCGATTTCAGCCTTCATTGCCTTCTTCCAAACTCCCTCAGTCATAGCTTGATTATAATTAAGTGGCTCATCCACAGCTCCCAACATCAATTCTTCCTCTATCTCCACTTCTTCCGATTCATCGTATACCTCGCTCAACAACCTGAACTTCTTTGGCCTCTCATCATACATGTCAGATTGCACAGTTTAAATAGATTGTTCCGAGCTCACACTCCTCTCACCTTCTTCAGTTTCTTGCGTACCAGAAGTATCAGTGCTGGTGCCTGAGCTACGAACTGGTGACATTGGTTCAGTGTCATGATGAGCATCAGCTTCCATTTCAGCACTTGAATCAAACATGACAAAGCCCCCCTCCGTCTTGTTCTGTTGTTCGGAATTTTCTTCCCAGTCCCAAGTCTTTTGTTCATCAAATACTACATCCCTACTCACTAAAATTTTGTTCACAACTGGGTCATACAATCGACAGGCCTTGGAACCAGGTTCTCGTCCAAGATAAATTGTGGCCTTGCTTCGATCCTCCAGTTTGCTTACAAGTGTGCTCGGTATCTTCATGTATGCTAGACACCCAAATATCTTAAGGTGTCCTATGTCAGGCTTATCTCTTTTCAATGCTTCATACGGGGTTTTCTCAGAGAGAGATCGAGTTGAGAGACGATTCAACACATATACTGAATGTCGTATCGCCTCTCCCCAAAACCATGATGGTAACTTTCTTTCTTTGATGAAGCTTCTAGCCATAGCTATGATTGTTCTGTTCCTCCTCTCGACCACTCCGTTTTGCTGCGGAGTGTATGGTGCTGTAAGGTGCCTCGTGATCCCTGTGTCTTCATAATAGGTTGAAAAAGCTTTCGAATTAAACTCTCCACCCCTATCAGTCCTAAACACCTTAACTTTCTTTTCATTTTCCCTCTCAACCATTACTTGAAATTTTTTGAACACCTCATATTCTTCATCTTTACTAGTTAACAGGTACACCCACATGTACTTACTACAATCATCAACCAATAAGAAAAAATACCTGTTTCCGGTCTTTGTTGGAGGAGAGATTGGTCCACACAAGTCGCCATACACCAGTTCTAAAGCTTGTTTTGCGTTAAAGTTGGTTTGACAACGGAACGGTTGTCTGATTTGTTTTGCCATCAAACATCCGGTACATATTTGTTTCAGCTGAGTTATATGAGGTACCCCGTATGCCATCCCATTCTTGGACATGTGGACTAGCGCTTGGAAGTTAACATGCCCAAGATGAGAGTGCCACAACCAAGAAGACTCTTCCGACTTCTTGAGTAAACACACAGATGTACATGTTTCAATGATTATTTTATATAGTCTATTCACTGATTTCTTTACCTTTATAACTAGACGACCATCATCACTGTAGACCCACAGAAAATCTCCATTTAGTATAACCCTGTTCCCACTTTCAGATAGCTGACCAAGGCTTATGATGTTGTTCCGTAAAGTTGGGATGAAATACACTTCACGCAGCACGACATTTCCTCCACTTTTGGTCTTAAACATAATAGAGCCTTTTCCCTTTATTTCAACTATAGAACCGTCTCCAAATCTCACCTTTCCAGCCAATCATGTGTCCAACTCCTTCCACTTTGAACGATCTCCCGTCATATGGTTGCTCGCCCCATTATCCAAATACCAGATATTTGTTTCAAAATTTTCACTTTCGTTGTTACTCAGTCTAGGTACTACCCCCTTTTCTGCTATGAGCAAAACTGGCTCATCATCCTGTATCTGCGTCAGATTCACTTCAGGCTTTTGATCCCTGTCACGACGAGGTCATCTGCATTCTGCAGCAAAGTGTCCATACGCGTGACAATTAAAGCAACAGATTTTGCTTCTATCACGTACACCTTGATAGCTGCTATTACCTCGAGTCCTTGTTCCTGGAGACGTCTCTGTCCCAGTCATTTTCGACCTTCTCATCCACTCCTCTCTTGTGAACAAGAGCTTCCCTTCGGTGTTCTCTCTCTTTACCCATTCCTCCTCGGTTAACATCAATTGTCCTCTAGTGTTTTCTGTTTTCCCACGAACCCGCTCTTCGTGTGCCTTCAACGATCCTATAGTCTCCTCAACTGACATTTCATCTAGGTTACCAAACTGCTCAATGGATGATGTAATGTGCAAAAATTTTGATTGCATGGAATAGAGTAACTTCTTAACCACATAGCTTTCTTCAATAGTTTCTCCTAAAGCACGAATGTTGGTGACCAGTGCATTGAGCTTCAATGCAAAGTCGTCTATCATCTCTGTATCCTTCATATTCAAACTTTCGAACTCGGCATTTAATATCTGGACTTTAGCCTGCTTCACTCTCTCTGCTCCCAAACACATAGTTTTTATTGCCATCCAAGTTTCTTTTGCCATTTTTTTCTCAGCCAGTGACAATAGTATGTCTTCAGGAATTGCTTGAAAGATTGCTGCCATCGCCACCTTATCTGTCTTTTCTTCAATAGTTTCCTTTGGATCTTTCGGTTCGATTGTTTCCCCAATCCCATGAGCTTCCATGAATATTCTAATCTTAAGGGCCCAAGCTGTATAGTTTGTTTTTGTTAACATCGGATAGCTCAAACTCAAGGAACCTTCTTTGCTCTTTACCACCTCCATCGCAATCTGCTTTGGCATATATTTGGGCATCCACCAGGAGTGCTCTGATACCAAATGAAGACTCTAAACAGTGGGATTACTCACATAAACACACACACACTTTCGTTTATCAGCCAAGTATGCAAGAATAGAAACACAGACTAAGCACAACTCTTGCTGATAGTTTGATACGTAATAATAATAAAAGAGTACAGGTACAGGATATTAAAAGAAAGCAAATAACCACCTAGCTACAAACTAGCTCCGATCCTACATTATCTCAACTACCCCATTTATTTCTCAAGACTCCTAACACACTCTACTACCAAAGACTAATTCCAAAACAGAAAATAACACTAACTTATTTCAAAAACAACAGTTTAGATTATTTTCTTACAAATAATCACTGTGTTGTAACACCTTGAAAGATGATATCGATAAGTTTAGTTGATTGATTTATATTAGAATTTAGAAGCTAGTTCATGGATTTCTCGAGCAATAGTAGCAAACAAAAATGAAAATAACATTTTAGTGGAGTTAAGTTTCAAAGCAGATTATATGATCTTAGTAGTCTACAAGGTTATGTCAGTATTGGGATTAGTTTTAGTATGGTGAAATGTTGAGAACTGTTTAGATCTAGAAAAAGATTTGTTAGTGACCAATTTACAAATTTATGTCTACAATTACATATCACATAACATAAGTTTAAAGATTCTTCTTTACAATTATAAGATAACGTGGCAGAAGTTTTAAGTTTTGAGGATATACAAAGAACTAGTGTGATATTTAATTTTTATATATTGAAAGTTTTAAGATGACATGGCATTAATTACACAACTAGTGTGATATTTAATTTTTTATCCACCTTTAAAATTATTAGTTTTGTAAATAAAATTATCTTATAAATATTATAATTCACAAAAATATATAAGAAATACTCCGTCAGTCCCTTCCAATTGTTTACATTTCTGAGGAAGTGTCCGACACGTATTTTAACGTGCATAAAAAGTATAGTTATGTAACTTATTTTTACAATTTTCTTTTTCTGAATAAAAGTTGAATGTTTTAATTTTTATTCACAAAAACAAAATTGAAAGGGACGGAGGGAGTAATAATTTTGATTCTATAGAATTGTGATATGCTTGTAAAAATCAAATATTATTTTCTAAAATATATATTGAAAGACTTGTTAAATCAATAAGTTACCTATGTAATAATAGCTGGTTACATGTTGATACTTTAAGATCTTATAGATTTTAAATAAGATATAAAATGACAAAGCAATTAATTATTTTTTTTTCTTTGATGAGCTAAAAGAAGTCCTTATTTATTTCTTACACCTTGTATTGAGACTTTAAAATATTAGAACAAACTTGTAAGTAAGAGAGATAAGAAAGAAAGAAAAGAGTTTATAACTGTGTGATCGGAGAGAAGATAGACTGCACGTAGTAAGATGACCCCACATATTAAGATTTGTGCACAAGGTACATTATTCATCATCCATCTTATAGATCTATACATAACTTGCATAAGATTTTTTTTTTCTTTGATTTGGTTCTATTTTAAATCCAAAATTATCTAGCAATATTTTGTTTTTTGAATATGGTTTATATTGTGCAAGTATTAGAATTTGATTATAAGTATTGGGTGAGTTAATGGTGGGAAGAGGAGAACAAAACTCATCTTGTTACAAGTTGATGCTTTTGAGTGACTGAGATAAAGGCCAATCAATTAAACTTCTTAAAATTTCATATCTAATATAAAGCCTTCCCCTAATAAGATAATGACCCCTCTAATTAAGAATTTTTTAAAATTTCACATTTAATATAAAGCATTTTCCTCAAACGAGATTTATTTTTAATATGAGTTTGAAAATCGGACCTGTGTTTCAACACCTTGAAAGATGATATGAATAAGTTTAGTTGATTGATTTATATTAGAATTTAGAAGCTAGTTCAAGAATTTCTCTAGCAATCCTGGCAAACAAAAATGAAAATAATATTTTAGTGAAGTTAAGTTTCAAATCTGATTTTACCATCTTAGTAGTCTACAAGGTTATGTCACATAAATTTTAGTACCGTGAAATGTTGAGAACTGTTTAGATCTACAAAAAGTTTTGTTAGTGACCAATTCATAAATTTATATCTACAATTACATATCACATAACATGAGTTTAAAGATTCTTGTTTACCATTATATATTGACGTGGCAGAAGTTTTAAGTTTTGTCTATGGATATAGAAAGAAAATCAAGGTCATTACCTAATAGCTAAAAGAAATTGTAGGCCAATCTAGTAGATTGTTTTGTGCCTTTTACTATATGCTAGTTGATAATATTACAATTTTCAAATAAACAATATGTAAAATATTCTTAGTACATCTGTAATTTATAAGGAGTTTATAAAATAAGTGAGAGGTAGGAAACATAGTAGTAGCTGTTTTAAGATGTTAGTGTATATGTATCCTATTTCTTTTCTTGTTTTATTGCCTGATTATTTATACAAAATCATGAATTCTACTGTGAAATTCAGTGTAGTCTAATTATTTTTATAGTTATTTAATTGTGAATTTTATTATATATATATATTCACAAACAATAAAAAATATAGAGGGTCTTGCCTCAACTAGATCTTGAATTGTACTCCCACCACATCAAAATATTTGACAACATATTTTATCTTTCATTATTTTCATTCAAATTTGCTACTGGCAAATAATTTTTTTTAAAAAAATAAAGATTCTTTATATTTCAATTTTTATTCATATAAGAATAATAATTATATTTCTATCACTAAAAAATTGCATACATTTAGTGTTTTATACTGGTGCACCTAGAAAAATAAAGTACTTACTAGAAAGTAGAGAACTGTCACAATAAAATGTGTGTTGAGTGTTTTACCAAAGGTAATTTCTTTTTTCTTGTTTAGGTGCTTTAGCTCAATCTAGTTGTCTCTTTTTCACAAGTATATATAATAATAACAAGTTTTCTTAAATCTTACTAAGTTTACCAATTGCAGCTCAAGGTAATGATAAAGGTTTGCAGTTGCCATTGCCTTTCAGCTTATACTGTCTGACGAGCACCGGAAGACTTCACCTCCAACTCCTACAAGTTCTAAGTGAACACGAATGCTCTTCAGCAAAGACACCATCTGAAGAAGGAAATGATCTTTTTATTGATAACAGCAGAATGATGATGTCTTCTAATGAGACTGCTCTGGGATCTATGTTGATTAATACTGTGTGTGCTGATCAAAAGATCCAAACTTTTTCTACTTAGTACTTCTGGTGTATTTTATAGGCTGGTTATAGGCATGCGGCATGCATGTAACTAATAATATTGCCCATATTTATGTTTTTGCCGGTCTGTTCTACTATAGATAAAACATAGTCTATAGTACATACATTTTTTTGTAATAATTTTGTGTTCGATTAATATCATGCATTAAATAATGCACCAAATAAAGTTCATAATCTTGAGAATTAGCTTTCACATAAGTTGGTATAGAAGTAGTAGGTTCTGCTCTTTTTTATTAGTTACATACTTTTCTACTTGTATAGTATACATAATAGCAAGAGGATGAGATAAAAGTAAGTGATTCATATGTTGGGATTGAAATTTAATAAAATCTATAGTACTTCAAAGTGATGTATGAGCAAAAAGAAGACTTCTACTCAATAGTTGCCATGAGGTGGAGGGATCAAGTGGAGGCATCAACCCCTTCTTCAACAATAAAATGTTGTTAGAGTGTTTTACCAAAGGTAATTTCTTTTTTCTTGTTTAGGTGCTTTAGCTCAATCTAGTTGTCTCTTTTTCACAAGTATATATAATAATAACAAGTTTTCTTAAATCTTACTAAGTTTACCAATTACAACTCAAGGTAATGATAAAGGTTTGCAGTTGCCATTGCCTTTCAGCTTATACTGTCTGACGAGCACCGGAAGACTTCACCTCCAACTCCTACAAGTTCTAAGTGAACACGAATGCTCTTCAGCAAAGACAACATCTGAAGAAGGAAATGATCTTTTTATTGATAACAGCAGAATGATGATGTCTTCTAATGAGACTGCTCTGGGATCTATGTTGATTAATACTGTGTGTGCTGATCAAAAGATCCAAACTTTTTCTACTTAGTACTTCTGGTGTATTTTATAGGCTGGTTATAGGCATGCGGCATGCATGTAACTAATAATATTGCCCATATTTATGTTTTTGCCGGTCTGTTCTACTATAGATAAAACATAGTCTATAGTACATACATTTTTTTGTAATAATTTTGTGTTCGATTAATATCATGCATTAAATAATGCACCAAATAAAGTTCATAATCTTGAGAATTAGCTTTCACATAAGTTGGTATAGAAGTAGTAGGTTCTGCTCTTTTTTATTAGTTACATACTTTTCTACTTGTATAGTATACATAATAGCAAGAGGATGAGATAAAAGTAAGTGATTCATATGTTGGGATTGAAATTTAATAAAATCTATAGTACTTCAAAGTGATGTATGAGCAAAAAGAAGACTTCTACTCAATAGTTGCCATGAGGTGGAGGGATCAAGTGGAGGCATCAACCCCTTCTTCAACAATAAAATGTTGTTAGAGTGTTTTACCAAAGGTAATTTCTTTTTTCTTGTTTAGGTGCTTTAGCTCAATCTAGTTGTCTCTTTTTCACAAGTATATATAATAATAACAAGTTTTCTTAAATCTTACTAAGTTTACCAATTACAACTCAAGGTAATGATAAAGGTTTGGAGTTGCCATTGCCTTTCAGCTTATACTGTCTGACGAGCACCGGAAGACTTCACCTCCAACTCCTACAAGTTCTAAGTGAACACGAATGCTCTTCAGCAAAGACACCATCTGAAGAAGGAAATGATCTTTTTATTGATAACAGCAGAATGATGATGTCTTCTAATGAGACTGCTCTGGGATCTATGTTGATTAATACTATGTGTGCTGATCAAAAGATCCAAACTTTTTCTACTTAGTACTTCTGGTGTATTTTATTAGGCTGGTTATAGGCATGCGACATGCATGTAACTAATAATATTGCCCATATTTATGTTTTTGCCGGTCTGTTCTACTATAGATAAAATATATTCTATAGTACATACATTTCTTTGTAATAATTTTGTGTTGGATTAATATCTTGAATTAAATAATGCACGAGATAAAGTTCATGATCTCGAGAATTAGCTTTCACATAAGTTGGTATAAAAGTAGTAGGTTCTGCTCTTTTTTATTAGTTACATACTTTTCTACTTGTATAGTATACATAATAGCAAGAGGATGAGATAAAAGTAAGTGATTCATATGTTGGGATTGAAATTTAATAAAATCTATAGTACTTCAAAGTGATGTATGAGCAAAAAGAAGACTTCTACTCAATAGTTGCCATGAGGTGGAGGGATCAAGTGGAGGCATCAACCCCTTCTTCAACAATAAAATGTTGTTAGAGGGGCAACGGGTACTCGTGCCTTTAGTGTGTTTTCCTTCTAATAGGCTTGCAATTTCACCACATACTTTTGATGGGTGTTCTTATTCTAACTTCTCTAATTTGAGATAATTTGTTCGATTTAAAAGTTGGTTGGTGGCATCCGTGCGGAAATATTGAGCTAGTTCTTGTAAATTCATTCTTGTAAAGTGGAAGCTAGGGTAGAACCCTCATATCATTACAAAAATACGGTCATTTACTACCAACAAATCGGTTGGAAATGGCCGAGAATGGGAGGAAATGCCTAAGTGGGAAATGTCATTGGTCAAAAATGAAGATGACCACAGTCAATGTGGGACTCACGTGTTGATGTGTACAGCCGCATGATACGGACCAACAATCCAACATGAAGTCCAAGATGGAGTGGGAGGCATTTAAGTTAGATGCCCCGTGAATGGTGGGAACTATCCACGGAACATGGTATGTCGGGTTTTTGATCATGCTGGAAATCATTTATGACCACACATTTCGTACCGTCGGTTATGAATGTGGTAAGAATTGGCTAGATGATGGTGGGAACTATGGGGTTTTTGAAAGGTAAGCGCCGTAGAAAATGGGTATATTGATAGAAATTATGGATATTTTTTTTCAATTATGTATTCTATGCATTACTACGAGAAGTCATATATATAAATAAAATATTTATATCAAAAAATGACGGGAATCAGAAGCAACCCAACCACAACTTCCAAACTTAACAAAAAATAAACATATTATTCTAATGTTTAGATGAAAATCAAAAAGATCACTAAAATGTCAAGTGCAAAAGGTTTTTTAAGCATTTAGTTCACTACTGCGAATGTAACTAATCTCCACCAATATCATTATCCTTGTCAGAACCCTCACATACTGAAGTGAGGTGATCCTTGTTCTAAGACACAAGTCTTAGGTGTACCAACAAGGAGTTACTCGTCTTTGTTTCATTAGAAAAAGGAAAGACCCAAGATCTAAGACCTAAGATCCAAGTCCAACGAAGAAGTAGAAGCATTTAGGTAACAAAAGGGAATTGCAAGTGCTTGAGGAGGTGACTATGTTGTTTCGTTCTCAGATAATTTTGTGATAAAGTTTAACTATTTTATTTCGAAGAGGCTACCTGTGTGTAACACTCTAAGATAAATAGATTGTGGTTAGTTATAAAGGCTTCTCCGCTAATTATAAATCAGTATATTTATAGTAGAGAAAATCTTGAGTCCAGGGAGGAGCTCGGGGACTGGACTAGGGGTTAAGTGGACTCCAATTACTCACTTAGCCATCGTCAACCAGCATTTTATCGAATGTGTCTACTATGTTGTGTATCGTAACTTTACATTATACATTTAATTAGTTACTCAAATATAAGAAGTTAAACGTACACACGAGAAAGGAAATTTTGAAAAAGCATAGCTCTAAATTTTAAAAAGGTAATTAGCTATCCAACCCCCTTCTAGCTTATTAATTTCTTTCACAGGGACCTATGACATTGATTCAAATGGTCTTAGAACGCATGAGGATGTGGATGCATTACACGTAATTAGGTTGAAATTATTAGATGTCATAATAAAGTGGGGTTGCGGTCATAAAGTCTGTTGGTATAACATCCAAGCCCATAACTGAATGCGTATCGGACCCAACAACCCGCCAAAGGTTAGTCTGGAAAATTTAACAGTTTGGTATACATTAGATGTTGACTTGTATCTACAAAAACCCCAAATACTCTTATTTTTATGCATGTGGGATGCTACAGTTATTGAGGTATTTGAAAAAAAAATCTATAGAGTTAAAAAGATGAAGAATATCAAATGCAAATATGAACTCATTTGGTATATAAATTTGTAGTGTTGACATTCGTTGTACAAGAGCATGAAATTAAAGTCTTATGAACCACAATAATTGTGATGACACTTTTTAACTATAGCTATGTTCTTTTAGTTCCTCATACTCCAATTATTTCAATGATTTTGAATCAAACTTAAAACCCATTATTTTATTAGGTATAAGCATTTTGCATATCAATTTCTTATTTAATTAAAACCAGCGGCATAAAAAATCATAAAATCTAGGCACCTGCAAAATCAAAAACAATTCCATACCATAAAATAAATACCAAACACAACACCAACACAAAATCTAGGCACTTGCCAAAACAAAACCAATTCACTACCATACCATAATCCATATCATACCATAATCCATCCGTTCGAGAATCCAAAACAACCAGATCTACATACCAAACTACCAGCAATCCATCGAACACAAAATCATTATCGCAAGTCCATTTATCACCAATTACATACATAAAACATCCACTTTACGATAAGTTCAAATGAGTCTACTTGTCAACATACGATAAGTTCAAATGAGTCTACTTGTCACCAACTACATACATAAAACATCCACTTTACGATAAGTTCAAAAGAAAAGAAAGGCGACGACCTAGATTACACAATGTTTCATAAAATATTTTGCAAACTCAACCCTGATCTCGTTGATGTCATCCTCAGTGTAAACCAGGTTTGATCTACGCAGCCACTGAAAAATCATCCAAAATTTTGTATGAGTAACATGTTCTGCCCTTATAAGAATAAATACAAAGTGGATGAAAAGGCCCAAAGATAGTCAATTTTCACCTTATTAGCAAAGTCCAGCTCCTTATCATGAATGATTTCCATCATGTATCGCATCATCAACAGGCGACAATCCTTGTTCCCGGTCTGCACTGGAACTCCCTAAAATATCAAACAAAAATTCATTTAAAATATCCAGTCTCCTTTAATAACATAATTAATATATGATCAGAAAAATAAATAAATACCGCCATATTTCCACACAATACTTTCTTCTTCGGAACCTTTTTCAAATCATCCTTGTACATTTTAATGGCACTGCAACCAAAATGATATATATCAAAACATAAAATAACCACTGCAAAATATGGTCGAACAAGATTTACAAGTCAAGACTTAATAATAAAAATTTACAACGTTAACTCTTACTTGTCGACAACATTCACCCATTCTCCATTTGCAATTCGGCGTTTAAGAGGGTCCATATAGTAGACTACCTCTGCGTCTGGATTGACAACTGTCAAGATCCGGTGGTTCCTAAGAAAAATAAACAAAGGTGCTTGTTAAATAGTAAAGCCTAAATTTGATGCTTTTTTGTCACCCAAACAACTTAAATATCATAAAAAAAATTACATCTCTATTAAATTAAAATCAACCTAAAAATTATTTAAACTCACTAATTGTGAAAAATAATCCAAAATGTGATACTAGTAGAGTGTAATTTACTCTAATAAACATGATCAGGTATAACATCAAAAATTGAAGGCTCATACTGATAAAATTTAAATTCCGGTAAATAAATCAACTTTAAAACTGAACCTATACAATTATCATCAAATTTGAACATCAAATATTATGAGGTTGAACTATACAATTGCCCCCATCTGAGAAATAAACTTAACATCTAGTAACAAAATCAATTAAATACTGTAAGGCATTTGATTACTTTTATATTAAGGCATTTGATTATGTTTATACTGAACCTATGCAATTAATATAAATTTCAACAACAAATATTATGGAGTTTAACTATAGAATTGAACCCATTCCTTAAAAATAAAAGCTAAATTCTTGAAAACAATTAATAAAAAACTGGCAAGGCTTAACAGCTTAATAGCTTGGGATAATATAAATACTAACACACCATTGTAAGGCAGGAGAAAATGTTGCCCTTTCTTAGAATCTTTAAATCTTGTACACAATTCACGCGACCTCTACACTGCACTGCCACATCCAATGTCACTGATTGTGCCCAGATCTACAAAGCTAATCATGTTGACCATCTTATGCTTCTTCACATATTTATTCAAGAAGCTAGAAATTAAATTAAGCAGTCCTTAGTAAAGATTGTCATATTTAATCCAAGGTTATATACTCCGGAAAAAAACTTTGAATGAAAAGCTTACTGAATAAAAATGCAAATGACAGAGCCGGTCATTTCACCTCCCGAGCATACTGCATGTATATCAGATAAGAACATGATTTGCTTCTTTGTAAAGCCAAATGCTTCTTTGCTTAGCTCAAAAGAAATTGTTCGGCCACCACTCAAGGCTTCCTTTGCCCATGTCCACAAACATTTCATTGCAGAAGGATAATTCGGACCAATCTGAAAAACATGCTCTGGTTCAACATCTTCAATTACTTTATACGTCTTCTTCATTTTCTTAGCATGGGCTTTCTTGGTTTTCTAAAACAATTGCAAATAAAAATAATTAAAAAACACACTAAACAAACACATAGTACATATATTAACCATACTAAAAAAACATTCTGACCTTGGCGGCCAAAACATGAGAAGTACTGCTATTGTTTCCTGCAATTATCATGTTTCTCGGCCATGCAATAAAAGGTCCCATGGCTTCTTGAACAGTCAAAATTTCATCCCCGATAGGGAAGGGAATCTTATCATCTCCGTGAATGACTTTAGTGATAGACACCCTTGCGTTCTTTTCTCCAAGACTTGCTCCATGGATAGTCTTCTCATGTCCTTCGGGAACGCGTACTTCATCAATTGTTGCACAAGCAACAATGTTGCTCAACGATCCAACGGCCAATCAACATACAGAACTACCCGAAGAATCCACTTAAATTTTCTCAACAGCCCTTCCATTATTATCCTCACCCCCCCACCTTTTTATTATCCTCAAGCTCCACCGCTAAATCTATAAACAAATTATCTATCAATGTCATATTTTTATAAACACCTACATCCACATCCACATCCACATCCACATCAACCCCACCCTTAGAGTGACAGTTTGCCTGCTGGGAATTTGGTTTCGGACTACCATCATGTTGTACACCATTTTTCGATGAATGTACATTGTATTTTTCAAATTCAGCAGCCCAAAATGCATCTCTCTCTTTAATAATTTTTGGAGTCTCCTCTGCCATGTACTTTTGAATTGCCTCACGTACCCTTTCTTCCAAAATAAACCGACTGCTTCACATGAATTCCCTGACCACGTACTCTGCCTCCGTGATCAGGATTACCGAGGGCCATTGTTAAGACATCATTAGTACCTTCAACTTTAAGTTTTCCTCCTTCATCGTTTTCTACAAAAGCTCAGTAACATTTTTTACCATAAGCACATACATCATTTAAGCACATTCATCCTTTAATTAAAATATTACACAACTTAGACCAATTTTTTTTACTAGTTATAAGAACATTCATCCTTTAATATATTTAATTTAATAGATTCAATTACAAGCACAAGAGACAACTTAGTTTACTTGGTGGTACATGGGACCTAGTAAGTACATTCATTAACAAACTAATCCATGGATAAAAATTATTAAAATAAAATATTGACCTACACATAATACAAAATCTAGACATTTAATATTATGAACCAATTTTCAATGTAAACATGTGTATTTGACTCTCTTAGTGAACACGGGATTATTAAAATATATAATTAATTACTAATATTAAATATGATACAATCAACATGCTACTAGCAGTAAAGGCATACAAACAAATCCTATGTTAAACTAGAGACCATTAATTCGAATTATATATTGTAATAGAAAAAAATAAACTATAGATTTATAGGCCTCATGTGTATATAATTTATTAAAATTTAACTTTTGAAACTTCAATTCTTTATTAAAAAATACACAAACACGTGCATCAAATAGAATGGATAATTATATTAATAACTGATAATTTCCTTCGCTTTTTCTGCAACTTCATCATTTAAAAAATTACCATCATCGTCCATCCTTGCTAGGATCCTAGTGTCTGACTGATCTACTTCCTTTGCATCTGGATGAGATTCAGTCTACATTTACATGTAAAGGATCACCTTAGTAATAACATAAACATGCTTATAAAATTAATATGAAGCAAAAAATGTGCATGTTGTATCATTATCACTAACCCATTCATTCTCGAGATTAGCATAACCTTTTCGAGACATTCGATGTGGATATTTACTCAACTTCCTTCTTTCTTGTTGTTCTTTATGAATTTTCTTCATAAAAAGCAGCAATAAGGTTAGAAGATCATAAGTAAGTAAATATTAAAATGAATAAAGCTAAGTAGAAATATACCAGAAACTCAGGCGACGTGCGATTAACAACAAATATGTCCCAATGTGATTTTTCTATAAAAGTAAAATCTGCATGAGGATGTGCCAAAAATTGAGGTTGATCCAGATAAGGAAGAATTTAGTACTTGGTCAGCAGACATTTAAATTCCCTCCATTTTGCCCCGGCCGATCTGAATACCAACTTTTTTGCAGACTCAAGTACAACATAAGCCATCTACGTACATATACCAACAAATTTAAAGTTAAAAGGTGCTAGTTAATGAAGAACAAATAATGAAAATAAAAGTTAAAATGATGGAAGTTATTTATATTCATTTTACCTGCACACAGTTCCAAATTTTTGTCTTTGTCTCTTTAGGAACACATTTCCAAGAATCATGCCAGATCGGGGTTTTGGTTCTTGCCAAAACTCCAATATATGATTGCATCTCTTTACCTTCTTCATCATATGGCTCTCCTTTTGCATTAAAAGGCACATTAAGTTTGATCCCTTGGATCTTGCATTTCACAATTCGGTGCATCGTTACACAACCTCGCTTCAATAGTTTTAGTCCTTGAGTATTGTCTGGTTTGGTAACAGCTTTTTCTCAATTTCTTTTCTATGATATTTTCTTTTGTAAGTTTTCATAAATGGCTTTCTTCACAGTTTTTGGGGGATAACTCAATGGAGTGGAGGTGTCGCTGTTCGTGGACTTTGTCTTTCTTAAAGCCCTTAGCACACTCATTGTCCTTGGATGGGGTGAAGATCGTGTCTTTTTGAACCCATTCCTGTGAGACGCTTTCTTTTTCAAATTTCCCTTATCTGCCTTGGACTTCTTCTTAGGAGTAGCCATAACCTATAAAGTACACAAACAAGGAATAAGTACAACATTAACATGACAGTAAACTCAATAAAACTCAAAGACATTATAGGTAAAAGAACCTAAAAACAACAAAAGAATAACCATCTGAGATATCTTAACTTTCCAACTTAAAAGCGTATTATAAATTTTACTTAAAATGATGTTGTGTCACACTTTGAGTGCCTAAACTAACCAGAGATATACACTAACAAACATTCAACCAACAATAAAAACTAGCTTATAATCGTACAACTTATGGCATGTGAATAAAGATAAATTATCCATTTATTATAGGACAGTAGCACAGGGCACATTCAACTAACTAATCGACTACAGAGTTATAACAAACAAACCAGTAATTTCATCTCAAAAATCAATAGAATCACGAAACAAAAAACAAGAAATTAGCACAGTTACAAATATCAAACAGAAATTAGCACCCTGTTAATATTCATTTGGAACAAAAACAAAAGAATAGCAAGAACCAGGGGTTTCGTCATGAGGCAATTATAGTTTAAAACCAGGGGTTTCATCATCAACACTCAACACTTCACAATTGCATGCAAAATTTACATAATAAAACAAAGAAAAGACATTTATTTTCACTAAAATCATAATTCAACAATTCAACATCTAATTAAAATTAATGAATTTTGATTAGAATGAAATCTCGAAACATGACTTTATAAAATAAAGTTGATGAAGAAGGAAAAATTAAAATATGTTCAGAACAAAGTACGTCGTTAGTAACATTCAACTTATCAGCTTATAAGTCGTAAATTCAACTTATAAGTAGGGTCGACTGATAAGGTGACTGATAAGGGGTTACGGTTATGATTTAAGGATCACTAGGGGTTAAAAAATTAGTTTAACAAAGTAGTTGAAAGAGTAATTTTTTAATTGTTCGGGGTTGCCCGCAAGGGTTGGCTCAGCTGGTTAAAGAGGGGATAACTATCCTCTTGGTCACAGATTCGAATCCCACGGGAGGAGAATTTATGATTATGCCTCCTGAGTTAAAGTCTGAAGCTAAATGCGGTTTACCTTGGTTCACGTGGTTTGCAGGCTATTGCGTGAGCCCGTAGGGTCTACCCAGTGCGCACCTAAAGGGTAGCGGCTACCGGTTACCTACAATAAAAAAAATTATTCGGGGTTAAATTAGGGTTTAAAGTATAATGTTTAGAATAATTTATGATTAAGCTTAATAAAAAAGATTCGATTAATATAAAAACACATTGGAACATCTTTTTCTAAAAAAGGTATCAATATTGTATATGATAATCATATTCATATTCGAAGCACATCCATATGTTTGGATCATTGAAAGGGTGATTTAAACATCCGTACAATTGGATCGTCGAAAATATTTACAAATTTAGAAAATATCGATAAACAGGGGATATCAACTCCAAAAAGTCGAACATATTGCTAGTGAGTTATATATAACAGTTTACAAAACAACTATTTAATGCAGTGTTGGGCAATAGTTTTTCAAAAACACCATTGTGTAAAATAATAGAACTCCCAATTGTCGATACGATCAAGTTGTAAAAAACAAATAACAAACTAAAAATAATTAGATGATTTATTTACTGATCGTTTAACACTAATAATATAAAAAATATTGAAATTGAAAATGATAATAAATACATTATAAACGATTCAAACTACACCAATATCTATAAAAGAACAACTTCACAATTTTTCGTGTAATATAAATTCGATATTCTAATTACCGACATACTATTTCTTTAAAATAATTTGTGATTATTTATTTTTTAATAAATTATATAATTTATTCCTCTATATTAATTTATTCAAATAAATAAAATCCAAATTATTGTGGTCCTAGAAAATAAATGAATTAATATTATTCAAAATATTTTAATTTATGAGCCATATAATTCTAATATAACAATTTAGTTGAGACTTAAACATATTATTAATTATATTTTATTTCAGACATATATTTGTTAAGACATGTATCTGTCGGAACAAGAACACATTTATTTACTTGGTAGTTAGGTCGTTCATCCATGTCCCCGTGCTCTCAAATCCATAATACTCTCAAATCTATGCTCAAATTCATGCTAATACTCTCAAATCTATGCTCAAATTCGTGCTAATACTCTAAAATCTATGCTCAAATTCGTGCTCATACCCTCAAGTCCTCAAATCTAGATATCAAATCCATGTCACATCAAGAATCCAAGACATCAAGAACTCGGGTTTTAAATTTCTTTTCACACTTGAACATGTAAGTACAGTCTTTTATGAAGTCGGGTTATATATGTACTCTCTTTTGAATTCATTTTGATGAATTCATTTTTTTGTGATTCTGAACTAGGGTTCATATAATTTGGGGGAAATATAAAGACTTCACAATTCATTTTTAAGAAGCTATAAGGACATATAAGTACTTTAATTTATGAATTTGGTTTATATAAATCCTCTATTTTGAATTCTTTTGATGTTTTTTTACTTTAATTAGGGTTCAGTTATAAAGATTTTGTGGAAATATAAAGATTTCATAATTTAGTCTAAATTTGAGGTTCTATTCAGACTTTTAAAAGATGGATAGGTCATGGTTAAAAGCGGATAGAAGAACAAAAGAGTTCAAAAAAGGAGTCGAAGATTTATTAATATTTGCATTTGAAAATGGTTATAATGCTGAAAAAATCAGTTGTCCATGTATAAACTGCGCACATAGTAAATCATGGAGAGCGCAGATAGTTAAAAACCATCATTTTCAAAATGTAATTGATCAAACTTATACACGTTGGATATGGCACGGGGAGAATAATTCTGTAGAAAGTTCTGATGAAACCGACACTTCGGAATCTATCAATCAAGGCACCTCAAGAATGGGTGAACGTTTTGACGATGATATATCTTCTGATGAAAGTTTTGATGAAACCAACACTTCTGACTTCATCAACCATGTTAAAGGTGAAAGCTCTGGTCCAGTTATAAGCTCTAGTCCAGTTACACAACTTGAAAGTGAAACATGGTATGTCTGATTAATGCTTCAGTGATATTCTATTATTACTTGGCTCTTTACTTCCGGAAGGCAACAACATCCCTTCTTTCTTCAATGAAGCAAAGAAAACCTTATGTGCATTAGGAATGGTATGTGAAAAGATACACACATGTCCGAATAATTGTCTCTTATACCGTGGCAATTTAGATGAAGAACAGACTACTTGTCACGTATGTAAGGCCTCCAGATAGAATTTGAACAAAAAAGGAGCTGAACTTGAAGGGGTCCCTACTAAAGTTCTATGGTATTTCCCGCTGATACCAAGATTACAAAATTTATTCAATACACCTCACATTGCAAAGGACATGACGTGGCATGACACCGAGCGATAAAAGGATGGTAAAATGAGGAATCCAGTTGATTCAAAAACATGGAAGGATGTCAACCAAAAATAGCCCGATTTTGCATCAGAGTAGGAACCTTCGTTTAGCTTTATCTTCCGATGATTTCAATCCTTTTCATGGAAACCGTACTGATTACTCAAGCTGGCATGTTTTGCTATCAATTTATAACCTTCCTCCATGGCTTTGTATGAAGAGAAGGTATATTATGCTCTGCTTGTTAATATCTAGACCGACTGAGCCTGGAAATGATATCGACGTGTTCCTTCAACCACTAATAGAAGATCTGCAAGAGTTGTGGCGTGGGAAATAAATGTACGACGCTTATAAGAAAGAGTCTTTCATGCTTAGGGGCATTTTATTATGCACAATAAGTGATTATCCTGCCTTAGGGAACTTGTCAGGAAATGTTATTAAAAGGTATAATGCGTGTACTATTTGTATTGATGAAATAAAAGCTACTAGGTTGGTTAATTACCGTAAGACGGTGATTATGAGGCATCGAAGATGGTTGCCCCGTAATCATCCTTATAGAAGGCAGAAATCAGCTTTTGATAACACTGTGGAGAAGGGGGACGCCCCTGTTCCATTAACCGGAGAAGAGGTTTTTCAAAGAGTACAACATTTAAGGGCCCATGTATTTGGAAAGAAAAAATGACAACCACGATGGAAGAAAGGTGAACCTCGACCTGTTTGGAAAAAGATTTCAATATTCTTCCAACTTGAGTATTGGGAATTTTTTCCAGTTAGGCATGTTCTCGATGTGATGCATATCGAGAAAAATATATGTGAAGCCCTACTTGGAACTTTACTAAATATTCCGAGGAAGATAAAAGATAGGGAATCTGTCCGTCTTGATATGGCTGAAATGGGAATAAGAACGGAGCTGAGACCAAAGACTCCTGGAAAGAAAGAAAAGGTATTGTTGATATCATGGAACGTAACGCATGCAGAAAAAAAAATAGTTTGCTCATCATTTCTTAAAATGAAGTTGGCAGATGGATTTTGTTCAAATATTAAGAATCTTGTAAACATGGAAAATCTTCGGCTTGTTGGAATGAAATCTCATGATTGTCACACGATATTGCATCATTTGCTTCCAATCTCAATTCGATCAGTATTACAAAAACAAGTCAGGTGCACAATTATTAGGTTTTGCCTTTTCTTCAAGGCAATTTGCAGTAAAGTGATCGATGTAGACAAGTTGGAAAAAATGCAGAGTGAGTTAGTGGAAACATTTTGCCAGCTTGAAAAGCACTTTCCCCCTTCATTCTTTGATGTGATAATCCATCTCTCAGTTCATCTCGTGAGAGAAGTTAAACTTTATGGGCCAATATTCCTTCGTTGGATGTATCCCTTCGAGAGATATCTAAAAGCGTTTAAAGGATATGTACAGAACCCGGCTCATCCCGAATGGTGTATTGTTGAGGCATATGTTGCCGAAGAGGCGGTGGAGTGTTTGGTGAATTTTGAAAAATCTACCGTAGGAGTGTCACAAAATGGAAAGCATGAGCATAATGCAAGACCTCTATCTGGTGCCACATTGATAAAGCCGAGCGATGAGGACTTGCATCTAGCACATTTGTGTTTTCTCCAAAATACAACTGACATTAGACCATATTTTGAGTAAGTTAGTGATATTTAAGTGTGTGTTATTTCATTATTTTCTACACTTTGATTAATATACTAAAGAAAGTGATTTTTCTCGCAGCGAGCATATGGCATCTTTGATGACAAGATACCAACAACATGAAAATGATGAAGTCTGGCTTAAAAACAAGCAAAATGCAGAATTTCACAAATGGTTCAGGAAAAAGGTATGATTGTTATTTGAATAAAAACATCATAAATAGGCCTAGTTAAATTTTTCTGGGAAATATATTTGTTATTTGGTTATTCAAGCAAATATGATTTTTTATAGAAAATAATATTTTTTTAAAAATTTGATTATTATAGTTAAAAACTGAAACAGAGGAATTTAAAAATATCGAGGAACACATTTAGTCTCAGAATTAATTTTAATATGAAAATATAATTAATATTTATCAATTTGTTTTAAATAGATTGAATCAGAATTGTTGGATGACCATAACAACATACCTGAGGAGATAAGGTGGATTGCTGAAGGGCCCAACAAGAATTTCCCTACATTTAGCGGATATAGAATCAATGGTGTTACGTTTAGCACCAAGGAGCGTGATGACACTCGACAAGTTTAGTGTAGTGGTGTCTGTGTCGTTGTAGATACAATGCTTATACAGAGTAAGGAGAAGAATATTGAACATACTTCACAGACCTACTATGGAGTTATAACAAGTATATGGGTGTTGGACTATAACAAATTTAGAGTCCCAATATTTCGTTGTAATTGGGTAGATATGAACGAGGGGGTTAAGGTAGATGAGTTGGGATATACAATTGTTAATTTGAACAAATTAGGTTTCGTAAATGATCCGTTCGTGCTAGGGAAACATGATAAGCAGGTTTGTTACATTGATGATCCTCTTGAAAAATATTGGTATGTCGTGTTGAAATTACCGGAAAAGAACTGTTATGAACAATGTGAGGATGAAAATGATGGATTAGTAGAAATAGAACTTGAGAATGAGCTGCACTTGCCAATGTTTCTCAATGTTGACGAACTTGATGAGGAAAAAGCTAGTTATATGCGGGACGAAGATGAATGGATTCAACTCCCATGATGGTAAAAATTACCTTATTTTAAGTTAAATTCTCTAGAAAATTACCTCTCTTCCTTTTATAATTTATTTATTCGTAAATCTTTTTTTATTTCTCGAATTATTATTTGTCAAAATTTGATAATTTTAATTAATCAGTGTCAATTAGGATTACTGTTTTAATATATATGAAGTTAGTAATTTTTTTTATATTTTTATAAATGAGTTATCATACTGGAAATTTTCATTTTCTAATTTATCGCTCCCTTTTTTCTTTATTGTTTGGACTGTCTGGCATTTATATGTTGGATTCAGTGTCATCTAATTATTGGACAGTAGTGTTGATATGCCATAAATCCTGTTAATCTTAAATTTGTAACCATGTTCAGTTTTTTAATTTTTCTTTCACTAACCAATGTGATTATTGAGCCGGATTTCATTGTTGCCTGTTTTTGTCCATTTCCGTGGAAAAGCCTGTTTGATTGCATTATTGGTTTTATGGACATGCTTAATTAAAATAGTTGGTCGCTTGTCAAAGTTTTGGTTGGAATTCTGGATCGAATAAGGTGTTCAATATATGATACCCTGCTTCTTCTCTGCCAACAACTTGTTACATTTGGTCACTTACTTCTGGAAGGTTTATATGGCATCATGGGAGCTCAATTAGGTTTTATATTTTTTGATTAATTATCTTGTGAAATTATAATAGAATTTGGTTTGTGAATTATCCAATTGAAATTAGTTGTTAACTCGAGGAAATATTCTGATTTGCCAACTTGATTGAGGGTTTTTTGCTAGTCTATATTGGTTGGATGATATTTTGTTAGGTATTCATTGGTTGGCTGCTTTTGGATTAATTTTGTGGGGATTTAACATATATACAACTCATTTTTTTCATTCTAACATTACTCAGTGACAACAATTTATAGATAATCTATTAAACCATCTTCTACCTAGAGTTTAGACAACATGCATGAAGAACCAAACCATTGTGTGTTTGAGTTTCTAACAAATTTTTTACATCTCAAACCGTTGTGTATTAGTTGAGATATGAAAAAAGTAAACTCGTGAGTTGTTAAAATTTTGCGGGAGATTAAATTAAAATAGGAGGGAGAATGAAAAAAAAATAATTCAAAACAACCTCTAAATTTATCTTTTAAAGTGTGGTGTTTAGACAACACGTTATAAATCCGCTGTGTAAATCTTATAAATATAATGCTTTAAAATACTATTATTTGTGGCCTTTCCTTTTAACAATGGTATAAACACACAGTTTTTTGATGTTTAATGAGACAAGGTAAGAATAAGCACTTGTCCAAGTTACACAACATAAGCAACAAAACCACTGTCTTAATCTGATAAATGGTTGTTATTTAACAACAGTTCTAGCGTATTGTCTTAGTATTCTAAGACAACAGTTTAGTTTGCACACTGTTGTCTGATTCCATTGGAGGGCATAACAAAGACAATAGTTTTTGAACTGATAGATAACTATTATATGTCCTTAAGCTCACACAACTGTTGTTTTTGCAAAATCATTTTACCATTGTTGTATTTTTTAGGACAACGATATTTTTTTTAACCATTGTCTTTCAACCGTTGTCTGATTGCATTTTTCTTGTAGTGCCTCATTGTGTAGCAACATAATCAGCCTTAGCCAACTCTCAGAAGAAGGACACAAGGTCATTCTTAGTGGAGAGTTTCTTTGGATTCGTGACAAATAAGGAAAACTTCTCATGAAAGTGAGGCGATCTGCAAATCGATTATATAAGATGATCCTTTACACTCATGAACCAATGTGTATGATGACAAGATGCAAGAATCTGAATTGGTCATGTGAACTTTAAGGCACTGAAACTAATGTCCACTACGAACATGGTTTATGGCCTTCCAAAAATTGATCACCCGAAGGAGAATTGCACTAGATGCTTGTTGGATATATAAACCAGAAAGAGTTTATCACATAAAACTGAATTTTAAACATAAAAACCTTTGAAACTCGTTCATAGTGACCTCTGTGGCTCCATGCACTCTACCTGGTAATAGGTACATACTTCTTCTTGTTGATGATTATAGTCGTGTAATGTAGATTTATTTGTTAAAAAATAAAAGTGATGCTTCTGGTGCCTTTAAGAAATTTCTTTGGTTGAGAAAGGTCCTGAGAAAAGGATTGAAACTTTCAGAATAAATAGAGGGGGAGAATTTTCCTCAAAAGAATTTGTACGTTATTATGAGGAGGCCGGAATATCGAGGCATTTTACCGCGCCTTACTCGCCGCAGCAAAATGGTGTGGTTGAGCGAAGAAACAGAACCATGATAGAAATGGCTCGCAGTTTGTTGCAGGAAATGGGGATGCTATTTTATTTTTGGGGAGAAGCCATTCGACATTCAAACTATCTGTTGAATAGGCTTCCAACTCAAGCTATCATAGGGATAACACCCTACGAGGTATGGTCTGGGAATAAGCCTCATCTCAAGCATGTGCGTGTTTTTGGTTGCCTTGCATATATGAAGGTGCCCACTATACAACTAACGAAGCTTGATTGCAGAAATAAGGCCGTCATACACCTTGGAAAGGAGCCTGGCACTAAGGCATATAGGCTGTATAATCATGAGTCAAAAACAGATTGTGTGAGTAGGGATGTGGTGTTCGAGGAAAGAAAGTCATGGAATTGGGATAACAAGACAGTGACACGAGCAACTCAATAGTGACAACTCATATACTCGTGACTCTGAAAATTCATTTGAAGATAATAGTGACAACTCATATACTCGTGACTCCACTCCAAGAAATAGCCAAAGCTCTAATGAAGATTTGGGATCAAGTACAATGTCAACTGGTGACTCGAACTCGAGTTCAGAAGAAGAGTTATAATGAAGAAGAGTTCAGAAGAAGAGTCAACTGAGACATTACAGATCACTCACGGAGAGTTATAGTGAAACATAACCAATAGAATTGACAGAAGATGAGTTACTAATAATGGGAGTTGACGAACCTGTCAACTATAATCAAACAGCTAAGGGAGGAGGAAAGCCATGAAGGTTGAGATGGATGTTGTTGAAAGAAATAATACATGGGAATTGACAGAGCTACCTCCAGGAAAGAAACCAATAGACGTGAAGACAACATTTTTAAATGGTGAAATTCAGGAAGAAGTTTATGTGTCGCAACCAGAGGGATTCGTAAAATGGGGCAAGAAATATTTAGTGTACAGACTACTGAAAGCTCTTTACGGGCTAAGGCAAAAGCAAAAGCCTGGACAATATGGGTTTTGTCAAGTGTCCTTACGAACAAGTAGTGTATTCCAAAAGTGTTGGGACTGATGTGTTAATTGTCGTGGTGTATCTTGACGATCTTTTGGTCACAGGATCTAGCCTTCAGGTCATCAAGGAATTTAAGGCGCAAATGAATTGTATGTTTGATATGAGTGATTTAGGCAAGCTAACATACTATTTGGGAATTAAGGTGAGTCAGGGTCATGGGTACATTCAGTTAAAGCAGTCCGGATATGCAAGGAAAATACTTGAGAAGGCTGGCATGATCGAATGCAACAATACCAAGTATCCTGTGAACCCTAAGGAAGTAATTCACAAAGATGAACAAGGTGCATCAGTAAATGCCACGGAGTTCAAAAGTTTAGTTGGGGGTGTGCGTTATCTCGTGCACACTGACATGGCATACTCGGTTGGAATAGTCAGTACATTCATGGAGAGACTCACAATAATGCATCAGAACGCAACTAAGCGAATACTTAGGTCTGTCAAAGCTACAATTGATCTTGGTTTGGTGTACACAGAGGACAGTAAAAATAATGTGTTAACAGGGTATTCAGATGGTGATTTGGCAGGGAAAGCTTGGTCACATGGATGTCTCAAAAACAGAGGAGCGTTGCACTTTCTTCATGTGAGGCGGAATTCATGGCACCTACTGTAGCAGCTTGCCAGCAAATCTGTGATCGACCTTGCAAGGAATCCTGTGTTCCATGGAAGAAGTAAACACATTGACATATGCTATCACTTCATACGTGAATGGGTTGAGAAAGGAGAAATTGTAATCAAGCACATAAGTAGTGATGAACAGCGAGCAGATGCTCTCACGAAGGCACTTACTACTGTTAAGTTTGAAAGAATGAGGAAGCTGTTGGGTGTGAAGGCTGGTGTCGAGACAAATTGAGATTAAGGGAGAGTTTGTTGGTTATTAATCTGAATATGTTTTGTTTAATTTATTTTGTGTTTTTTCCAGTCGTGGTATTGGACTAGGTGTCTGCAATTCTAGTTATTTGAATAAGTCTACAGAGACGTGGAGATTTCCTAGGAGCATTAGAAAGTAGTCATTTGTTTTAGAGTTGTAACAGGAGATTAGTTACTTGGCTCTTGGTTTTCAGGTGTTATATGTTCTGTCTTCTATTTTTGTGTATTCAGTTTCATAAATAAAATCAACACTTAGAGTGCATGCTTTGTTCTTCTTAGTTTACACTTAATACTGACATATTGAGTTAAACTTTATTTGAGCTAATTCCTACACGGTATTCATGGTGCTTATATTGGAGGTGGAGTTGATGTGATCACTGCCTGTGATATTAGGTTTTGTACTGACTCTGCTTTTTTCTGGATTAAGGAAGTTGATCTTGCTATTGTTGCTGATCTCGGGACGCTTCAGAGGTTGCCTCAGGTTGTTGGTTATGCTAATGCTATGGAGCATTAACAGTGAGAAGAGGGGAGCAAGTGACAAGAGGGGAGCAGGGGAGTGGAGGGGGTGGGAGTGAGTGGTGGGTGGGATTAATTATATAGTGATTGTTAACATATTGTTAAAATATTTAAACATACTGTTAACATAAAAACCACCGAATATGGTTCTTTTTGTTGTTTCCGATATTTGTAATTTTTGGAGGGAAATTTCCCCCAATTATTATTGAATTTAAAAAAAGGGACAATAAAGATTAAATTCCACCAAGCCACTATAAGTGAGGGAACTTAAATTCCACCCAAAATGGTGGATTATAATGTATGTGGCTTTTAGTTGGTGAAATTTAGTTATTTTTGTTTTAGTGAAAATAGATAATAAATAATAATTTTGATTTTATAGAATTCTAATATGCTTGTAAAAATCAAACATTATATTCTAAAATATATATTGAAAGACTTGTTAAATCAATAAGTTACTGATGTAATGTTGATACTTTAAGATCTTTTAGATTTTAAATAAGATATAAAATGACAAAACAATTAATTACTTTTTTTCTTTGATGGGCTAAAAGAAGTCCTTATTTATTTCTTCCACATTATATTGAGACTTTAAAATATTAAAACAAACTTGTAAGTAAGAGAGAGAAGAAAGAAAAAAAGTTTAAAACTGATGAGAGAGAAGATAGACTGCACATACTAAGATGACTGATACTAAGATTTGTCCACCTAGTACATTATTCATCATCCATCCAATAGATCTATACATAACTTTCATAAGATTTAATTTTTTTTCTTTCATTTGGTTCTATTTTTAATCCAAAATTATCTAGAAATCTTTTATTTTTTAATTATGGTTTATATTGTGCAAATATAAGAATTTGATTATAATTATTTGGTGAGATAATGGTGGGGAGAGGAGAACAAAATCCATCTTGTCACAAGTTGATGTTTTTGAGTGACTCACATAAAGACCAATCAATTAAACTTCTTAAAATTTCATATCTAATACAAAGCCTTTCCCCTAATAAGATAATGTCCCCTCTAATTAAGAATTTCTTAAAATTTCATATTTAAAATAAAGCATTTCCCTGTAAGGGGATTTGTTTTTAAAATGAGTCGGGAAAACAGACAAAAAAATATAGTGAATGATCACTATGTCTTAACACCTTGAAAGATGATATAAATAAGTTTAGTTGATTGATTTATATTAGAAAATAACATTTTAGTGGAGTTAAGTTTCAAAGCACGTTATATCATCTTAGTAGTCTACAAGGTTATGTCACCATTGGGATATGTTTTAGTATTGTGAAATATTTGGAACTCTTTAGATCTAGGAAAAGATTTGTTAGTGACCAATTCACAAATTTATATCTACAATTACATATCACATAACATAAGTTTAAAGATTCTTGTTTACAATTATATATTAACCTGGTTGAAGTTTTAAGTTTTGTCCATGGATATATAAAGAAAATCAAGGTCATTCCTTAAAAGCTAAAGGAAATTGTAGGCAAATCTAGTACATAGTTTTGTGCCTTTTACTATATTTATAAAATAAGTGAGAGGTAGGAAAAAAAGTAGTATATGTATCCTATTTCTTGTTTTAGTGCCTCATTATTTATACATAATCTTGAATTGTACTCAGAAATTAAGTTTAGTCTAATTACTTTTATAGTTATTTAAGTGTGAATTTTAGTATATATATATATATATATATATATATATGCACAAACAATAAAAAACATAGAGGGTCTTGCCTCAACTAGACCTCGAATCTGTCCTCCCACTACATCAAAATATTGGACACCATATTTTTCATCTCCCAAATTCATTCTCATAGCTACCTACCACATATCATTCATCTTTCATTATTTTATTTCAAATTTGCTAGGAGCTGGGAAATTAATTTTTAAGAATAATTTAAAATTCTTTAGATTTCAATTTTTATTGGTATAACAATAGTAATTATATTTCTATCACTAAACAATTGCATACATTTAGTGTTTTATAGTGGAGCACCTAGAAAAATATAGTACTTACTAGAAAGTAGAGAACTGTCACAATAAAATGTGTGTTGAGTGTTTTACCAAAGGTAATTTCTTTTTTCTTGTTTAGGTTCTAGCTTTAGCTCAATCTAGTTGTCTCTTTTTCACAAGTATATATAATAATAACAAGTTTTCTTAAATCTTACTAAGTTTACCAGCAGCTCAAGGTAATGATAAAGGTTTGCAGTTGCCATTGCCTTTGAGCTTCGAAGTTCCTAGAAAGAAGAGATCAGTGCTCCTACAATACTGTCTGATGATCACGGGAAGACTTCACCTCCAACTCCTACAAGTTCTACGTGAACAGGAATGCTCTTCAGCAAAGACACCATCTGAAGAAGGAAATGATCTTCTTATTGATAACAGCAGAATGATGATGTCTTCTAATGAGACTGCTCTGGGATCTATATTGATAAATAATGTGTGTGCTGATTAAAAGATCCAAACTTTTTCTACTTAGTTCTTCTGGTGTATTTTATTAGGCTGGTTATAGGCATGGGGCATGCATGTAACTAACAATATTGCCCATATTTATGTTTTTGCCGGTCTGTTCTACTATATAAAACACAGTCTATAGTACATACATTTTTTTGTAATAATTTTGTGTTCGATTAATATCATGCATTAAATAATGCACCAAATAAAGTTCATAATCTTGAGAATTAGCTTTCACATAAGTTGGTATAAAAGTAGTAGGTTCTGCTCTTTTTTATTAGTTACATACTTTTGTACTTGTATAGTACACACATTAGCAAGAGGATGAGACAAAAGTAAGTGATTCATCTGTTGGGATTGAAATTTAATAAAATCTATTGTACTTAAAAGAAATGTATGAGTAAAAAGAAGACTTCTGACTCAATAGTTGCCATTCGACTACATTATACATGAGGTGGAGGGATCAAGTGGTGGCATCAACCCATTCTTCAACAATAAAATGTTGTTATAGGGGCAACCGGTACTCTTGCCTTTAGTGGGTTTGCCTTCTTATAGGCTTGCAATTTCATCACATACTTTTGATGGGTATTCTTATTCTAACTTCTCTAATTTGAGATAATTTGTGGGATTTAATAGTTGGTTGGTGGCATTCATGCGAAAATATTGAGCTAGATCTTGTAAATTCGTTCTTGTAAAGTGGAAGCGAGGGTAGCACCCTCATATCATTACAAAAAGACGGTCTTTTACTACCAACAAATCGGTTGGAAATGGCCGAGAATAGAAATTCTGGACATTTTGTTCCAATTCTGTATTCTCTGCATTACTACGAGCAGTACAAGTATATTAAATAAAATATTTATATCAAAAAAATATTCAATAACAGAACAATATCATAAACTATTTTTACTTGAGGAACATCACAAAGTGTATCAAACACTTACACGAAGTATTCGTTCATTACATCAACAAAATAAATCCCTAAACATACCAACCTTATCCCTCCACATACTACAAATTGAATTGTTCACTATCACTAAAAGAAAATGATCATAATCAAAAGAAACCCTGCCACAACTTCCAAACTTAACAAAAATAAACATATTATTCTAAAGTTTAGATGAAAATAAAAAAGATCACTAAAATGTCAAGTGCAAAATGTTTTTTAAGCATTTAGTACACTAATGTGAACGTAATTAATCTCCACCAACATCATCATCCTTGTCAGAGTCCTCACATACTGAAGTGAGGTGATCCTTGTTCTAAGACAAAAGTCTTAGGCGTAGCAACGAGGAGTTAGTCTCCCTTGTTTCATTAGGAAAAGGAAAGACCGAAGATATAAGACCTAAGATCCAAGTCCAACGAAGAAGTACAAGCATTTAGGTAACAAAATGGGGAATTGCAAGTGCTTGAGGAGGTGACTATGTTGTTTCGTTCTCAGATAATTTTATAATAAAGTTTAACTATTTTATTTTGAGGAGGCTACGTGTGTGTAATGCTCTAAGATAAATAGATAGTGGTTAGTTGTAAAGGCTTGTCCGGCAACTATAGATCAGTATCTTTATAGTAGAGAAAATCTTGAGTCTAGGGAGGAGCTTGGGGAGTGGACTAGGGGTAAGTGGACTCCAATTACACAGTTAGCCACCGCCAACCAGCATTTTATCGAATGTGTCTACTATCTTCTGTTTCGTATCTTTACATTCTGCATTTAATTACTTACTCAAATATAAGAAGTTAAACATACAGACGAGAAAGGGAATTTTGAAAAAGCCAAGCTCTAAATTTGAAAAAGGTAATAAGTTATCCAACCCCTTCTAGCTTATTAAATTCTTACATCGGGACCTATCAAGTTGATTCAAATGGTCTTAGAATGAATGAGGACGTGGAAGCATTACACGTAAATAGGTGGAAATTATTAGATGTCATAATAAAGTGGGGTTGCGGCAATAAAGTCCGTCGGTATAACATCCATGCCCATAATTGAATGTGTAGCGGACCCAACAACCCACCACAGGTCAGTCTGAAAAATCTAACGATTTGGTATACATTAGATGTTGACTTGAATCTATAAAACCCGAAATACTCTTATTATTATCCATGTGGGATGCTACAGTTAGTGAGGTATTTGAAAAAAAATCTATAGACTTAAAAAGATGAAGAATATCAAATGTAAACATGAACTCATTTGGTACATATATTTGTAGTGTTGACATTCCTTGTACAAAAGCATGAAAATAAAGTCTTATGAACCACAAAAATTGCGATGACACTTCTTAATTTTAGCAATGTTCTTTTAGTTCCTCATACTCCAATTATTTCAATGATTTTGAATCAAACTTAAAACCCGAAAATGCTTTGAAATCACTGTACATGTTCAAATATATTATTCAATAAAATAATATTCATAGCAACCAATACAAAATCAACTCTAAAAAATATTTTAGCTCCTTCCATCATTATGATCATTTTCATCAAATTAAATTTTTATAATTTAAAAAAGCACAAAAACATAGACACACACGCGCATATATATATATATATATATATATATATATATATATATATATATATATCCTTGGTAATTTTTTTTAAAAAAATTTGGTCAAAGAAATTTAGAGCCGAGACAGTACCCATCCCTCTCATTCCTTGAGGACGTGTCGTGGCGGTCATGGCCAAGTGTCATTAACACGCCTAATTCTCACGATACCTGTATTGGGCTTGGACCCTTTATGTTTTTGTGGATTTCTTCCTTAATACATACTTTAGTTGTAAAGCTAAAAAAATCATATTAACTCAAGCCCTCCAAAACAAACACAATTTTTTGAATCACTACTTTTGACAAAAACCTTGAAAATCTTGATGAACGTGCTGATGGGCAGAAAAGGACCATGTTTTTTTTATGGAATAAAGCGTAACTCTTTTATATCTCGTATACCTATACTCATTTCAAATAATTATTTCTAGAAGTAGTTTTCTTCTGTTACGAAAACTTGATTCACCATCTCTATTTGATATGTAATGAATTGAATATATTTGAAGGGAAAAGAATGGCCGGCTAAAGATGCTAATTATGCCTCATTCAATAACTTATTCTTAGATCTGGGTATCTCTCGCTGAAAGATGGATTAGTTTAAGTTTGAAGCACGGTACTTAAAATCTACACAAAATTTTATAAAATAATTTTAAACAACTATCAAATTTGAACTATTGGGTACTCACCATTTATAAAATAATTAAGAAGACATATTACATTGGCTTTTGTGATTTTTTCTTTAACAATATCATGAAGACAACCAACTTTATTCAATTGCATATTTTGTTGGTAATGGAAAAAAATAAAATGGTTGTAGATTGTGATATAGTTTGATGGAGGACATGGTAATGACACAAAACATTTTAATGGAGTCGTATAAGAATATTTAAGCAAAGGCTAAGAACTTTTTTTCATAATATGTAAAAAAATGATTTTTTTTGCTGAATTGCTTTGATAGATAGAAAAGGAAGAATATATAAGGAATTTGCCCTAAGTTCTATGACAGACCATAGAAAAAACTATCTATAACCAATCTTCTAAAAGAGATTGGATATAGGAAGCAACCAACCCAACAAGAACAACAGCAGTGTATTCAAATATAAAATATTTTGGTATCCTTTGGAACAGACAAAGTATTATGGAGGCCGGGACCCTGGTGAATGAAAATGTATGCTGGATCGAGGTGGAAGACTAAAGCAACTTTCGTCAGTTATGCTTGGCCGGAGCAAACAAAATTTACTTTTCAATGACAAAAAAAGTTATGTACATCGAAGAAGATACGAAGAGTGAATTCATTATTCCCCTCGGTAAGAGTCCTCTTACACTCTTTAATAATTAGAATTTACTATAAATTGATTTATATTTTGGGGTGACTCTTTTGATACACTAAGAAAATTTACACATCAAATTTAAATTATATTACTTATTGTTAGGATGCGAGCAAGTCATAACTCAATAATACTATGATTTGTTCATTTATGGCCGAGCTCAGATTTAATATTGGGCACATGAAAAAATACCTCATATTTTGACCTCATACTAGTGGAGTTAATTCGCTGCTTTATACACTGAATTATTTTCTATTATCTACATGATTTTATACCTGGCTTGATAGCACCGTGAAAAAGATGTGTCCTAAGTCCAATCATGTATGATGATTTAGGAATAACTTTTATGTAATCTGTTTTGATATCATTGATATTAATAAAGATTTGTTTTGGCTTTATTGTAGGCTTTATCTATTTAAGTGTTTAAATAAGATATACCATAGTTTAGAGTAAAGCTTTTTATGGATTATGATGAGATCATAATAATGAGACCTAAAAGATGATAACTCTAAACTTAAATATTTCTTGGTCGTAGGATTACTACCTGGTAATTAGTAATCCGCAAAGATCGGTACATACTATACTTGCTTCATTATGAAGGATGTATGTTCTCATAGATATTTATGTGGTGACACTATAGCTAGTATGTAGGTGCTTATTATAGAATAAGTTCACTCAACATAAAAGAGAATGATTTAATGGTGGAGGAATTAATTAATAATGGTTGATAATTATTTATTTGTGAAATACATTATTAATTAGCAGATTTAATAATTGATTAAATGAGATTTAATTAATTCTTAATATTATTAATTAAGAATTTAATTTTAGAAATTAAATCAAGTGACAGAATTATTTTTCTAAAGTGTTTAGAAAATGGATTAATGATTAAAAGGTGTTTTAATTATTAGTTAATTGGTTAATAAGAATAATCAATTAAAGGATTAATAATAATAATATTTTATGGAAAATTTTCAGCTGAAAATTTTGCCTATAAATATACTATTATAAACCCTATTTGCCTTAGAACCCAGATAATTAACCCTAATTCTAAAGTAGAACAAGAGGGAGGTAACTAATTCTCCCAACCTCTTCCTCCTCCCTCATATTGTACTCTTGGTGGATACCGGTGGAGTGCTTCACACTTGAGGAGCAGCTGCTAGGGATTTCCGTTCATCATTCTTGAATCGCTATTAAAGACCTCCATCTTTCCATTAACGTAAAGCTTCTTAAGGTAAACATACCGAACTACGAATTAAATATTATTTTTCGCATGGATCCTGCGGAGGGTTTCGGTTTTTTAAAATTTAAATTTATGTTTTCATTGCGTTTATGTGCTAAAAACCCTTCAATGGCATCATAGCTACTTGCGAAAAGTTTTTAATTCGTTTATGTGTTTAACTGTTTTCGATATATGAGCATGTACGTGATTCACCATGATTTGATGTTGAAATAATATGCTTATATATGTATGGTTTTGAATATATGATATTCATGTGAGTTGTATAATCATAAGATGATTATGTAATCTGTATATATACTGATATATACATGATTTATGTTTGTTCTAATTATGAGAATCATATTAGATACAGATTATGAATTGACTGCTACAGAATTGCTGAAATCTGGGTCTGGTGTCCGATTTATGCAAACAAATACCCTATTCCATAGGTAAACGAGCGTCTAAACAAAACTGATTGCTAAAGCTATCTACGACTCTTCTGTAAGGCGTTTGACGTCATTTACTGCCCAAAAACAATGATTCTTGTTTTTCTTATTTGATTCTGATTTTTCTGATTTTTGTCATATTTTTTTTATGATTAGATCATGGATAATATGATATGTTAAGATCATATTATGTGTTTTAACATGCTTTTATGTGTAGTATGAGCATGGTGGATGGTTATGGCCTTTCGACCTTAGTGTAATGGTTTTGGTTTTGGTTTTAAATACGACTTGCATGTCGTCAATCTTTGTAATCATAAATCTGGAATGTAACTCGAGTTATTCTTGTAAGTTCATTAGATTAGTTTTACTTTCAATCATGTAATGTAATTGAAGACTCAAGAAGGCTATCCAATGGAGGTGATACAAAGAAGAAGACGAGGCATACAAGAAGTCTAAACAAAGAAGAAGACTTATGTAATAAGTAGTTGTATTTATTGTCATCACCATATTAGATTTACCTTGACCTTTATCATGAGCTTGATAAAGATCACATAGGATGGGGCCATAACCAAACACATTTATTTTATTACACTTTACATTTACTTGTTTATTTAATTTTATATATGAGATATATGCCCATGTTTACCATGCGATGATAGATTTAGGTGAACTTAAATCAATATAAGGCGTGCTCTAAAAAATCTAGAATATGAATTGTTTCTTGCCTTAACAATAATATTATGAATACAATCATGAGATTCTTGTATTTATGAAACACGTAAATAAATATAAATTTCCAATATTGAGAGAAAGGATGATTCTGTCAAAAGCAGATTTTTATCTGTAAGAAAGGGGTATTAAGTGATGCCTCTTGACAATGCTCCCCCCGATCTGGGAATCATCTGATTATCGATTATTGATTTGAAATATTTAATTTAAAAGGAAGAATCTCTTTATAATATGATTATGATTGTAACATAATATAATCCCTCTAAAATTAAATAATATCAAGTAGTAATTGGCCAATGACACAACGTGCTTGTGTCGATCATAGCCTTCCAACATGGTAGAAAGTGGTTCTTATTTTGAAATCATTGTCGTTTCATGCTACAGCCGAGGGCTTTGATTTCGAAATAAGAAATACTTGTCTATTACATAGAGATGTGTACATTGAATTAGAATCTAAAGGTCGTTACGTGCTACAGCTGTGGGCCGTTGGAGACTTATTCAATTGTACAAAATGTTGGGTTAGACTTGACTTAGAATATTGAGTTTTTCGTGCTACAGCCATGACTCAATTATTCAAGAGGCTAAAGTTTTATTAGGGAATAACATAAGATGTAATTGACATGCGTTGTCTGCCTATTGAACATCACATGACGTTTCGTGCTACAGCCGAAGTTGTGTAATGGAATGTAGGATCCCTATTCCCACTAGCATTATGAATGGTTAATTTTCACTTAGGGGTTGTATAAATTAGATAAACTAGTGGGAGCCACTTATGAATAAAGACCCGATTCATATAGTGTCTTGAAATGAAATTGAATATTTGCTAAGTGTTGTTATGTGTTTATCATTTACAAATTTACTATATTTGTTATGTCTTCTGCACTATCACTCCGGAGTATACTAGATGCTCACAAGTTGACTGGTCCTAATTTTGCTGAGTGGCTTCGAAACTTGAGAATTATTCTCAGGGTTGAGAAGCTGGAATATGTGCTTGACTCATCTAAGCCTACCGAACCTACTAGCGATGCACATAATGATGAATATGTTGTGCATCCTAAGTGGATAGATGATGCAAATGTTGCTCAATGCATCATGCTAGCTTCCATGAACATTGAGCTACGGAAGCAACATGAGCATATGGATGCTCACACTATCCTTATGCATCTACAAGAGTTGTATGATGTGGCAGGGAGGACAGCTCGATATGAGATAACGAAGGAACTGTTTGGTTGTAGGATGTCTGAGGGATCATCTGTGAATGACCATGTACTTAAGATGATCAATTTGATTGAACGTCCTTGACAACTTGGTTTTGCCATGGATGGGGAGTTGAGCCAAGACTTGGTCTTGCAATCACTTCCGAGTTCGTTCTCGCAGTTTGTTGTGAAAATAGACCGTGGACATTGCATAGGGAAGGGTTACTTGACCCCTTTGATTTTGAATCATATCCTACATGCGAGTCTTGTCTATTGGGTAAAATGACCAAATCTCCATTTAGTGGACATGGAGAGAGGGCTGCAGATATACTAGGATTAGTACACACAGATGTATGTGGACAAATATCTACGCAAGCCATAGGTGGATTTTCATACTTTATTGCTTTCATAGATGATCGATATAGATTCAGATATGTGTATTTGATGAAACACAAGTCTGAAGCCTTTGAAAAGTTCAAAGAATATAAGTATGAAGTGGAGAAACAAACCAAACATAGTATTATAACTCTTCGAGCAGATCGAGGTGGTGAATACTTGAATGGAGATTTTCTAGCTTATCTCAAAGAAAATGGTATAGTCTCCCAGTGGACTCCTCCATATACTCCACAGTGGAATGGGGTATCTAAAAGGAGAAATCGAACTTTGTTATACATGGTTCGGTCCATGATAAGCTATGTGAATCTTCCATAATTCCTGTAGGGTTATGGATTAGAAACCTCATCATATCTAATGAATAAGGTGTCTTCCAAATCTGTTCCTCAAACTCCATAGGAGATATGGAAAGAAAGGAAACCGAGTCTTAAACATGTTAAGATTTGGGGATGTCCAGCTTATGTCAAGAAAGTTGACCCAGATAAGCTGTAATCTCGATCTGTAAAATATAATTTTGTGGGATATCATAAAGAGACTTTATGGTATTACATTTACACCGATCATCGGGTGTTTGTCGCCAGACATGCTACCTTCTTGGAAAAGCAGTTTATCCTTGAAGGAAATAGTGGGAGCAAAATTGAACTTGAAAAAGTTCAAGAAACACAAACTACTATGGATCAAGTGGAAACACCTGTTCAGACTGAACAACCTTCTGTGGAACAGCCCATTCGTAGGTCAGGGAGAGTGTCTCGCCAACCTGAGAGGTATTATGGCCTTGTCATTGAGAATGACAATGAGTTGTCAATCATTGATGATGACGACCGTGTGACCTATAATGAGGCTATGAGTAGTGTTGACTTAGAAAAATGGAATAGTGCCATGAAATCCAAAATGGAATCTATGTATACCAACCATGTATGGACTCTGGTTGAGACTCCTGAAGGTGTTAAGCCTATTGGGTGCAAGTGGCTATACAAAAGAAAGATTGGAGCAGATGGGCAGGTGGAGACCTATAAGGTTAGGCTCGTGGCAAAAGGATTCAGACAAAGGCAAGGGATTGACTTTGATGAAACTTTTTTGCCTGTAGCCCTGTTAAAATCAATTCGGAAGAGGAAGTGTATATGGCCTTCCTCAATGGGAAACTTGAAGAGGAAGTGTATATGACACAACCAGAGGGTTTTTTTTCCAAGGGAAATGAACACCTAGTGTGTAAGCTGCTGCGAATCATATATGGTTTAAAGCAAGCTTCTCGTAGATGGAACATCTGTTATGATGAGACAATCAAAGAGTTTGGTTTTATCAAAAACATAGACGAACCATGTGTCAACAAAAAGGTTAGTGGGAGTGCGGTAACATTTCTTGTATTGTATTGAAAGAGGAAACATCAAGAGAGTTGAGACACATAACAACGTAGCAGACCCACTCACAAAGCCACTTTCTCAAAGTCACTTTGATCGTCATAAATACAAGATGGGTATTAGATACCAGAGTGATTGGCTTTAGTACAAGTGGGAGATTGAAAGAGATGTGTCCTAAGTCCAATCATGTATGATGATATAAGGGAGAATATATAAGGGATTTGCCCTAAGTTCTATGACAGACCATAGAAAAAACTATCTATAACCAATCTTCTAAGAGAGATTGGATATAGAAAGCAACCAACCCAACAACAACAACTGCAGTGTATTCAAATATAAAATATTTTGGTATCCTTTGGAACATACAAAGTATTGTGGAGGTCGGGACCCCGGTGAAAGAAAATTTATACATCAAATATAAATTATATTACTAAAGCAGCTTTCGTCAGTTATGCTTGTCCAGAGCAAACCAAATTCACTTTTAAACGACAAAAAAGTTGTGTACATCGAAGAAGATACGAAGAATGAATTTATTATTCCCCTCGGTAAGAGTCCTTTTACACTCTTTAATAATTAGAATTTACTATAAATTCATTTATATTTTGGGGTGACTCTTTTGATACACTAAGAAAATTTATACATCAAATATAAATTATATTACTTATTGTTAGGCTGCGAGCAAATCATAACTCAATAATAGTATGATTTGTTCATTTCTGGCCGAGCTCAGATTTAATATTGTGCACATGAAAAAATACCTCATATTTTGACCTCATACTAGTGGAGTTAATTTGCTGCGCTATACACTGAATTATTTTTTATTATCTACATGATTTTATACTTGGCTTGATAGCACCCTGAAAGAGATGTGTCCTAAGCCCAATCATATATGATGATTTAGGAATAACTTTTATGTAATCTGTTTTGATTTCATTGATATTAATAACAGACTTGTTTTGGTTTTATTGCGGGCTTTATCTATTTAAGTGTTTAAATAAGATATACCATAGTTTAGAGTAAAGCTTTTTATGGATTATGATGAGATCATAATAATGAGACCTAAAAGATGATAACTCTAAACTTAAATATTTCCTGGTCGTAGGATTACTAACTGGTAATTAGTAATCCGCAAAGATCGGTACATACTATGTTTGCTTCATTATGAAGGATGTTTGTTCTCATAGACATTTATGTGGTGACACTATAGCTAGTATGTAGGTGCTTATTATAGAATAAGTTTACTGAATATGACTCACACAACTCAACAACTGATGGAGTTCACTCACGTGTCAGCAGTTGTTCACATAGTGATAGTTGTACAAGTATCCTTAGACTTGAGGTCATCATAGTCATCTTGTGTACACTGAACTATGCTTTGGTTTAGTTTTTAGTCTCCAGGGACAATTATAAGGACTCTACTGGGTGTAGGAATTTGTACACGAAGATAGTGTATGATCAATAAAGGATCTACCCCTTCCAGTGAAGGAAGAGAATGTTCAATGCTGATCCACTTATGCTAGTTCAGGAATCTCTAACCAGAGTGAATGAAATTAGAAAGGAGTTTCTAATTTACATTAAATAGAACTAAACATAGTGAATGGGAAAGCAAATGATTAAATAAGATAGGCTTGACACAAGTTCCATGCCTTGTATTTAATCGTGACATTGCAGGGTAGAAGGAATTGATTGTACGGTAACTACTCACTGAATAGGTTCTTGGTATTCTAAGGAGTGAATTCGTATTACCCGGATAGTCACGATATGCTAAGAAGTATCTCTCACGATGTAAAATAAATATGATTAATTTATTAATTAATTATATTTAATAAATTAGAGAATTTATATAAATAATGATAAAATAGTTTTATTAATATTTATTTCTACTACCGGCTTAATATTGAACCCACGGGGTCATACCATAAAAGAGAATGATTTAATGGTGGGGGAAATAATTAATAATGGCTGGTAATTATTTATTTATGAAATAAATAATTAATTAGCAGATTTAATGATTGATTAAATAAGATTTAATTAATTCTTAATATTATTAATTAAGAATTTAATTTTGGAAATTAAATCAAGTGACAAAATTATTTTTCTAAAGTGTTTAGAAAAGGGATTAATGATTAAAAGGTGTTTTAATTATTAGTTAATTGGTTAATAAGAATAATCAATTAAAGGGTTAATAATAATAATATTTTATGGAAAATTTTCAGCTGAAAATTTTGCCTATAAATATACTATTATAAACCCTATTTGCCTAAGAACCCAAATAATTAACCCTAATTCTAAAGTAAAACAAGAGGGAGGCAACAAATTCTCTCAACCTCTTCCTCCTCCATCATATTGTACTCTTAATTTCAACTATTTTTCGTTGCGACATAAATTCAACGGAATTCGATTAATATCAACTAACACCAGATTTAAAAAATAGCAGAATGCTGCTCAATTTCATTTTATAATTTCAACCTAACCAAACTAGAACATCTTGGAACATATCATTTCAACAACCACAATTCTACACAGTATTATCTGTAACTAATACAACAGAAATGTATCAAGAGACAATGTCAACAAACAGATTTAATGGCACAAAAGATCCGATAATTACTATTACAATATACTAAAACCATCTTTTTTTCCTGCAAGGCATTGCGTTAAACATCTTGTATGCGCTAACAGTGCTGGTGAAATTTACATCCTTGATATTGTTTAATCTCACTGTTGTCATTATGACTTGCTGAGCTAGTTAGCTCACTCTTACAAATATGTTTATGTTCTTTTTCAGTTAAAAAGGAAATTGGTGGTAGCAACAATCCCCAGACAAGTGTGCGAGCAAGGTTTCCAGGTTAAAATGGAATAAGCTAACATAAGATGTTTGTCTTAGTTTGAGTTGAAAGTTTGTATGATTACTTTATTTTCAGTTGTAAGATAAATAAATTGGGATTTGGTACGTTGTAATATAAATAAGGTTGTGGTTTGTGCGCATAGTTTAACCTGCTGCGATCCATGGTTCTGGTAAGTAGGGTCATTCCATATATTATTTTCATAAACAGGTTTATATATGGTGTGTGTGTGTTGTGAATCCCAAACCCCTGACCCGGGTTTGGAGTGAGTCACAATACCTATTATAGTTGGTCGGTTGCGATTAATAGTAATGAATGCTAGAAGTTTGAGTCTACTTAAAAACAAATTCAAATTCAATAATTTGACATTTATACCCATAAACTAAAAAAAACCCTCCAAAATTTTCATACATACCAAAGGAAATTCTCCAATGATCTGACTCCAATATATATCCATTTATTTGGAATTAGATCTAGAGGCTAAGAAATTTCATAAATTAATTAGTGAAAATTACATACATTTTTATAGTTGATTTTCGAGGGTTGCGACTCCCATGATTTGAGTAAATAATCATGAAGATATGATATACTTTCATAATCTTCTAATGAAGGAATGGAATCACTCTATTAAACACACTTATTTTCAAGATAATATAATAATTTTTGTTTGTATTAAATCTTATTTTATATTTCTTAAGCTAAATGAATATAATAAGATGGAAAATATACATCTAGATTACATAGAGGTTTTTTAGTCTAACTATTATTCTTTTAACATTTGGTTTTGTCTTCATATTACTAAGATTAAACTTTTTTATTGGGGAATTAATAAAAATAAACAATAGTTCTATGGAGAATTTGGATCTATAAATGAGAATATTTCAAACCCATTAAGAACGAAAAAAGTACGCAAGGAGATTGCATATCATGATGCAACAGAAGAATTTAAGATATGTGGGATGTTAGTCTTTTTTATTTTAATGTTGTAATGAAGATTTCGGTAGTCACAAGAAAGTTTATCATCACCACCACCACTGCTCCAAAAAATAGGATGAGATTCAAACTGACGGTGTTATGGATATCGAGAATGCGTCATCATTTGTTTATCCGGTGGATGTAACTATTTCCAATAGGCATTGGCAACTAGAATATGATATTGAAAAAGTAAGCTGGTCGATAATGATTATGGTATTAGTGTCGATACGAAGAATAAGATGGATTTTTCTCTTCAATTGTCGGTACAGATCGGACTAGCGGACACCCGCCATTATTTTACCGTTGGATTGGAATTGTAAGGATGATCTTCAATGTTTATCTCAGATTTATTAGTCAGTTTTGGAGTATAAAATAACAAAAAAATAGGTTTATTTCGTGCACATTTCTTATTTTTATTATTGTATTTATCAATTGTGTAATTATGTACTTTTATCGTATACCATTTTTGTCGTATACTAAATAGGGGGTAATCACGGGAACAACCTCTCTGCTATTTGAAGTAGAGGTATGGTTCATATACTACTCTAAGTGGTATTTATATTGGGTATATTTTGTTTGATTTATTATTTTTTCCACAACTATTAACTAATATTAAATTATTTCCTTTGAATTTTACCAAGTATTCTTATATATGATTTGTTTAAGTGTTATTGTTTTTGTGTATAAGTTTACTTGGACAAATTTTAACTTCTCCGAAAAGAGCAAAACTCTTGTAGCCATTAACTATAATATTATCGAAGGTTCAACCTCCATCTTATAATCAGTGATAACTATTTTCTTTGGCATATATAATTTCCCTCCTCTTTTCACACTCGAAATGATGTGTATGTTTTGGTAGTTAATAGTAATCATGAACACTGATTCATATGGTCTTAGAATGCATGAAGATGTGGATGCATTACACGTAATTAGGTGGAAACTTTTAGATGCCATATTAAAGTAAGGTTGCGGTCATTAAGCCCGTTAGCGAGGTATTTAGAAGATAATTTAAAGATTTAAAAATCTGAAGAATATTTATGTATTTATATTTATTTATATTTATTTATTTTTTTTATATATATCATTGGTAATTTAAAAAAAATGGGCTAAAGAAATTTACGGCCCAGGGTAGCCCATCCCACATGTCCTCGAGGACCTGCCGTTGCGGCCATAACCAATTATGGGTTTCAGACGCGGACCCTTTATGGGCTATGATTTACCTCAGATCTGCATAACCTATCAGTGGATTCATTTCTTAATATATATTTTAGTTTTAAGAAGAAAAAAATTATCCTTTTTGTATGTTAACTCAAGCCAACCAAAATAAACACAATTTTTGAATCACTACTTGTGACATAATTCTCTATGGTGGAGCTCATGGGCAGCAAAGGACTATGTTTTCATTGTGGAATAAAATGTAAGTGTTCTAAAAATCGTATACTTTATGCTCATTTTAAATAATTATTTTTCGAAGTTGCTTTTCTTTTGTTATCAAAACTTGATTCACCATCTCTATTTGATATGTACTCCATTGAATATATTTTAAGGTAAAAGAATGGCACGATAAAGATGCAAATTATATCTCATTTAATAACTTTGTTAGATCTTTGTATCTCTCATTGAAAGTCGGCTAAAATTAAGTATTCTGTACGGTTCTTAAATCTATAAAAAAATTATTTAGAAACTTTTAGTGTATAGATCATTTTTGGATAAGAATGATCTTGAAAAAAAATTAAACTGGTAATGAGAGCTAAATAATAATTGACCATCCATCCATTTTAGAATAAGGGGTTAACAAAGACATATATGATATCCCGTAGGCCAATAATAATTAGAATCATAAGAATTAGAATATATACGTACCTTGAGAGCATGAAATAATACAACAATTATCAAATTTGAACCATTGCGATCTCACCATCTATTAAAGAATCATGAAGACATATTACATCGGCTTTTATTAATTGTTTTAAATAATATCATGACAATGACCAACTTTATTCAATTGTTTGGTGCGTTGGTAATGGAAAAAAACTAATTTTTGGGTCGAAAAATGGTTGTAGATTGCGATATAGTTTGATGCACGATATGGACATGATACGAATTATTTTAATTGAGTCATATTAAAAATATTTATGCAAAGTTTATGAACTTATTTGTTTGATGATATGTAGAAGATGTGAGGTATTTGATGATATGTTATAATCAAATTTGAACTATTGGGATATAACCATCTATAAAAGAATTAAGATAACATATTACATGGGCTTTTATGAATTGTTTTTAATAATATCATGACGATGACCAATTTCTTGTTTTGTTGGTAATGAAAAAACACATTTTTGGGTTAATAAGGTTTTAGATTGTGATATAATTTGATGCATGACATGGTAATGATTCCAAAAAATGGATTCATATTAAAAATATTTAAGCAAAGTTTGAAAACTTATTTATTTCATGATATTTAAAAGATATGATGTATTTGATAATATGTAAATATAGGTTAATATTGCAATTCTAATACATGCCTACTTTTTATTTTAATTATACTATATATACCTTGGACCTATAATTTATGACCTCTATGAGCAAATACCATATTAAGTTTTTAATTCTCCTAAGACCTCTTAGTATTAAAGTTGACTTGTATTACATAGTATACCTAAATATAAAATATTTTGGTATCCTTTGAAATAGACACAATATTGTGGAGGCCTGGACCCCTTGTGAACGAAAATTTATGCAACGCCTGTGGTTTGAGGTGGAAGACTAAAAGAACTCTTGTTAATTATGTTCTGAAGCATGGACTTGGTCAGAGCAAACAAAATTCAATTTTTAATGAGAAAAAAACTGTGTCTCGCGAAGAAGATAAGAAGAGTGAGTTCATTATTCCCCTTGGTAAGAATTCTTTTACATTGTTTAATACTTATCGAGATCTCTAAGTTCTCTATAGGTATATTCAACTTGTTGAGGTCTCTTAATATTTGTATCCTAAATGACTTGTCGATATGTTTGAGATCTCTACATGTAGAATTGACTTGTCGATATCTCAGAGATCTCTATATACATTTTGAATTATCGATATCTCGGAGATCTCTAATAATAATTTGACCTGTCCATATCTCTAATCTTCATATCTTCATTTTGACTTATCGATATCTCTGAGTTCTCTACATGCAGAAATAACTTGTCGATATCTTTGAGACTTCTCTATAAGCCATTTTGGACTTCACGATAAGTCATTCTAGATTTCTCGAATGACTTCTCTATATTACTTGATCACTGACTTGTCGATGTCTTGACTTTGAACATTTTTCATAAACAAGATTTATTCAACTCCAAGCTTTTGTTTCATTTCTCTGAGGCATGATCTTGAATCTTCTTCCAGAGTTTATTCTTTAGGCTTGAAATGTTTACAGAAAAATACTCCAGTCTAATCTTCTAACCATTTTACATACTCAAGTAATACAATACAAAATATAAAGATAAGTATTAATCAACTAGATCTTAGGGTTGTCAATGTGACTTAGCCTTGTTATTATATAGGCATGTCTTGCACAATAATCTCCCCCAGTTTATGAGAACATTGATTATCACAAATTCATGCCTAATAAAAATACTAACCCCAAGTTACATGAAAACATAAAATGATCATATAAAAACTGACAGGATAACAAATACAGCTTTTATACACTGAGTGATTACATGAGTTTAATAAGTACATTCATTACATGAAATTCTCATAGCCTGATTCTTTTCTAATGAGGTGCTTTAGAATAACCATTCAAGTAATTTACTCTGAATCTTGAGAGCCTGCCAGCTAGTCTGTTTAGAAAGTGTCCATCCTTAGAAATTCTACTCATCCCCTTTGCCTTGAGCTCAATTGATATTTGTTCAAACATAGCAATTTCTTATACATACTTCTTATCTCTTTCTTCCTTTTCAGCCTTTATTTTTTCTCTTCTTTCATTTCTTACTTTCAACCATACCCACATCACAGTCCTCAATACCCTTGTACTTGTGTCCTTATCCTTTATTAGCTAATCACCATCTTAACTTTTTGGTTTAAAGTGTATCCATTAATTCCCTTCCAAGTAGAGTGAATGAGCCATCTTGATAGTAGATTTTGACTTCTCTCAATGATACAAACCAAACTTTGACTATCTCTTCAGCTAATTGTTGAAAGTAGTCAACATCTGTGATGCACCAATTTAGAGGTAGAAAATCAGTCTGATTAAAGTAATTCCTGATAACCCCCTTTTCAACTTGCAGCTTCTTTGGTTTTATCCCGACAGACTTGAAATGAGTTTTTCTGGGGGGCTTAAAAGAAGGTAGGTTTGAGATTTTATTTAGGGTGGTTTGACTAGAAGTGATTGGTTTTTTAAGTAAGGTGTTTGAAGGTTATTTGTACAAAAGTTTAGACATAAAGATTAAGGATAGTTGAGTGTTTGAGCTTGCACAATTAGTGGTTTGAGTTTGTGAGATTTGGATTGATAGGATATTTTTCTTGGTACTTTAACCATCTTCCCTCTTCTTCTTTCTCCTTTCATCTCCCCACTTCTTATCATCTCGTTTCTTCTATTCTTTCTTCTTCTCTTCTACTTTGATGTCAGTTACTTTGCTAGATTGACTTGGATTTACGCCAAAAGGTTTTTGCTAATCATTCTTCTACTCATCATCATCCTTGTCATATTTTGTATTGAACTGTGTATTTGGAAACATGGTATCAGCATTCTCTAGGTATCTCCCCATCATCCTAATCATCTCCTCATCTTCAGCTTGTTTGAAGTTCTTCCTCTTTAGATCAGTTTCCAATGTCATAATTAGTCTTGTATTTCCCTTTACACAATTTTTGTGTACTGTGAAGTATCTGCACTGTTTAGTTTGTGGATAAATATAGGTCACCCCCTTGCTTGGATGTAGATAGGCTTCAGGAAAAGCATCTATCTGAGCTTTCTTGAGTTCTTTGAGCAATTGGGTGTCCTTTGGAATTACTGCATTAACTCTGTCAATTATTACATCCAGCTCAGATGCTCTCATACTTTGAAGATTTGAGAGAGATACCTGAAGACATCTTCCCAAACCACAGTCATTGACATTGGGTACTATTCTCTTCTCCAAACAGTTGTCAACCTTCACTATTACCACTCTTAAGAAATTGATGTTGTTAGCCAGAGAGGCTCTTGGACCTGCCAGTACTTCATTGAATTCCTAATCTTGACAGGGTCCTACTGCAGCTTTCTGGAGCATGTCTGTACTAGAATCTTGAGATAGTTTTAATTACATAGTACTATGACCAGAGTGGGTAGTAGATTTTCTAGCCGATTTAGATTGTGAAGATTTACCAGCTTCCTGGAACTGTTGACTCCTAGATTCAATCTCCCCCTTCATCTTGTTGGCAGGAAGGAGTAGTGGATTTGGAATTTCTGGCCTCACAGCTTCAGGAAGAGCTGATAAAGGAACATTCAAGGCACTCATGACAGCTCCAGAGGAGTATTTGTGGGAGTCTACTAGGGTCTCGATGTCATTCTGTTGACTCTGCATCAGAGAAGTGAGAGCATGAACCTGAGCTGTGAGTGAGTCATTTGAGGCTCGGAGAGTTGAAACTTGCTATTGTAGAGATTGAATCTGGAGATTTGTTGATGTAGAAAATGGTTGTTGAGATCATAAAGAGACAGAAGTACCAAATATATCATGAACTAATTCCTTGATGCCTTCCATTAAGATAGCTGATGGTTCATATCTACGTTGATACAGTTGATCCTGTTTGACCCTTGTGTCATTGTTATTCGTGATATGATTCTGGACAACTTCATGTAGAGCCACAAAGGACTATTTAAGATTTTTAATGCTTTGCTCCATGCTAGTCATATCAAACCTTCCCATTTGATCAATAAATCTCTGGAATTTGTTTATGATCTCTAATTGAGTTGACACAAGGTCATTAAACTTGTCTATTACCAACCTTCTTATCTTATCTTAATGGATGTCGAGCGTCTGTTGGAATGCTTTACTCATGAGATGAAAAGCCTTGAGTTGAGCTTTGTAGACTTCTGTCACAATATCATAGACTTCCTTTGGACTGAGAGCCTTGGAATTGCTTCCAATATTGTGATCTATTCTTTTCTAAATCTTTCCAAGACCTCATTCATGCTCAAGCTAAAGTCCTTGTCTAACCAAACATCCACATTGCCATCTTGTTCAGCTTCACTGATAATTTTCTGCTATTGGTCTTCAATATATGTTTTGTAAGAAAGCAAGATTGCTTGATAGTCCTGATTAGACATGTTTGTTGTAAGATGTTGTTGTGTGATGTTGGCAAGTCTAGAGGGTTGATCTACCAGAAGGTCATTCATGGTGATTGGTTGAGCCTACGCATGCTGACCCACTGGGAGATTAATTAGGTTTGAGGGTTGTTTAGAAGGGTTGGATGTAGATGGTAGGTCTGTGTGAGTTGAGGTAGATGGTTGGGGTTCAGGAATATTACCAGTGACAGATGTCACAGTTTGACTCATGGTAGAAATATGGTTGTGATATTGTGTTGTTCACCAACAATGAGAACCTCCAATTGAATTGGAGGGGATTTGACCAGATTACTGTCATGTACCATGTCATCAAACCCTTGCTCTTCTGTAAAAGAGCTGGCACTTGAATGTGCTAGACTTGCCTCCCCGATAATAGGCTCATTGTCAATTGGACTCCTACCTTCAATTGTTAAGGCAATCTCAGTTAGGCTTTTGAGGGGAGTTGTTCCTTCATGAGGAACCTCCAATTAAATTCAGAGGATTTAGATAGCTCCCCCTCAGTACTACTACCCTCAAACCTATCAATTTGTGAAGATTGTTTAGTAGATGAAGGTGCTTTAGTAACATCCACAAGGTCTTCAATTGAGTTTCCAATTCCTTCATCTCCACTTGTGCCATTCTTTATAGTTCCTTCGACATAAAATTAGTTCCAGGTGCCCAATCAATAGATAATTATATCTCTGTTTCGGGGGTAGTCCAAGTAATTCATTTAGAAACACATTCAAAAACTCGTCAACCAAGGGGATCTCTTCAATCCTATTTGTTTATTTGTTGACATCTACCATATGTACTAAATATGCTTCTAATCCTTTCCTTAACATGGTCTGAGCTTTAATGTTCATCAAAAAAAATTATGTTTGTCGTCGTCCTTAAAGTATAACTTTATTCTCATCCGTAGATCTTAACTTAATTCTTTTATTTAAACATTCAATTTGCACATCGTGATCTTCTATCCAATGCATTTCTAAGATTATATCAAATTTACAAAGAGATGACGACCTTTTATCAAGTTTGCAAAGAGATGACGACCTTTTATCAAGTTTGCAAAGAGATAACCACCTTTTATCCCAACATCACTGTAAGGAAAAACTTGACTAAAAGAAACTTTACCCTCATTATGTACTTTTATAACTAATACTTTCTTTAAGGATGAAATCTCACATTACAACTTATTGACAAATTCTTTGGAAATAAAAGACTTGATTGCTCTAGTTACAATCAAAATATTAACATTTATTGAATTCACTAGGCGAGTATCTCCTATCTTTTATGTATTTTGAACTATATCCTTCATAGTTATATTGATGGTCATTATCTTCAGTTATATTCATGGAAAGGTTGCTAAATTAGGCTCCCTTCCTGGTCCTGGCCTTCCAATTTATCCTTATTTTTCCTCTTGACACATTTATTTCTCCACTTTACACACAACTGCTTACTAGACATTTGCAGCATAGGATTTACTCCAACATAGTTACTTTACTACGAATTGAAAACTTCATCCCCTATTCAAATATCTTTGATCTCTTCCGATTATAGTCCACATACTCGGAAGAAAATCTTGCCGGCCCAACAAACTCTTCTCTCATTCAGCCGTGCTCATATCCTTGATCTTGATTTGAAAATTTTAATTCCATCTGATTTGTATGTATCTAGGAAGATGCTTTCTCCCCATGTGAGCTCTTGTGACCTTTTCAACTAAATATTCCTTCTCTTTCTAAAACTAATTAGTTTTTACTTTCATACTTTCATACTAATTAGTTTCAACTAAATATTCCTTCTCTTTCTAACACCGAGTATTTGCATTGTAAGAAGTTAGGTATATGTATGGAAAAAAAAGAGTTTACAACAGAGATAAGAAAGAAAAAAGAGTTTTCAATTGTGATCAGAGAGAGAAGATACAGTGCACATACTAAGATGTATCCACCAGGTACATTATCATCATCCATCCTATAGATCTATACATAACTTGTATAAGATTTTAATTTTTTTTCTTTCATTTGGTTCTATTTTAAATCCAAAATTATCTAGCAATCTTTTTTTTTATTATGGTTTAGATTGTGTAAGTATTAGAATTTGATTATAATTATTTGGTGAGCTAATGGTGGGGAGAGGAGAACAAAACCCATCTTGTCACAAGTTGATGTTTTTGAGTGACTCTTATAAAGGCTAGTCAATTAAACTTCTTAAAATTTTATATCTAATATAAATCCTTTCCCCTAATAAGATAATAGCGGGTTTAATTAAGAATTTCTTAAAATTTCACATCTAATATGAAGCATTTCCCTCGGGATTTGTTTTTAAAATTAGTTGGAAAACTAACAGAAAAATATAGTGAATAATCACTGTGTCTTAATACCTTGAAAGATGATATCGATAAGTTTAGTTGATTGATTTATATTAGAATTTAGAAGCTAGTTCATGGATTTCTCCACCAATAGTAGCAAACAAAAATGAAAATAACATTTTAGTGGAGTTAAGTTTCAAACCAGGTTATATGATCTTAGTACTCTACAAGGTTATGTCACTATTGGGATTAGTTTTAGTATTGTGAAATGTTAGAGAACTGTTTAGATCTAGGAAAAGATTTGTTAGTGACCAATTTACAAATTTATGTCTACAATTACATATCACATAACATAATTTTAAAGATTCTTCTTTAGAATTATAAGATGACCTGGCAGAAGTTTTAAGTTTTGTCTGAGGATATATAAAGAACTAGTGTGATATTTAATTTTTATATATTAAAAGTTTTAAGATGACGTGGCATTAATTACATAACTAGTGTGATATTTAATTTTTTATCCACCTTTAAAATTATTAGTTTTGTAAAAAAAATTATTTTATAAATATTATAATTCACAAAAATAAATAAGAAATAATAATTTTGATTCTATAGAATTGTGATATGCTTGTAAAAATCAAACATTATATTCTAAAATATATATTGAAAGACTTGTTAAATCAATAAGATACCTATGTAATAATAGGTGGTTACATGTTGATACTTTAAGATCTTATAGATTTTAAATAAGATATAAAATGACAAAGCAATTAATTATTTTTTTTCTTTGATGAGCTAAAAGAAGTCCTTATTTATTTCTTACACCTTGTATTGAGAATTTAAAATATTAAAACAAACTTGTAAGTAAGAGAGATAAGAAAGAAAAAAAGAGTTTATAACTGTGTGATCAGAGAGAAGATCGACTGCACATACTGAGATGACTGTACATATTAAGATTTGTGTACAAGGTATATTATTCATCATCCATCCTATAGATCTATACATAACTTGCATAAGATTTTTTTTTATTTGGTTCTATTTTAAATCCAAAATTATCTAGCAATCTTTTGTTTTTTGATTATGGTTTATATTGTGCAAGTATTAGAATTTGATTATAAGTATTGGGTGACTTAATGGTCGGAAAAGGAGCAGAAAACCCATCTTGTCACAAGTTGATGCTTTTGAGTGACTGAGATAAAGGCCAATCAATTAAACTTCTTAAAATTTCATATCTAATATAAAGTCTTCCCCTAATAAGATAATCCCCCTCTAATTAAGAATTTTTTAAAATTTCAAATTTAATATAAAGCATTTTCCTCAAACGAGATTTATTTTTAATATGAGTTTGGAAATCGGACCTGTGTTTCAACACCTTGAAAGATGATATGAATAAGTTTTGTTGATTGATTTATATTAGAATTTAGAAGCTAGTTCTAGGATTTCTCTAGCAATCCTGGCAAACAAAAATGAAAATAACATTTTAGTGGAGTTAAGTTTCAAATCAGATTTTACCATCTTAGTAGTCTACAAGGTTATGTCAGATAAATTTTAGTATGGTGAAATGTTGAGAACTGTTTAGATCTACAAAAAGCTTTGTTAGTGACCAATTCATAAATTTATATCTACAATTACATATCACATAACATGAGTTTAAAGATTCTTGTTTACCATTATATATTGACCTGGCAGAAGTTTTAAGTTTTGTCTATGGATATACAAAAAAATCAAGGTCATTCCCTAAAAGCTAAAAGAAATTGTAGGCCAATCTAGTAGATTGTTTTGTGCCTTTTACTATATGCTAATTGATAATATTACAATTTTCAAATAAACAATATGTAAAATATTCTTAGTACATCTGTAAATTATAAGGAGTTTATACTGTTTTAAGATGTTAGTGTATATGTTTCATATTTCTTTTCTTGTTTTATTGCCTGATTATTTATACAAAATCATGAAATGTACTGTGAAATTCTGTGTAGTCTAATTATTTTTATAGTTATTTAATTGTGAATTTTAGTGTATATATATTCACAAACAATAAAAAACATAGAAGGTCTTGCCTCAACTAGACCTTGAATCCGTCCTCCCACTACATCAAAATATTTGACAACATATTTTTCATCTCCCAAATTCATTCTCATAGCTACCTACCACATATCATTTATCTTTCATTGTTTTCATTCAAATTTGCTACTCGTAAATAATTTTTCTTATATTTCAATTTTTATTCATATAAAAATAATAATTATATTTCTATCACTAAAAAATTGCATACATTTAGTGTTTTATACTGGTGCACCTAGAAATATAAAGTACTTACTAGAAAGTAGAGAACTGTCACAATAAAATGTGTGTTGAGTGTTTTACCAAAGGTAATTTCTTTTTTCTTGTTTAGGTGCTTTAGCTGAATCTAGTTGTCTCTTTTTCACAAGTATATATAATAATAACAAGTTTTCTTAAATCTTACTAAATTTACTAACTGCAGCTCAAGGTAATGATAAAGGTTTGCAGTTGCCATTGCCTTTCAGCTTCAAAGTTCCTAGAAAGAAGAGATCAGTGCTCCCACAATACTGTCTGACGAGCAGCGGAAGACTTCACCTCCAACTCCTACAAGTTCTACGTGAACAGGAATGCTCTTCAGCAAAGACACCATCCGAAGAAGGAAATGATCTTCTTATTGATAACAGCAGAATGATGATGTCTTCTAATGAGACTGCTCTGGGATCTATGTTGATTAATAATGTGTGTGCTGATTAAAAGATCCAAACTTTTTCTACTTATTACTTTTGGTGTATTTTATTAGGCTGGTTATAGGCATGCGATATGCATGTAACTAATGATATTGCCCATATTTATGTTTTTGCCGGTCTGTTCTACTATAGATAAAACATAGTCTATAGTACATACATTTCTTTGTAATAATTTTGTGTTGGATTAATATCTTGCATTAAATAATGCACCAAATAAAGTTCACGATCTTGAGAATTAGCTTTCACATAAGTTGGTATAAAAGTAGTAGGTTCTGCTCTTTTTTATTAGTTACATACTTTTCTACTTGTATAGTATACATAATAGCAAGAGGATGAGACAAAAGTATGTGATTCATATGTTGGGATTGAAATTTAATAAAATCTATAGTACTTAAAAGAGATGTATGAGCAAAAAGAAGACTTCTAATCAATAGTCGCCATGAGGTGGAGGGATCAAGTGGAGGCATCAACCCCTTCTTCAACAATAAAATGTTGTTAGAGGGGCAACAGGTACTCGTGCCTTTAGTGTGTTTTCCTTCTAATAGGCTTGCAATTTTACCACATACTTTTGATGGGTGTTCTTATTCTAACTTCTCTAATTTGAAATAATTTGTTCGATTTAAAAGTTGGTTGGTGGCATCCGTGCGGAAATATTGAGCTAGATCTTGTAAATTCATTCTTGTAAAGTGGAAGCTAGGGTAGAACCCTCGTATCATTACAAAAATACGGTCGTTTACTACAAACAAATCGGTTGGAAATGGCCGAGAATGGGAGGAAATGCCTAAGTGGGAAATGTCATTGGTGGAAAATGAAGATGACCATAGTCAATGTGGGACTCACGTGTTGATGTGTACAGCCGCATGATACGGACCTACAATCCAACATGGAGTCCAACATGGAGTGGGAGGCATTCAAGTTAGATGCCCCGTGAATGGTGGGAACCATCCCCGACATATGGTATGTCGGGTTTTTTGATCATGCTGGAAATCATTTCCGACCACACATTTCGTACCGTCGGTTATGAATGTGGTAAGAATTGGCTAGAAGATGGTGGGAACTATGGGGTTTTTGAAAGGTAAGCGCCGTAGAAAATGGGTATATTGATAGAAATTATGGACATTTTGTTTCAATTCTGTATTCTATGCATTACTACGAGAAGTACATATATATAAATAAAATATTTATATCAAAAAATGACGGGAATCAAAAGCAACCCAACCACAACTTCCAAACTTAACAAAAAATAAACATATTATTCTAAAGTTTAGATGAAAATCAAAAAGATCACTAAAATGTCAAGTGCAAAAGGTTTTTTAAGCATTTAGTTCACTAATATGAACATAACTAATCTCCACCAACATCATTATCCTTGTCAGAGCCCTCACATACTGAAGTGAGATGATCCTTGTTCTAAGACACAAATCTTAGGTGTACCAACAAGGAGTTACTCGTCTTTCTTTCATTAGAAAAAGGAAAGACCCAAGATCTAAGACCTAAGATCCAAGTCCAACTAAGAAGTAGAAGCATTTAGGTAACAAAAGGGAATTGCAAGTGTTTGAGGAGGTGACTATGTTGTTTCGTTCTCAGATAATTTTGTGATAAAGTTTAACTATTTTATTTCGAAGAGGCTATTGAGCTACAGAAGCAACATGAGCATATGGATGCTCACACTATCCTTATGCATCTACAAGAGTTGTATGATGTGGCAGGGAGGATAGCTCGATATGAGATATCGAAGGAACTGTTCGGTTGTAGGATGTCTGAGGGATCATCTGTGAATGACCATGTACTTAAGATGATCAATTTGATTGGACGTCCCGGACAACTTGGTTTTTCCAGCTGAGCCAAGACTTGGTCTTGCAATCACTTCTGAGTTCGTTCTCGCAGTTTGTTGTGAACTTTCACATGAATAAGCTGGATGTCTGCCTGCCTGAATTCCACACCATGTTGAAGACTGCGGAATCGAATTTTCCCCTAAGAAGAGTTTTGTTTTTCTAATTGGTGAAGGTTCCAATCCTAAGAAAAGGAAGAAGAATCCTTCCAAGAAGAAGAAAGTAGGTGAGAAAAAGCCGGTTCCACCAAAAGCTGAAGACCCCATGAGCAAAGCTGTTTGCTTTCACTGTAACAAGGTGGGGCACTGGAAGAGGAACTGCAAGGTTTACCTTGCAGAATTGAAGAAGAAGAAGGGTAGTGAGACTACCGATTCTGATTCAGGTATATTCATGATCGAAGTTAATATGTCACTAAGTCAAATTTCTACTTGGGTATTAGATACCGCCCGTTGTTCTCATATTTGCAATTCGTTGCAGGAACTAAGGAGAAGTAGGACTCTTGAAGAAGAGGATGTGATTCTACGGATGGGAAATGAAGCAAGAGTTGTTGCTGAAGCTGTAAGATTATTTCATTTACATATGCCTATGGGCAAGACTATTGTTCTAACTAATTGTTATTTTGTTCACTCGATTGTGAGGAATATTATTTCTATTCCATGTTAGACTTGGCTGGATTTTCGTTTGTTATTCAGAATAATAAATGTTTAATTCTTAGAGATAACGTTCTTTATGGAAGTGGTATTTTAAACAATGGTCTGTATGTATGTGACGTAGAGCATAATTTACAACAAATTGAACATACTAATAAAAAAAAAGGGATGATGAAAATCTCACTTTCTTGTGGCACTACGGACTTGGTCATATTAGTGAAAATAGACCGTGGACATTGCATAAGGAAGGGTTACTTGACCCCTTTAATTTTGAATCATATCCTACATGCGAGTGTTGTCTATTGGGTAAAATGACCAAATCTCCATTTAGTGGACATGGAGAGAGGGATGCAGATATACTAGGATTGGTACACACAGATGTATGTGGACAAATGTCTACGCAAGCCATAGGTGGATTTTCATACTTCATTGCTTTCACAGATGATCGATCTAGATTCAAATATGTGTATTTGATGAAACACAAGTCTGAAGCCTTTGAAAAGTTCAAAGAATATAAGTATTAAGTGGAGAAACAAACCAAACATAGTATTATAACTCTTCGATCAGATCGAGGTGGTGAATACTTGAATGGAGATTTTCTAGCTTATCTCAAATAAAATGGTATAGTATCCCAGTGGACTCCTCCATATACTCCACAGTTGAATGCGGTATCTGAAAGGAGAAATCGAACTTTGTTAGACATGGTTCGGTCCATGATAAGCTATGTGAATCCTCCAGTATTCCTGTGGGGTTATGCATTGGAAACCTCATCATATTTACTGAATAAGGTGCCTTCCAAATCTGTTCCTCAAACTCCATAGGAGATATGGAAAGAAAGGAAACTGAGTCTTAAACATGTTAAGATTTGGGGATGTCCAGCTTATGTCAAGAAATTTGACCCAGATAAGCTGGAATCTCAATCTGTAAAATATAATTTTGTGGAATATCCTAAAGAGACTTTAGGGTATTACTTTTACACCGATCATCGGGTGTTTGTCTCCAAACATGCTACCTTCTTGGTAAAGCAGTTTATCCTTAAAGGAAATAGTGGGAGCAAAATTGAACTTGAAAAAGTTCAAGAAGCATAAACTACTACGGATCAAGTGGAAACACCTGTTCAGACTGAACAACCTTCTGTGGAACAACCCATTCGTAGTTCAGGGAGACTGTCTCGCCAACCTGAGAGGTATTATGGCCTTGTCATTGAGAATGACAATGAGTTGTCAATCATTGATAATGACGACCGTGTGACCTATAATGAGGCTATGAGTAGTGTTGACTCAGAGAAATGGCATAGTGCCATGAAATCCGAAATGGAATCTATATATACCAACCATGTATGGACTCTGGTTTAGGCTCCTGAAGGTGTTAAGCCTATTGGGTGCAAGTGGCTATACAAAAGAAAAATTGGAGCAGATGGGCAGGTGAAGACCTATAAGGTCAGGATCGTGGCAAAAGGATTCAGACAAAGGCAAGGGATTGACTTTGATGAAACTTTTTTGCCTGTAGCCATGTTAAAATCAATTCGGATTTTGCTTGCGATTGCTGCTTACTACGACTATGAGATCTGGAAAATGGACGTGAAAATGGCCTTTCTCAATGGAAACTTAAAGAGGAAGTGTATATGACACAACCAGAGGGCTTTTTTTCCAAGGGAAATGAACACCTAGTGTGTAAGCTGCTGCGAATCATATATGGTTTAAAGCAAGCTTCTCGTAGATGGAACATCTGTTTTGATGAGACAATCAAAGAGTTTGGTTTTATCAAAAACATAGATGAACCATGTGTCAACAAAAAGGTTAGTGGGAGCGCGGTAACATTTCTTGTATTGTATTGAAAGAGGAAATATCAAGAGAGTTGACACACATAACAACATAGCAGACCCACTCACAAAGCCACTTTCTCAAAGTCACTTTGATCGTCATAAAGACAAGATGGGTATTAGATACCAGAGTGATTGGCTTTAGTACAAGTGGGAGATTGAAAGAGATGTGTCCTAAGTCCAATCATGTATGATGATATAAGGGAGAATATATAAGGGATTTGCCCTAAGTTCTATGACAGACCATAGAAAAAACTATATATAACCAATCTTCTAAGAGAGATTGGATATAGAAAGCAACTAACCCAACAACAACGACAACAGTGTATTCAAATATAAAATATTTTGGTATCCTTTGGAACATACAAAGTATTGTGGAGGTCGGGACCCCGGTGAATGAAAATTTATGCAATGCCTGTGGATCGAGGTGGAAGACTAAAGCAGCTTTCGTCAGTTATGCTTGTCCAGAGCAAATAAAATTCACTTTTCAATGACAAAAAAGTTGTGTACATCGAAGAAGATACGAAGAATGAATTTATTATTCCCCTCGGTAAGAGTCCTTTTACACTCTTTAATAATTAGAATTTACTATAAATTGATTTATATTTTGGGGTGACTCTTTTGATACACTAAGAAAATTTACACATCAAGTATAAATTATATTACTTATTGTTAGGCTGCGAGCAAGTCATAACTCAATAATAGTATGATTTGTTCATTTCTGGCTGAGCTCAGATTTAATATTGGGCACATGAAAAAATACCTCATATTTTGACCTCATACTAGTGGAGTTAATTCGCTGCGCTATACACTGAATTATTTTCTATTATCTACATGATTTTATACTTGCCTTGATAGCACCCAAAAAGAGATGTGTCCTAAGCCCAATCCTCTATGATGATTTAGGAATAACTTTTATGTAATCTGTTTTGATTTCATTGATATTAATAACAGACTTGGTTTGGTTTTATTGCGGGCTTTATCTATTTAAGTGTTTAAATAAGATATACCATAGTTTAGAGTAAAGCTTTTTATGGATTATGATCAGATCATAATAATGAGACCTAAAAGATGATAATTCTAAACTTAAATATTTCCTGGTCGTAGGATTACTAACTGGTAATTAGTAATCCGCAAAGATCGGTACATACTATGTTTGCTTCATTATGAAGGATGTCTGTTCTCATAGACATTTATGTGGTGACACTATAGCTAGTATGTAGGTTCTTATTATTGAATAAGTTCACTGAACATGACTCACACAGCTGAACAACTGATGGAGTTCACTCACGTGTTAACAATTGTTCACATAGTGATAGTTGTACAAGTATCCTTAGATTTGAGGTCATCATAGTCATCTTGTGTACACTGAACTATGCTTTGGTTTAGTTCATAGTCTCCAGGGACAATTATAAGGACACTACTGGGTGTAGGAATTTGTACACGAAGATAGTGTATGATCAATAAAGGATCTACCCCTTCCAGTGAAGGAAGAGAATGTTCAATGTTGATCCACTTATGCTAGTTCAGCAATCTCTGACCAGAGTGAATGAAATTAGAAAGGAGTTTCTAATTTACATTAAATAGAACTAAACATAGTGAATGGGAAAGCAAATGATTAAATAAGATAGGCTTGACACAAGATCCATGCCTTGTATTTAATGGTGACATTCCAGGGTAGAAGGAATTGATTGTACAGTAACTACTCACTGAATAGGTTCTTGGTATTCTAAGCAGTGAATTCGTATTATCCGGATAGTGGCGATATGCTGAGAAGTATCTCTCACGATGTAAAATAAATATGATTAATTTATTAATTAATCATATTTAATAAATTAGAGAATTTATATAAATAATGATAAAATAGTTTTATTAATATCTATTTCTACTATCGGCTTAATATTGAACCTACGGGGTCACACCATAAAAGAGAATGATTTAATGGTGGAGGAATTAATTAATAATGACTGGTAATTATTTATTTGTGAAATAAATAATTAATTAGCAGATTTAATAATTGATTAAATGAGATTTAATTAATTCTTAATATTATTAATTAAAAATTTAATTTTGGAAATTAAATCAAGTGACAAAATTATTTTTCTAAAGTGTTTAGAAAAGGGATTAATGATTAAAAGGTGTTTTAATTATTAGTTAATTGGTTAATAAGAATAATCAACTAAAGGGTTAATAATAATAATATTTTATGAAAAATTTTCAGCTGAAAATTTTGCCTATAAATATACTATTATAAACCCTATTTGCCTAAGAACCCAAATAATTAACCCTAATTCTAAAGTAAAACAAGAGGGAGACAACTAATTCTCTCAACCTCTTCCTCCTCCATCACATTGTACTCTTGGTGGATACCGGTGGAGTGCTTCACACTTGAGGAGCAGCTGCTAGGAATTTCCGTTCATCGTTCTTGAATCGCTATTAAAAACCTCCATCTTTCCATTAATGTAAAGCTTCTTAAGGTAAACATACTGAACTACGAATTAAATATTATTTTTCGCATGGATCCTGCGGAGGGTTTCGGTTTTTTAAGATTTAAATTTACGTTTTTGTTGCGTTTATGTACTAAAAACCCTTCACACCCAACACTGATATCATCAAACGCTGATCATCATCAACTACTACTAAGTTCCTGAACTTGTTATTGAACTTATATATTAGTATATGCAAAAGTTCTACTCAGTACTTTTAAATAAGCACTAAATAGAGTACTATATATTCTTCTATATATATTTATGTATATGTATGTATGCATATATATATAGTTTAGTATCAATTTAAAAGTTAGATATAACATTTTAAAAGTTATAATTATTTTAAAAATGTTCATGAGTTGATATGTATTAAGTTACTTATCAGCTAAATTTTTGTAATAAGCAACATGGTTAGATAAACAAAGAGTTGGCTCTAAATTAAAATATCGAACTATATGTGGGGGTATAATTTAGTGATGGAATATAGCCCCTTGTTGCATAGAATACACTACAAGAAAAAAAGGCTAAATTTGACTGAAAATATCGGTCGAATTTAGGAGTTAGGTCATATTTAACTAAATTTGATCGGCTAACTATGACTGGATATTTAGGACCGCTTAAATTCAACCGACGAAATTTGATCGAGGGTAGTCGAATTTAATTTTTCACCTAAACTTTGAAAATCCCTCCCAAATAATTAAATATTTTAAAATAATTTAAAGACCATGCCCAAACAATTAAATCTTTAGAAAAAATTTAAAAATACCGCCAAAATATTAAATTCGACTATATGCAATTGAAAATTAATTTCAACTATTTTTCGTTGCGACATAAATTCAACTGAGTTCGATTAATTTAAACTAACACCAGATTTAAAAAATAGCAGAATGCTGCTCAATTTCATTTTATAATTTCAACCTAACCAAACTAGAACATCTTGGAAAATATCATTTCAACAACAACAATTCTACACAGTATTATCTACAACTAATACAACACAAATGTATCAAGAGACAATGTCAACAAACAGATTTAATGGCACAGAAGATCCGATAATTACTATTACAATATACTAAAACCATCTTTTTTTCCTGCAAGGCATTGCATTAAACATCTTGTATGCGCTAACAGTGCTGGTGAAATTTGCATCCTTGATATTGTTTAATCTCACTGTTGTCATTATGACTTGCTGAGCTAGTTAGCTCACTCTTACAATATGTTTATGTTCTTTTCCAGTTAAAAAGGAAACTGGTTGTAGCAACAATCCCCAGACAAGTGTGCGAGCTAGGTTTCCAGGTTAAAATGGAATAAGCTAGCATAAGATGCTTGTCTTAGTTTGAGTTGAAAGTTTATATGACTACTTTATTTTCAGTTCTAAGATAAATAAATTGGGATTTGGTACGTTGTAATATAAATAAGGTTGTGGTTTGTGCGCATACTTTAATCTGCTGCGATCCGTGGTTATGGTAAGTAGGGTCATTCCATATATTATTTTCATAAACAGGTTTATATATGGTGTGTGTGTTGTGAATCCCAAACCCCTGACCCGGGTTTGGAGGGAGTCACAATACCTATTATAGTTTGTCGGTTACGATTAATAGTAATGAATGCCAGAAGTTTGAGTCAACTTAAAAACAAATTCAAATTCAATAATTTGACATTTATACCCTTAAATTAAAAAAACCCTCCAAAATTTTCCTACATATCAAAGGAAATTCTCCAATGATCTGACTCCAATATATATCCATTTATTTGGAATTAGATCTAGATGCTAAGAAATTTCATAAATTAATTAGTGAAAATTACATACATTTTTATAGTTGATATTCGAGGGTAGTCTTGCGACTCCCATGATTTGAGTAAATAATCATGAAGATATGATATACTTTCATAGTCTTCTAATGAAGGAATGGAATCACTCTATTAAACACACTTATTTTCAAGATAATATAATAATTTTTGTTTGTATTAAATCTTATTTTATATTTCTTAAGCTAAATGAATATAATAAGATGGAAAATTTACATCTAGATTACATGGAGGTTTTTTATTCTAACTATTATTCTTTTAACATTTGGTTTTGTCTTCATATTACTAAGATTAAACTTTTTTATTGGGGAATTAATAAAAATAATCAATAGTTCTACCGAGAATTTGGATCTATAAATGAGAATATTTCAAACCCATTAAGAACGAAAAAAGTACGCAAGGAGATTGCATATAATGATACAACAGAAGAATTTAAGATATATGGGATGTTAGTCTTTTTTATTTTAATGTTGTAATGAAGATTTCGGTAGTCACAAGAAAGTTTATCATCACCACCACCACTACTCCAAAAAATAGGATGAGATTCAAACTGACGGTGTTATGGATATCGAGAATGCGTCATCACTTGTTTATCTGGTGGATGTAACTATTTCCAATAGGCATTGGCAACTAGAATATGATATTGAAAAAGTAAGCTGGTCGATAATGATTATGGTATTAGTGTCGATATGAAGAATAAGATGGATTTTTCTCTTCAATTGTTGGTACAGATCGGACTAGCGGACACCGGCCATTATTTTACCATTGGATTGGAATTGTAAGGATGATCTTCAATGTTTATCTCAGATTTATTAGTCAGTTTAGGAGTATAAAATAATAAAAAAATAGGTTTATTTTGTGCACATTTCTTATTTTTATTATTGTATTTATCAATTGTGTAATTATGTACTTTTATCGTACACCATTTTTGTCGTATACTAAATAGGGGGTAATCACGGGAACAACCTCTCTGCTATTTGAAGTAGAGGTATGGTTCATATACTACTCTAAGTGGTATTTATATTGGGTATATTTTGTTTGATTTATTATTTTTTCCACAACTATTAACTAATATTCCATTATTTCCTTTGAATTTTACCAAGTATTCTTATATATGATTTGTTTAAGTGTTATTGTTTTTGTGTATAAGTTTACTTGGACAAATTTTAACTTCTCCGAAAAGAGCAAAACTCTTGTAGCCATTAACTACAATATTATCGAAGGTTCGACCTCCATCTTATAATCAATGATAACTATTTTCTTTGGCATATATAATTTCCTTCCTCTTTTCACACTCGAAATGATGTGTATGTTTTGGTAGTTAATAGTAATCATGAACACTGATTCATATGGTCTTAGAACGCATGAACATGTGGATGCATTACACGTAATTAGGTGGAAACTTTTAGATGCCATATTAAAGTAAGGTTGCGGTCATTAAGCCCGTTAGCGAGGTATTTGGAAGATAATTTAAAGATTTAAAAATCTGAAGAATATTTATGTATTTATATTTATTTATTTATTTATATTTATTTAATTTTTATATATATATCATTGGTAATTTTAAAAAAAATGGGCTAAAGAAATTTACGGCCCAGGTGGTAGCCCAGCCCACATGTCCTCGAGGACCTGCCATGGCGGCCATGACCAATTATGGGTTTTGGACGCGGACCCTTTATGGGCTATGATTTACCTCAGACCCTTTATTTCTTAATATATATTTTAGTTTTAAGAAGCAAAAAATTATCCTTTTTGCATGTTAACTCAAGCCAACCAAAATAAACATAATTTTTGAATCACTACTTGTGACATAATTCTCTATGGCGGAGCTCATGGGCAGAAAAGGACCATGTTTTCATTGTGGAATAAAATGTAAGTGTTCTAAAAATCGTATACTTTATGCTCATTTTAAATAATTATTTTTCGAAGTTGCTTTTCTTTTGTTATCAAAACTTGATTCACCATCTCTATTTCATATGTACTCCGTTGAATATATTTTAAGGTAAAAGAATGGCAGGATAAAGATGCAAATTATATCTCATTTAATAACTTTGTTAGATCTTTGTATCTCTCATCGAAAGTCGGCTAAAATTAAGTTTTATGTACGGTCCTTAAATCTATAAAAAAATTATTTAGAAACTTTTAGTGTATAGATCATTTTTGGATAAGAATGATCTTGAAAAAAAATTGACCATCCATCCATTTTAGAATAAGGGGTTAACAAAGACATATATGATATCGCGTAGCCCAATAAAAATTAGAATCATAAGAATTAGAATATATGCGTACCTTGAGAGCACAAAATAATACAACAATTATCAAATTTGAACCATTGTGATCTCACCATCTATTAAAGAATTATGAAGACATATTACATCGGCTTTTATTAATTGTTTTAAATAATATCATGATGATGACCAACTTTATTCAATTGTTTGGTGCGTTGGTAATGGAAAAAAACTAATTTTTGGGTCGAAAAATGGTTGTAGATTGCGATATAGTTTGATGCACGATATGGAAATGATACGAATTGTTTTAATTGAGTCATATTAAAAATATTTATGCAAAGTTTAAGAACTTATTTGTTTGATGATATGTAAAAGATGTGAGGTATTTGATGATATGTTATAATCAAATTTGAACTATTGGGATCTAACCATCTATAAAAGAATTAAGATAACATATTACATGGGCTTTTATTAATTGTTTTTAATAATATCATGACGATGACCAATTTCTTTTTTTGTTCGTAATGAAAAAACACATTTTTGGGTTAATAAGGTTTTAGATTGTGATATAATTTGATGCAGGACATGGTAATGATTCCAAAAAATGGAGTCATATTAAAAATATTTAAGCAAAGTTTGAAAACTTATTTGTTTCATGATATTTAAAAGATATGATATATTTGATAATATGTAAATATAGTTGAATATTGCAATTCTAATACCTGCCTACTTTTTATTTTAATTATACTATATATACCTTGGACCTATAATTTATGACCTCTATGAGCAAATACCATATTAAGTTTTTAATTCTCCTAAGACCTCTTAGTATTAAAGTTGACTTGAATTACATAGTATACTCAAATATAAAATATTTTGGTATCCTTTGAAATAGACACAATATTGTGGAAGCCTGGACCCCTTGTGAAAGAAAATTTATGCAATGCATGTGGTTTGAGGTGGAAGACTAAAAGAACTCTTGTTAATTATGTTCCGAAGCATGGACTTGGTCAGAGCAAACAAAATTCAATTTTTAATGAGAAAAAAACTGTGTCTCTCGAAGAAGATAAGAAGAGTGAGTTCATTATTCCCCTTGGTAAGAATTCTTTTATATTGTTTAATACTTATCGAGATCTCTGAGTTCTCTATAGGTATATTCAACTTGTTGAGGTCTCTTAATATTTGCATCCTAAATGACTTGTCGATATGTCTGAGATCTCTACATGTAGAATTGACTTGTCGATATCTCAGAGATCTCTATATACATTTTGAATTGTCGATATCTCGGAGATCTCTAATAAAAATTTGACCTGTCCATATCTCTAATCTTCATATCATCATTTTGAATTATTGATATCTCTGAGTTCTCTACATGCAGAAATAACTTGTCGATATCTTTGAGACTTCTCTATAAGCCATTTTGGACTTCTCGATAAGTCATTCTAGATTTCTCGAATGACTTCTCTATATTACTTGATCAGTGACTTGTCGATGTCTTAACTTTCAATATTTTTCATAAACAAGATTTATTCAAGTCCAAGCTTTTGTTTCATTTCTCTGAGGCATGATCTATCTTGAATCTTCTTCCAGAATTTATTCTTTAGGCTTGAAATGTTTATAGAAAAATACCCCAGTCTAATCTTCTAACCATTTTACATACTCAAGTAATACAATACAAAATATAAAGATAAGTATTAATCAACTAGATCTTAGGGTTGTCAATGTGACTTAGCCTTGTTATTATATAGGCATGTCTTGCACAATAATCTCCCCCAATTTATGAGAACATTGATTATCACAAATTCATGCCTAATAAAAATACTAACCCCAAGTTACATGAAAACATAAAATGATCATATAAAAACTGACAGGATAACAAATAAAGCTTTTATACACTGAGTGATTACATGAGTTTAATAAGTACATTCATTACATGAAATTCTCATAGCCTGATTCTTTTCTAATGAGGTCCTTTAGATTTACAAGCATTTGAAGTTCCTCTATGATTTCAATCCCTCTTAGAGCTTCCACAAGGTTGATCAAATCATCTAATGAATAACCATTCAAGTAATTTACTCTGAATCTTGAGAGCCTGCCAGCTAGTATGTTTAGAAAGTGTCCGTCCTTAGAAATTTTACTCATCCCCTTTGCTTTGAGCTCAATTGATATTTGTTCAATCATAGCAATTTCTTATACATACTTCTTATCTCTTTCTTCCTTTTCAGCCTTTGTTTTTTCTCTTCTTTCATTTCTTACTTTCAGCCATACCCACATCACAGTCCTCAATACCCTTCTACTTGTGTCCTTATCCTTTATTAGCTAATCACCATCTTAACTTTTTGGTTGAAAGTGTATCCATTAATTCCCTTCCAAGTAGAGTGAATGAGCCATCTTGATAGTAGATTTTGACTTCTCTCAATGATACAAACCAAACTTTGACTATCTCTTCAGCTAATTGTTGAAAGTACTCAACATCTGTGATGCACCAATTTAGAGGTAGAAAATCAGTTTGATTAAAGTAATTCCTGATAACCCCCTTTTCAACTTGCAACTTCTTTGGTTTTCTCCCAACAGACTTGAAATGAGTTTTTATGGGGGGCTTAAAAGAAGGTAGGTTTGAGATTTTATTTAGTGTGGTTTGACTAGAAGTGATTGGTTTTTTAAGTAAGGTGTTTGCAGGTTATTTGTACAAAAGTTTAGACATAAAGGTTAATGATAGTTGAGTGTTTGAGCTTGCAGGATTAGTGGTTTGAGTTTGTGAGATTTGGATTGATAAGATATTTTTCTTGGTTCTTTAACCATCTTCCCTCTTCTTCTTTCTCCTTTCATCTCCCCACTTCTTATCATCCCGTTTCTTCTATTCTTTCTTCTTCTCTTCTACTTTGATGTCAGTTACTTTGCTAGATTGACTTGGATTTATGCCAAAAGGTTTTTGCTCATCATTCTTTTGCTCATCATTATCCTTGTCATATTTTGTATTGAACTGTGTATTTGGCAACATGGTATCAGCATTCTCTAGGTATCTCCCCATCATCCTAATCATCTCCTCATCTTCAGCTGATTTGAAGTTCTTCCTCTTTAGATTAGTTTCCAATGTCATAATTAGTCTTGTATTTCCCTTTACATAATTTTTGTGTACTGTGAAGTATCTGCATTGTTTAGTTTGAGGATAAATATAGGCCACCCCCTTGCTTGAATGTAGATAGGCTTCAGGAAAAGCATCTATCTGAGCTTTCTTGAGTTCTTTGAGCAATTGGGTGTCCTTTGGAATTACTGCATTAACTCTGTTAATTATTACATCAAGCTCAGATGCTCTCATACTTTGAAGATTTGAGAGAGAGGCCTGAAGACATCTTCCCAAACCACAGTCATTGACATTGGGTACTATTCTCTTCTCCAAACAGTTGTCAACCTTCACTATTACCACTCTTAAGAAATTGATGTTGTTAGCTAGAGAGGCTCTTGGAACTGCCAGTACTTCATTGAATTCCTAATCTTGACAGGGTCCTACTGCAGGTTTCTGGAGCATGTCTGTACTAGAATCTTGAGATAGTTTTAATTACATAGTATTATGACCAGAGTGGGTAGTAGATTTTCCAGCCTCTTTAGATTGTGAATATTTACCAGCTTCCTTGAACTGTTGACTCCTAGATTCAATCTCCCCCTTCATCTTATTGGCAGGAAGGAGTAGTGGATTTGGAATTTCTGGCCTCACAGCTTTAGGAAAAGCTGACAAAGGAACATTCAAGGCACTCATGACAACTCCAGAGGAGTATTTGTGGGAGTCTACTAGGGTCTCGATGTCATTCTGTTGACTCTATATTAGAGAAGTGAGAGCATGGACCTGAGCTGTGAGTGAGTCATTTGAGGCTTGGAGAGTTGAAACTTGCTATTGTAGAGATTGAATCTGGAGATTTGTTGATGTAGAAAATGGTTGTTGAGATCATAAAGAGACATAAGTACCAAATATATCATGAACTAATTCCTTGATGCCTTCCATTAAGAGAGCTGATGGTTCATATCTACGTTGATACAGTTGATCCTGTTTGACCCTTGTGTCATTGTTATTCGTGATATGATTCTGGACAACTTCATGTAGAGCCATAAAGGACTATTTAAGATTTTTAATGCTTTGCTCCATGCTAGTCATATCAAACCTTCCCATTAGATCAATAAATCTCTGGAATTTATTTTTGATCTCTAATTGAGTTGACACAAGGTCATTAAACTTGTCTATTACCAACCTTCTTATCTTATCTTAATGGATGTCAAGCGTCAGTTGGAATGCTTTACTCATGAGATGAAAAGCCTTGAGTTGAGCTTTGTAAACTTCTGTCACAATATCATAGACTTCCTATGGACTGAGAGCCTTGGAATTGCTTCCTATATTGTGATCTATTCTTTTCTAAATCTTTCCAAGACCTCATTCATGCTCAAGCTAAAGTCCTTGTCTAACCAAGCATCCACATTGCCATCTTGTTCAGCTTCACTTATAATTTTCTGTTGTTGGTCTTGAATATATGTTTTGTAAGAAAGCAAGATTGCTTGATAGTCCTGATTAGACATGTTTGTTGTAAGATGATGTTGTGTGATGTTGGCAAGTCTAGAGAGTTGATCTACCAGAAGGTCATTCATGGTGATTTGTTGAGCCTACGCATCCTGACCCACTGGGAGATTAATTAGGTTTGAGGGTTGTTTAGAAGGGTTGGATGTAGATGGTAGGTCTGTGTGAGTTGAGGTAGATGGTTAGGGTTCAGGAACATTACCACTGACAGATATCACAGTTTGACTCACGGTAGAAATTATAGTTGTGATATTGTGTTGTTCATCAACAATGAGAACCTCCAATTGAATTGGAGAGGATTTGACCAGATTACTGTCGTGTACCATGGCATCAAACCCTTGCTCTTCTGGAAAAGAGCTGGCACTTGAATGTGCTAGACTTGCCTCCCCGATAACAGGCTCATTGTCAATTGGACTCCTACCTTTAATTGTTAAGGCAATCCCAGTTAGGCTTTTGAGGAGAGTTGTTCCTTCATGAGGAACCTCCAATTAAATTCAGAGGATTTAGATAGCTCCCCCTCAGGACTACTACCCTCAAACCTATCAATTTGTGAAGATTGTTTAGCAGATGAAGGTACTTTAGTAACATCCACAGGGTCTTCAATTGAGTTTCCAATTCCTTTATCTCCATTTGTGCCATTGTGTATAGTTCCTTCGACATAAAATTAGTTCCAGGTGCCCAATCAATAGATAATTCTATCTCTATTTCGAGGGTAGTCCAAGTAATTCATCTAGAAACACATTCAAAAACTCGTCAACAAGGGGATCTCTTCAATCCTATGTGTTTATTTGTTGGCATCTACCATATGTACTAAATATGCTTCTAATCATTTCCTTAACATCGTCTGAGCTTTAATGTTCATAAAAAAATTTATGCTTGTTGTCGTCCTTAAAGTATAACTTTATTCTCATCCGTAGATCTTAACTTAATTCTTTTATTTAAACATTCAATTTGCACATCATGATCTTCTATCCAATGCATTTCTACGATTATATCAAATTTACAAAGAGATGACGACCTTTTATCAAGTTCGCAAAGAGATGACGACCTTTTATCAAGTTTGCAAAGAGATGACAACCTTTTATCCCAACATCACTGTAAGGAAAAACTTGACTAAAAGAAACTTTACCCTCATTATGTACTTTTATAACTAATACTTTCTTTAAGGGTGAAATCTCACATTACAACTTATTGACAAACTCTTTGGAAATAAAAGACTTGATTTCTCTAGTTACAATCAAAATATTAACATTTATTGAATTCACTAGGGGAGTATCTCCTATCTTTTATGTATTTTGAACTACATCCTTGATAGTTATATTGATGGTCATTATCTTCAGTTATATTCATAGAAGGGTTGCTAAATTAGGCTCCTTCCTGGTCCTGGCCTTCCAATTTATCCTTATTTTTCCTCTAGACACATTTATTTCTCCACTTTACACACAACTGCTTACTAGACATTTGCAATATAGGATTTAACTCCAACATAGTTACTTTACTACGACTTGAACACTTCATCCCCTATTCAAATATCTTTGATCTCTTCCGGTTATAGCCCACATACTCGGAAGAAAATCTTGCCGGCCCAGCAAACTCTTCTCTTATTCAGCCATGCTCATATCCTTGATCTTGATTTGAAAATTTTAATTCCATCTAATTTGTATGTATCTAGGAAGATATTTTCTCCCCATGTGAGCTCTTGTGACCTTTTCAACTAAATATTCCTTCTCTTTCTAAAACTAATTAGTTTTTACTTTCATACTTACATCATCTACTATAAACACAGAGTATTTGCATTGTAAGAAGTTAGGTATATGTATGGAAAAAAAAGAGTTTACAACAGAGATAAGAAAGAAAAAAGAGTTTTTAATTCTGATCAGAGAGAGAAGATAGAGTGCACATACTAAGATGTATCCACCACCTACATTATCATCATCCATCCTATGGATCTATACATAACTTGTATAAGATTTAATTTTTTTTCTTTCATTTGGTTCTATTTTAAATCCAAATTTATCTAGCAATCTTTTTTTTATTATGGTTTAGATTGTGTAAGTAATAGAATTTGATTATAATTATTTGGTGAGCTAATGGTGGGGAGAGGAGAACAAAACCCATCTTGTCACAAGTTGATGCTTTGAGTGACTCGTATAAAGGCTAGTCAATTAAACTTCTTAAAATTTTACATCTAATATAAATCCTTTCCCCTAATAATATAATAGACGGTTTAATTAAGAATTTCTTAAAATTTCACATCTAATATGAAGCATTTCCCTCGGGATTTGTTTTTAAAATTAGTTGGAAAACTGACAGAAATATAGAGTGAATAATCACTGTGTCTTAACACCTTGAAAGATGATATCTATAAGTTTAGTTGATTGATTTATATTAGAATTTAGAAGCTAGTTCATGGATTTCTCCAGCAATAGTAGCAAACAAAAATGAAAATAACATTTTAGTGGAGTTAAGTTTCAAAGCAGGTTATATGATCTTAGTAGTCTACAAGGTTATGTCACTATTGGGATTAATTTTAGTATTGTGAAATGTTGAGAAGTGTTTAGATCCAAAAAAAGATTTTTTAGTGACCAATTTACAAATTTATGTCTACAATTACATATCACATAACCTAATTTTAAAGATTCTTCTTTACAATTATAAGATGACCTGACAGAAGTTTTAAGTTTTGTCTGAGGATATAAAAAGAACTAGTGTGATATTTAATTTTTATATATTGAAAGTTTTAAGATGACGTGGCATTAATTACACAACTAGTGTGATATTTAATTTTTTATTCACCTTTAAAATTATTAGTTTTGTAAATAAAATTATTTTATAAATATTATAATTCACAAAAATAAATAAGAAATAATAATTTTGATTCTATAGAATTGTGATATGCTTGTAAAAATCAAACATTATATTCTAAAATATATATTGAAAGACTTGTTAAATCAATAAGTTATCTATGTAATAATAGCTGGTTACATGTTGATACTTTAAGATCTTATAGATTTTAAATAAGTTATAAAATGACAAAGCAATTAATTATTTTTTTTCTTTGATGAGCTAAAAGAAGTCCTTATTTATTTCTTACACCTTTTATTGAGACTTTAAAATATTAAAACAAACTTGTAAGTAAGAGAGATAAGAAAGAAAAAAAGAGTTTATAACTGTGTGATCAGAGAGAAGATCGACTGCATATACTAAGATGACTGCACATATTAAGATTTGTGCACAAGGTACATTATTCATCATCCATCCTATAGATCTATACATAACTTGCATAAGATTTTTTTTTCTTTCATTTGGTTCTATTTTAAATCCAAAATTATCTAGCAATCTTTTGTTTATGGTTTATATTGTGCAAGTATTAAAATTTGATTATAAGTATTGGGTGAGCTAATGGTCTGAAGAGGAGCACAAAACCCATTTTGTCACAAGTTGATGCTTTTCAGTGACTGAGATAAAGGCCAATCAATTAAACTTCTTAAAATTTCATATCTAATATAAAGCCTTCCCCTAATAAGATAATGGCCCCTCTAATTAAGAATTTTTTAAAATTTCAAATTTAATATAAAGCATTTTCCTCAAACGGGATTTATTTTTAATATGAGTTTGGAAATCGGACCTGTGTTTCAACACCTTGAAAGATGATATGAATATGTTTAGTTGATTGATTTATATTTGAATTTACAAGCTAGTTCAAGGATTTCTCTAGCAATCCTGGCAAACAAAAATGAAAATAACATTTTAGTGGAGTTAAGTTTCAAATCACATTTTACCATCTTAGTAGTCTACAAGGTTATGTCAGATAAATTTTAGTATGGTGAAATGTTGAGAACTGTTTAGATCTACAAAAAGTTTTGTTAGTGACCAATTCATAAATTTATATCTACAATTACATATCACATAACATGAGTTTAAAGATTCTTGTTTACCATTTATATTGACGTGGCAGAAGTTTTAAGTTTTGTCTATGGATATACAAAGAAAAACAAGGTCATTCCCTAAAAGCTAAAAGTAATTGTAGGCCAATCTAGTAGATTGTTTTGTGCCTTTTACTATATGCTAATTGATAATATTATAATTTTCAAATAAACAATATGTAAAATATTCTTAGTACATCTGTAATTTATAAGGAGTTTATAAAATAAGTGAGAGGTAGGAAACACAGTAGTAGCTGTTTTAAGATGTTAGTGTATATGTATCCTATTTCTTTTCTTGTTTTATTGCCTGATTATTTATACAAAATCATGAATTGTACTGTGAAATTCAGTGTAGTCTAATTATTTTTTTAGTTATTTAATTGTGAATTTTAGTATATATATTCACAAACAATAAAAAACACAGAGGGTCTTGCCTCAACTAGACCTTGAATCTGTCCTCCCACTACATCAAAATATTTGACAACATATTTTTCATCTCCCAAATTCATTCTCATAGCTATCTACCACATATCATTTATCTTTCATTGTTTTCATTCAAATTTGCTACTGGCAAATATTTTTTTAAAACAATTTAAAGATTCTTTATATTTCAATTTTGATTCATATAAAAATAATAATTATATTTCTATCACTAAAAAATTGCATACATTTAGTGTTTATACTAGTGCACCTAGAAAAATAAAGTACTTACTAGAAAGTAGAGAAAGATACTGTCACAAATAAAATGTGTGTTGAGTGTTTTTACCAAAGGTAATTTGCTTTTTCTTGTTAGGTGCTTGAATCTAGTTGTCTCTTTTTACACAATTATATATAATAATAACAAGTTTTCTTAAATCTTACTAAGTTTACCAACTGCCTAGCTCAAGGTAATGATAAAGGTTTGCAGTTGCCATTGCCTTCAGCTTCAAAGTTCCTACAAAGAAGAGATCAGTGCTCCCCAATACTGTCTGACGAGCACCGAAGACTTCACCTCCACTTCTACAAGTTCTACGTGAACAGGAATGCTCTTCAGCAAAGACACCATCCGAAGAAGGAAATGATCTTCTTATTGATAACAGCAGAATGATGATGTCTTCTAATGAGACTGCTCTGGGATCTATGTTGATTAATAATGTGTGTGCTGATTAAAAGATCCAAACTTTTTCTACTTAGTACTTTGGTGTATTTTATTAGGCTGGTTATAGGCATGCGATGCATGTAATAAATATTGCCCATATTTATGTTTTTGCCGGTCTGTTCTACTATAGATAAAACATAGTCTATAGTACATACATTTCTTTGTAATAATTTTTGTTGGATTAATATCTTGCATTAAATAATGCACCAAATAAAGTTCATGATCTTGAGAAATCTTTCAAATAAGTTGGTATAAAAGTAGTAGGTTCTGCTCTTTTATTAGTTACATACTTTTCTACTTGTATAGTATACATAATAGCAAGAGGATGAGACAAAAGTAAGTGGTTCATATGTTGGGATTGAAATTTAATAAAATCTATAGTACTTAAAAGAGATGTATGAGCAAAAAGAACACTTCTACTCAATAGTTGCCATGAGGTGGAGGGATCAAGTGGAGGCATCAACCCTTCTTCAACAATAAAATGTTGTTAGAGGGGCAACCGGTACTCGTGCCTTTAGTGTGTTTTCCTTCTAATAGGATTGCAATTTCACCACATACTTTTGATGGGTGTTCTTATTCTAACTTCTCTAATTTGAGATAATTTGTTCGATTTAAAAGTTAGTTGGTGGCATCCGTGCGGAAATATTGAGCTAGATCTTGTAAATTCGTTCTTATAAAGTGGAAGCTAGGGTAGAACCCTCATATCATTACAAAAATACGGTCATTTACTACCAACAAATCGGTTGGAAATGGCCGAGAATGGGAGGAAATGCCTAAGTGGGAAATGTCATTGGTGGAAAATGAAGATGACCACAGTCAATGTGGGACTCACGTGTTGATGTGTACAGCCGCATGATACGGACCTACAATCCAACATGGAGTCCAACGTGGAGTGGGAGGCATTCAAGTAGATGCCCCGTGAATGGTGGGAACCATCCACGACACATGGTATGTCGGGTTTTTTGATCATGCTGGAAATCATTCCGACCACACATTTCGTACGTCGGTTATGAATGTGGTAAGAATTGGCTAGAAGATGGTGGGAACTATGGAGTTTTTGAAAGGTATGTGCCGTAGAAAATGGGTATATTGATAGAAATTATGGACATTTTGTTTCAATTCTGTATTCTATGCAATACTACGAGAAGTACATATATATAAATACAATATTTATATCAAAAAAATGACGGGAATCAAAAGCAACCCAACCCACACTTCCAAAGTTTAGATGAAAATCAAAAAGATCACTAAAATGTCAAGTGCAAAAGGTTTTTAAGCATTTAGTTCACTAATGTGAACGTAACTAATCTCCACCCAACATCATTATCTTTGTCAGAGCCCTCACATACTGAAGTGAGGTGATCCTTGTTCTAAGACACAAATCTTAGGTGTACCAACAAGGAGTTACTCGTCTTTGTTTCATTAGAAAAAGGAAGACCCAAGATCTAAGACCTCAGATCCCAGTCCAACGAAGAAGTAGAAGTATTGAGTAATAAAAGGGAATTGCAAGTGTTTGAGGAGGTGACTATGTTGTTTTCGTTTCTCAGATATTTTGTGATAAAGTTTAACTATTTTATTTCGAAGAGGCTATTGAGCTACAAAAGCAACATGAGCATATGGATGCTCACACTATCCTTATGCATCTACAAGAGTTGTATGATGTGGCAGGGAGGACAGGCTCGATATGAGATATCGAAGGAACTGTTCGGTTTGTAGGATGTCTGAGGGATCATCTGTGAATGACCATGTACTTAAGATGATCAATTTGATTGAACGTCTTGGACAACTTGGTTTTTGCCATGGATGGGGAGCTGAGCCAAGACTTGGTCTTGCCAATCACTTCTGATTTCGTTCTCGCAGTTTGTTGTGAACTTTCACATGAATAAGCTTGGATCTCAGCCTGCCTAACTCCACAATATGTTGAAGAACTGCGGAATCGAATTTTCCCCTAAGAAGAGTTCTGTTCTTCTAATTGGTGAAGGTTCCAATCCTAAGAAAAGGAAGAAGAACCCTTCCAAGAAGAAGAAAGTAGGTGAGAAAAAGCCGATTCCACCAAAAGCTGAAGACCCCATGAGCAAAGCTATTTGCTTTCACTGTAACAAGGTGGGGCACTGGAAGAGGAACTGCAAGGTTTACCTTGCAGAATTGAAGAAGAAGAAGGGTAGTGAGACCACCGATTCTGATTCAGGTATGTTCATGATCGAAGTTAATATGTCACTAAGTCAAATTTCTACTTGAGTATTAGATACCGCCTGTGGTTCTCATATTTGCAATCGTTGCAGGAACTAAGAAGAAGTAGGACTCTTGAAGAAGAAGAGGTGATTCTACTGATGGGAAATGGAGCAAGAGTTGCTGCTGAAGCTGTAGGATCATTTCATTTACATATGCCTATGGGCAAGACTATTGTTCTAACTAATTGTTATTTTGTTTGCTCGATTGTGAGGAATATTATTTCTATTCCATGTTAGACTTGGCTGGTCTTTTGTTGTTATTCAAATAATAAATGTTCAATTCTTAGAAATAACATTCTTTATGAAGTGGTATTTTAAACAATGGTCTGTATGTATGTGACGTAGAGCATAATTTACTACAAATTGAACATACTAATAAAAGAAAAAGGGATGATGAAAATCTCACTTTCTTGTGGCACTACGGAATTGGTCATATTAGTGAAAATAGACCGTGGACATTGCATAAGGAAGGGTAACTTGACCCCTTTGATTTTGAATCATATCCTACATGCGAGTCTTGTCTATTGGGTAAAATGACCAAATCTCCATTTAGTGGACATGGAGAGAGGGCTGCAGATATACTAGGATTGGTACACACAGATATATGTGGACAAATGTCTATGCAAGCCATAGGTGGATTTTCATACTTCATTGCTTTCATAGATGATCAATCTAGATTCAGATATGTGTATTTGATGAAACACAAGTCTGAAGCCTTTGAAAAGTTCAAAGAATATAAGTATGAAGTGGAGAAACAAACCAAACATAGTATTATAACTCTTCGATCAGATCGAGGTGGTGAATACTTGAATGAAGATTTTCTAGCTTATCTCAAAGAAAATGGTATAGTCCCCAATGGACTCCTCCATATACTCCACAGTTGAATGGGGTATCTGAAAGGAGAAATCGAACTTTGTTAGACATGGTTCGGTCCATGATAAGCTTGTGAATCTTCCAATATTCCTGCGAGGTTATGCATTGGAAACCTCATCATATTTACTGAATAAGGTGCCTTCCAAATCTGTTCCTCAAACTCCATAGGAGATATGGAAAGAAAGGAAACCGAGTCTTAAACATGTTAAGATTTGGGGATGTCCAGCTTATGTCAAGAAAGTTGACCCAGATAAGTTGGAATCTCGATCTAAAATATAATTTTGTGGGATATCCTAAAGAGACTTTAGGGTATTACTTTTACACCGATCATCGGGTGTTTGTCTCCAGACATGCTACCTTCTTGGAAAAGCAGTTTATCCTTGAAGGAAATAGTGGGAGCAAAATTCAACTTGAAAAAGTTCAAGAAGCACAAACTACAACGGATCAAGTGGAAACACCTGTTCAGACTGAACAACCTTCTGTGGAACAACCCATTCGTAGGTCAGGGAGAGTGTCTCGCCAACCTGAGAGGTATTATGGCCTTGTCATTGAAATTGACAATGAGTTGTCAATCATTGATGATGACGACCGTCTAACCTATAATGAGGCTATGAGTAGTGTTGACTCAGAGAAATGGCATAGTGCCATGAAATCCGAAATGGAATCTATGTATACCAACCATGTATGGACTCTAGTTGAGGCTCTTGAAGGTGTTAAGCCTATTGGGTGCAAGTGGCTATACAAAAGAAAGATTGGAGCAGATGGGCAGGTGGAGACCTATAAGGCCAGGCTCGTGGCAAAAGGATTCAGACAAAGGCAAGGGATTGACTTTGATGAAACTTTTTTCCTGTAGCCCTGTTAAAATCAATTCGGATTTTGCTTGCGATTGCTGCTTACTACGACTATGAGATCTGGCAAATGGACGTGAAAATGGCCTTCCTCAATGGGAAACTTGAAGAGGAAGTGTATATGACACAACCAGAGGGTTTTTTTCCAAGGGAAATGAACACCTAGTGTGTAAGCTGCTGCGAATCATATATGGTTTAAAGCAAGCTTCTCGTAGATGGAACATCTGTTTTGATGAGACAATCAAAGAGTTTGGTTTTATCAAAAACATAGATGAACCATGTGTCAACAAAAAGGTTAGTGGGAGCGCGGTAACATTTCTTGTATTGTATTGAAAGAGGAAACATCAAGAGAGTTGAAACACATAACAACGTAGCAGACCCACTCACAAAGCCACTTTCTCAAAGTCACTTTGATCGTCATAAAGACAAGATGGGTATTAGATACCAGAGTGATTGGCTTTAGTACAAGTGGGAGATTGAAAGAGATGTGTCCTAAGTCCAATCATGTATAATGATATAAGGGAGAATAATAAGGGATTTGCCCTAAGTTCTATGACAGACCATAGAAAAAACTATCTATAACCAATCTTAGAGAGATTGGATATAGAAAGCAACCAACCCAATAACAACAACAATAGTGTATTCAAATATAAAATATTTTGGTATCCTTTGGAACATAAAAAGTATTGTGTAGGTCGAGGTGGAAAATTTATGCAATGTATGTGGATCGAGGTGGAAGACTAAAGCAGCTTTCGTCAGTTATGCTTGTCCAGAGCAAACAAAATTCACTTTTCAACGACAAAAAAGTTCTGTACATCGAAGAAGATATGAAGAATGAATTTATTATTCCCCTCGGTAAGAGTCCTTTTACACTCTTTAATAATTAGAATTTACTATAAATTGATTTATATTTTGGGGTGACTCTTTTGATACACTAAGAAAATTTACACATCAAATATAAATTATATTACTTATTGTTAGGCTGCGAGCAAGTCATAACTCAATAATAGTATGATTTGTTCATTTCTGGCCGAGCTCAGATTTAATATTGGGCACATGAAAAAATACCTCATATTTTGACCTCATACTAGTGGAGTTAATTCGTTGCGCTATATACTGAATTATTTTCTATTATCTACATAATTTTATACTTGGCTTGATAGCACCCTGAAAGAGATGTGTCCTAAGCCCAATCATGTATGATGATTTATGAATAACTTTTATGTAATCTGTTTTGATTTCATTGATATTAATAACAGACTTGTTTTGGTTTTGTTGCGGGCTTTATCTATTTAAGTGTTTAAATAAGATATACCATAGTTTAGAGTAAAGCTTTTTATGGATTATGATGAGATCAAAATAATGAGACCTAAAAGATGATAACTCTAAACTTAAATATTTCCTGGTCGTAGGATTACTAACTGGTAGTTAGTAATCTGCAAAGATCGGTACATACTATGTTTGCTTCATTATGAAGGATGTCTATTCTCATAGACATTTATGTGGTGACTTTATAGCCAGTATGTAGGTGCTTATTATAGAATAAGTTCACTGAACATGACTCACACAGCTGAACAACTGATGGAGTTCACTCACGTGTCAGCAGTTGTTCACATAGTGATAGTTGTACAAGTATCCTTAGACTTGAGGTTATCATAGTCATCTTGTGTATACTGAACTATGCTTTGGTTTACTTCTTAGTCTCCAGGGATAATTATAAGGACTCTACTGGGTGTAGGAATTTGTACACGAAGATAGTGTATGATCAATAAAGGATCTACCCCTTCCAGTGAAGGAAGAGAATGTTTAATGCTGATCCACTTATGCTAGTTCAGGAATCTCTGACCAGAGTGAATGAAATTAGAAAGGAGTTTCTAATTTACATTAAATAGAAATAAGCATAGTGAATGGGTAAGCAAAGTATTAAATAAGATAGGCTTGACACAAGTTCCATGCCTTGTATTTAATCGTGACATTCCAGGGTAGAAGAAATTGATTGTACGGTAACTACTCATTGAATAGGTTCTTGGTATTCTAAGCAGTGAATTCGTATTATCCGGATAGTCGCGATATGCTGTGAAGTATCTCTCACGATGTAAAATAAATATAATTAATCATATTTAATAAGTTAGAGAATTTATATAAATAATCATAAAATAGTTTTATTAATATTTATTTCTACTACCGGCTTAATATTGAACCTACGGGGTCACACTATAAAAGATAATGATTTAATGGTGGAGGAATTAATTAATAATGGCTGGTAATTATTTATTGTGAAACAAATAATTAATTAGCAGATTTAATAATTAATTAAATAAGATTTAATTAATTCTTAATATTATTAATTAAGAATTTAATTTTGGAAATTAAATCAAGTGACAAAATTATTTTCTAAAGTGTTTAGAAAAGGGATTAATGATTAAAAGGTGTTTTAATTATTAGTTAATTGGTTAATAAGAATAATCAATTAAAGGGTTAATAATAATAATATTTTATGGAAAATTTTCAGCTGAAATGTATCAAGAGACAATGTCAACAAACAGATTTAATGGCACAAAAGATCCGATAATTACTATTACAATATACTAAAACCATCTTTTTTCCTGCAAGGCATTGCAATAAACATCTTGTATGCGCTAACTGTGCTGGTGAAATTTGCATCCTTGATATTGTTTAATCTCACTGTTGTCATTATGACTTGCTGAGCTAGTTAGCTCACTCTTACAAATATATTTATATTCTTTTCCAGTTAAAAAGGAAACTGGTGGTAGCAACAATCCCCAGACAAGTGTGCGAGCTAGGTTTCCAGGTTAAAATGGAATAAGCTAGCATAAGATGTTTTTCTAATTTGAGTTGAAAGTTTGTATGACTACTTTATTTTGAGTTGTAAGATAAATAAATTGGGATTTGATACGGTTTAATATAAATAAGGTTGTGGTTTGTGCGCATACTTTAACCTGCTGCGATCCGTGGTTATCGTAATTAGGGTCATTCCATATATTATTATCATAAACAGGTTATATATGGTGTGTGTGCGATTAATAGTAATGAATGCCAGAAGTCTGAGGTAACTTAAAAACAAATTCAAATTCAATAATTTCACATTTGTACCCTTAAATTAAACAAAACCATCCAAAATTTTCCTACATATCAAAGGAAATTCTCCAATGATCTGACTCCAATATATATCCATTTATTTGGAATTAGATCTAGAGGCTAAGAAATTTCATAAATTAATTAGTGAAAATTACATACATTTTTATAGTTGATGTTCGAGGGTAGTCTTGCGACTCCCATGATTTGAGTAAATAATCATGAAGATATGATATACTTTCATAATCTTCTAATGAAGGAATGGAATCACTCTATTAAACACAGTTTTCAAGATAATATAAAAAATTTTGTTTGTATTAAATCTTATTTTATATTTCTTAAGCTAAATGAATATAATAAGATGGAAAATTTACATCTAGATTACATAGAGGTTTTTTAGTCTAACTATTATTCTTTTAACATTTGTTTTGTCTTAATATTACTAAGATTAAACTTTTTTATTGGGGAATTAATAAAAATAATCAATAGTTCTACGGAGAATTTGGATCTATAAATGAGAATATTTCAAACCCATTAAGAACGAAAAAAGTACGCAAGGAGATTGCATATCATGATGCAACAGAAGAATTTAAGATATATGGGATGTTAGTCTTTTTTATTTTAATGTTGTAATGAAGATTTCGGTAGTCACAAGAACCGTTATCATCACCACCACCACTGCTCCAAAAAAATAGGATGAGATTCAAACTGACGGTGTTATGGTTATCGAGAATGCGTCATCACTTGTTTATCCGGTGGATGTAACTATTTCCAATAGGCATTGGCAACTAGAATATGATATTGAAAAAGTAAGCTAGTCGAGAATGATTATGGTATTAGTGTCGATACGAAGAATAAGATGGATTTTTCTCTTCAATTGTCGGTACATATCGGACTAGCGGACACCCGCCATTATTTTAATGTTGGATTGGAATTGTAAGGATGATCTTCAATGTTTATCTCAGATTTATTAGTCAGTTTAGGAGTATAAAATAACAAAAAAATAGGTTTATTTCGTGCACATTTCTTATTTTTATTATTGTATTTATCAATTGTGTAATTATGTACTTTTATCGTACACCTTTTTTGTCGTATACTAAATAGGGGGTAATCACGGGAACAACTTCTCTGCTATTTGAAGTAGAGGTATGGTTCATATACTACTCTAAGTGGTATTTATATTGGGTATTTTGTTTGATTTATTTTTCCACAACTATTAACTAATATTCAATTATTTCCTTTAAATTTTACCAAGTATCTTATATATGATTTGTTTAAGTGTTATTGTTTTGTGTATAAGTTTTCTTGGACAAATTTTAACTTCTCCGAAAAGAGCAAAACTCTTATAGCCGTTAACTACAATATTATCGAAGGTTCGACCTCCGTCTTATAATCAATGATAACTATTTTCTTTGGCATATATAATTTCCTCCTCTTTTCATACTCGAAATGATGTGTATGTTCTGGTAGTTAATAGTAATCATGAACACTGATTCAAACGGACTTAGAACGCATGAAGATGTGGATGCATTACACGTAATTAGGTGGAAACTTTTAGATGCCATATTAAAGTAAGGTTGCGGTCATTAAGCCCGTTAGCGAGGTATTGGGAAGATAATTTAAAGATTTAAAAATCTGAAGAATATTTATGTATTTATATTATTTATTTATTTATTTATTTATTTTTTATATACATATCATTGGTAATTAAAAAAATGGGCTAAAGAAATTTACGGCCCAGGTGGTAGCCCAGCCCACATGTCCTCGAGGATCTGCCGTGGCGGCCATGACCAATTATGTGTTTCGGACGCGGACCCTTTATGGGCTGTGATTTACCTCAGATCTGCATAACCTATCACTCGATTCATTTCTTAATATATAGTTTGTTTTAAGAAGAAAAAAATTATCCTTTTTGTATGTTAACTCAAGCCAACCAAAATAAACACAATTTTTGAATCACTACTTGTGACATAATTCTCTATGGCGGAGCTCATGGGCAGAAAAGGACCATGTTTTCATTGTGGAATAAAATGTAAGTGTTCTAAAAATCGTATACTTTATGCTCATTTTAAATAATTTTTTCGAAGCTTTTCTTTTGTTATCAAAACTTGATTCACCATCTCTATTTGATATGTACTCCATTGAATATATTTTAAGGTAAAAGAATGGCAAGATAAAGATGCAAATTATATCTCATTTAATAACTTTGTTAGATCTTTGTATCTCTCATCGAAAGTCGGCTAAAATTAAGTTTTCTGTACGGTCCTTAAATCTATAAAAAATTATTTAGAAACTTTTAGTGTATAGATCATTTTGGATAAGAATGATCTTGAAAAAAATTGAACTGTAATGAGAGCTAAATAATAATTGACCATCCATTCATTTTAGAATAAGGGGTTAACAAAGACATATATGATATCGCGTAGCCCAATCATAATTAGAATCATAAGAATTAGAATATATGCGTACCTTGAGAGCATGAAATAATACAACAATTATCAAATTTGAACCATTGCGATCTCACCATCCATTAAAGAATTATGAAAACATATTACATCGGCTTTTATTAATTGTTTTAAATAATATCATGATGATGACCAACTTTATTCAATTGTTTGGTGCGTTGGTAATGGAAAAAAACCAAATTTTGGGTCGAAAAATGGTTGTAGATTGCGATATAGTTTGATGCACGATATGGAAATGATACGAATTGTTTTAATTGAGTCATATTAAAAATATTTATGCAAAGTTTAAGAACTTATTTTTGTTGATATGTAAAAGATGTGAGGTATTTGATGATATGTTATAATCAAATTTGAACTATTGGGATCTAACCATCTATAAAAGAATTAAGATAACATATTACATGGGCTTTTATGAATTGTTTTTAATAATATCATGACGATGACCAATTTCTTGTTTTGTTGGTAATGAAAAAACACATTTTTGGGTTAATAAGGTTTTAGATTGTGATATAATTTGATGCAGGACATGGTAATGATTCCAAAAATGGAGTTATGTTAAATATTTAAGCAAAGTTTGAAAACTTATTTGTTTCATGATATTTAAAAGATATGATGTATTTGATAATATGTAAATATAGTTGAATATTGCAATTCTAATACCTGCCTACTTTTTATTTTAATTATACTATATATACCTTGGACCTATAATTTATGACCTCTATGAGCAAATACCATATTAAGTTTTTAATTCTCCTTAGACCTCTTAGTATTAAAGTTGACTTAAATTACATAGTATATTCAAATATAAAAATTTTGGTATCCTTTGAAACAGACACAATATTGTGGAGGCCTGGACCCCTTGTGAACGAAAATTTATGCAACGCCTGTGGTTTGAGGTGGAAGACTAAAAGAACTCTTGTTAATTATGTTCCGAAGCATGGACTTGGTCAGAGCAAACAAAATTCAATTTTTAAGAGAAAAAAACTGTGTCTCTCGAAGAAGATAAGAAGAGTGAGTTCATTATTCCCCTTGGTAAGAATTCTTTTATATTGTTTAATAATTCTCGAGATCTCTGAGTTCTCTATAGGTATATTCAACTTGTTGAGGTCTCTTAATATTTGCATCCATAAATGACTTGTCAATATGTCTGAGATCTCTACATGTAGAATTGACTTGTCGATATCTCAGCGATCTCTATATACATTTTGAATTATCGATATCTCGGAGATCTCTAATAATTTGACCTGTCCATATCTCTAATCTTCATATCTTCATTTTGACTTGTCGATATCTCTGAGTTCTTTACATGCAGAAATAACTTGTCGATATCTTTGAGACTTCTCTATAAGCCATTTTGGACTTCTCGATAAGTCATTCTAGATTTCTCGAATGACTTCTCTATATTACTTGATCAGTGACTTCTCGATGTCTTGACTTTGAACATTTTTCATAAACAAGATTTATTAAACTCCAAGCTTTTGTTCATTTCTCTGAGGCATGATCTATCTTGATCTTCTTCCAGAGTTTATTCTTTAGGCTTGAAATGTTTACAGAAAATACTCCAGTCTAATCTTCTAACCTTTACATACTCAAGTATACAATACAAAATATAAAGATAAGTATTAATCAACTAGATTTTAGGGTTGTCAATGTGACTTAGCCTTGTTATTATATAGGCATGTCTTGCACAATAATCTCCCCCAATTTATGAGAACATTGATTATCAGAAATTCATGCCTAATAAAAATACTAACCCCAAGTTACATGAAAACATAAAATGCATATAAAAACTGACAGGATAACAAATAAACTTTTATACACTGAGTGATTACATGAGTTTAATAAGTACATTCGTTACATGAAATTCTCATAGCCTGCTTCTTTTCTAATGAGGTCCTTTAGATTTACAAGCATTTGAAGTTCTCTATGATTTCAATCCCTCTTAGAGCTTCCACAAGGTTGTGCAAATCATCTAATGAATAACCATTCAAGTAATTTACTCTGAATCTTGAGAGCCTGCCAGCTAGTAGTTTAGAAAGTGTCCATCCTTAGAAATTCTACTCATCCCCTTTCCTTGAGCTCAATTGATATTTGTTCAAATATAGCAATTTTATCATACTTCTTATCTCTTTTTCTTTTCAGCCTTTGTTTTTTCTCTTCTTTCATTTCTTACTTTCAGCCATACCCACATCACAGTCCTCAATACCCTTGTACTTGTGTCCTTATCCTTTATTAGCTAATCACCATCTTAACTTTTTGGTTGAAAGTGTATCCATTAATTCCCTTCCAAGTAGAGTGAATGAGCCATCTTGATAGTAGATTTTGACTTCTCTCAATGACACAAACCAAACTTTGACTATCTCTTAGCTAATTGTTGAAGTAGTCAACATCTGTGATGCACCAATTTAGAGGTAGAAAATCAGTCTGATTAAAGTAATTCCTGATAACCCCCTTTTCAACTTGCAGCTTCTTTGGTTTTCTCCCGACAGACTTGAAATGAGTTTTTCTGGGGGGCTTAAAAGAAGGTAGGTTTGAGATTTTATTTAGGGTGGCTTGACTAGAAGTGATTCGTATTTTAAGTAAGGTGTTTGCGTATTTGTATAAAAGTTTAGACATAAAGGTTAAGGATAGTTGAGTTTGAGCTTGCAGGATTAGTGATTTGAGTTTGTGAGTTGGATTGATAGGATATTTTTCTTGGTCTTTAACCATCTTCCCTCTTCTTTTTCTCCTTTCATCTCCCCACTTATCATCCCGTTTCTTCTATTCTTTCTTCTTCTTCTACTTTGATGTAGTTACTTTGCTAGATTGACTTGGATTTATGCCAAAAGTTTTTGTCATCATTCTTCTGCTCATCATCTCCTTGTCATATTTGTATTGAACTGTGTATTTGGCAACATGGTATCAGCATTTCTAGGTATCTCCCCATCATCCTAATCATCTCTCATCTTCAGCTGGTTTGAAGTTTCCTCTTTAGATCAGTTTACAATGTCATAATTAGTCTTGTATTTCCCTTTACACAATTTTTGTATACTGTGAAGTATCTGCACTGTTTATTTTGTCGATAAATATAGGCCACCCCTCTTAACTCTGTCAATTATTACATCCAGCTCAGATGCTCTCATACTTTGAAGATTTGAGAGAGAGACCTGAAGACATCTTCCCAAACCACAGTCATTGACATTGGGTACTATTCTCTTCTCAAAACAGTTGTCTACCTTCACTATTACCATTATTAAGAAATTGATGTTGTTAGCCAGAGAGGCTCTTGGAACTGCCAGTACTTTATTGAATTCCTAATCTTGACAAGGTCCTACTGCAGCTTTCTGGAGCATGTCTACTAGAATCTTGAGATAGTTTTAATTACACAGTACTATGACCAGAGTGGGTAGTAGATTTTCCAGCCTCTTTAGATTGTGAAGATTTACCAGCTTCCTTGAACTGTTGTCTCCTAGATTCAATCTCCC